>NW_027456781.1:0-330136 GCF_040206685.1 Ascaphus truei | reverse complement strand
CTGGTTGGAGACAGTCCGAACCACAAGTACCGGGTCCATGGTTCTGGCCGTATACTGGGGGGACGGGGACGACTCCCATTAACCCCTGACTATACCGGGGATACGCTTATCACAATGCCTTTCTGGTCTGTGCTGAAGCAGGGCATTCTGGCAGCCAAGTGGCTTGACCTTTATTAGTGAGCCTGGTTACCCCCTCTCGGAACCACAGACTTAGAAATCGCTAGCTCATATACAGTGCATAAAATATATTTATATATATACCCTTATACACCATTTTAATAAAAAATATCACAAAATTCTTCTAAGTCCCTCGGGAAGAGTGAAAGACGCGCACGTTCATTTTCAGAGCTCCTAGACCTTCCTATAAGAAGTTAGCCAAAAGGTAGCTTCGAAAAACGCTTAGGTTAAGTTTCAGAGTTGCTTCTAATGTACCAAAGCTGGACTTAGACATAATTTCACTCTCACAACATTATGGCTGGTTGGAGACAGTCCGAACCACAAGTACCGGGTCCATGGTTCTGGCCGTATACTGGGGGGACGGGGACGACTCCCATTAACCCCTGACTATACCGGGGATACGCTTATCACAATGCCTTTCTGGTCTGTGCTGAAGCAGGGCATTCTGGCAGCCAAGTGGCTTGACCTTTATTAGTGAGCCTGGTTACCCCCTCTCGGAACCACAGACTTAGAAATCGCCAGCTCATATATACAGTGCATAAAATATATTTATATATATACCCTTATACACCATTTTAATAAAAAATATCACAAAATTCTTCTAAGTCCCTCGGGAAGAGTGAAAGACGCGCACGTTCATTTTCAGAGCTCCTAGACCTTCCTACAGTATAAGAAGTTAGCCAAAAGGTAGCTTCGAAAAACGCTTAGGTTAAGTTTCAGAGTTGCTTCTAATGTACCAAAGCTGGACTTAGACATAATTTCACTCTCACAACATTATGGCTGGTTGGAGACAGTCCGAACCACAAGTACCGGGTCCATGGTTCTGGCCGTATACTGGGGGGACGGGGACGACTCCCATTAACCCCTGACTATACCGGGGATACGCTTATCACAATGCCTTTCTGGTCTGTGCTGAAGCAGGGCAATCTGGCAGCCAAGTGGCTTGACCTTTATTAGTGAGCCTGGTTACCCCCTCTCGGAACCACAGACTTAGAAATCGCCAGCTCATATACAGTGCATAAAATATATTTATATATATACCCTTATACACCATTTTAATAAAAAATATCACAAAATTCTTCTAAGTCCCTCGGGAAGAGTGAAAGACGCGCACGTTCATTTTCAGAGCTCCTAGACCTTCCTATAAGAAGTTAGCCAAAAGGTAGCTTCGAAAAACGCTTAGGTTAAGTTTCAGAGTTGCTTCTAATGTACCAAAGCTGGACTTAGACATAATTTCACTCTCACAACATTATGGCTGGTTGGAGACAGTCCGAACCACAAGTACCGGGTCCATGGTTCTGGCCGTATACTGGGGGGACGGGGACGACTCCCATTAACCCCTGACTATACCGGGGATTCGCTTATCACAATGCCTTTCTGGTCTGTGCTGAAGCAGGGCATTCTGGCAGCCAAGTGGCTTGACCTTTATTAGTGAGCCTGGTTACCCCCTCTCGGAACCACAGACTTAGAAATCGCCAGCTCATATATACAGTGCATAAAATATATTTATATATATACCCTTATACACCATTTTAATAAAAATATCACAAAATTCTTCTAAGTCCCTCGGGAAGAGTGAAAGACGCGCACGTTCATTTTCAGAGCTCCTAGACCTTCCTATAAGAAGTTAGCCAAAAGGTAGCTTCGAAAAACGCTTAGGTTAAGTTTCAGAGTTGCTTCTAATGTACCAAAGCTGGACTTAGACATAATTTCACTCTCACAACATTATGGCTGGTTGGAGACAGTCCGAACCACAAGTACCGGGTCCATGGTTCTGGCCGTATACTGGGGGGACGGGGACGACTCCCATTAACCCCTGACTATACCGGGGATACGCTTATCACAATGCCTTTCTGGTCTGTGCTGAAGCAGGGCATTCTGGCAGCCAAGTGGCTTGACCTTTATTAGTGAGCCTGGTTACCCCCTCTCGGAACCACAGACTTAGAAATCGCCAGCTCATATACAGTGCATAAAATATATTTATATATATACCCTTATACACCATTTTAATAAAAAATATCACAAAATTCTTCTAAGTCCCTCGGGAAGAGTGAAAGACGCGCACGTTCATTTTCAGAGCTCCTAGACCTTCCTATAAGAAGTTAGCCAAAAGGTAGCTTCGAAAAACGCTTAGGTTAAGTTTCAGAGTTGCTTCTAATGTACCAAAGCTGGACTTAGACATAATTTCACTCTCACAACATTATGGCTGGTTGGAGACAGTCCGAACCACAAGTACCGGGTCCATGGTTCTGGCCGTATACTGGGGGGACGGGGACGACTCCCATTAACCCCTGACTATACCGGGGATACGCTTATCACAATGCCTTTCTGGTCTGTGCTGAAGCAGGGCATTCTGGCAGCCAAGTGGCTTGACCTTTATTAGTGAGCCTGGTTACCCCCTCTCGGAACCACAGACTTAGAAATCGCCAGCTCATATATACAGTGCATAAAATATATTTATATATATACCCTTATACACCATTTTAATAAAAAATATCACAAAATTCTTCTAAGTCCCTCGGGAAGAGTGAAAGACGCGCACGTTCATTTTCAGAGCTCCTAGACCTTCCTATAAGAAGTTAGCCAAAAAGTAGCTTCGAAAAACGCTTAGGTTAAGTTTCAGAGTTGCTTCTAATGTACCAAATCTGGACTTAGACATAATTTCACTCTCACAACATTATGGCTGGTTGGAGACAGTCCGAACCACAAGTACCGGGTCCATGGTTCTGGCCGTATACTGGGGGGACGGGGACGACTCCCATTAACCCCTGACTATACCGGGGATACGCTTATCACAATGCCTTTCTGGTCTGTGCTGAAGCAGGGCATTCTGGCAGCCAAGTGGCTTGACCTTTATTAGTGAGCCTGGTTACCCCCTCTCGGAACCACAGACTTAGAAATCGCCAGCTCATATACAGTGCATAAAATATATTTATATATATACCCTTATACACCATTTTAATAAAAAATATCACAAAATTCTTCTAAGTCCCTCGGGAAGAGTGAAAGACGCGCACGTTCATTTTCAGAGCTCCTAGACCTTCCTATAAGAAGTTAGCCAAAAGGTAGCTTCGAAAAACGCTTAGGTTAAGTTTCAGAGTTGCTTCTAATGTACCAAAGCTGGACTTAGACATAATTTCACTCTCACAACATTATGGCTGGTTGGAGACAGTCCGAACCACAAGTACCGGGTCCATGGTTCTGGCCGTATACTGGGGGGACGGGGACGACTCCCATTAACCCTGACTATACCGGGGATACGCTTATCACAATGCCTTTCTGGTCTGTGCTGAAGCAGGGCATTCTGGCAGCCAAGTGGCTTGACCTTTATTAGTGAGCCTGGTTACCCCCTCTCGGAACCACAGACTTAGAAATCGCCAGCTCATATACAGTGCATAAAATATATTTATATATATACCCTTATACACCATTTTAATAAAAAATATCACAAAATTCTTCTAAGTCCCTCGGGAAGAGTGAAAGACGCGCACGTTCATTTTCAGAGCTCCTAGACCTTCCTATAAGAAGTTAGCCAAAAGGTAGCTTCGAAAAACGCTTAGGTTAAGTTTCAGTGTTGCTTCTAATGTACCAAAGCTGGACTTAGACATAATTTCACTCTCACAACATTATGGCTGGTTGGAGACAGTCCGAACCACAAGTACCGGGTCCATGGTTCTGGCCGTATACTGGGGGGACGGGGACGACTCCCATTAACCCCTGACTATACCGGGGATACGCTTATCACAATGCCTTTCTGGTCTGTGCTGAAGCAGGGCATTCTGGCAGCCAAGTGGCTTGACCTTTATTAGTGAGCCTGGTTACCCCCTCTCGGAACCACAGACTTAGAAATCGCCAGCTCATATATACAGTGCATAAAATATATTTATATATATACCCTTATACACCATTTTAATAAAAAATATCACAAAATTCTTCTAAGTCCCTCGGGAAGAGTGAAAGACGCGCACGTTCATTTTCAGAGCTCCTAGACCTTCCTATAAGAAGTTAGCCAAAAAGTAGCTTCGAAAAACGCTTAGGTTAAGTTTCAGAGTTGCTTCTAATGTACCAAATCTGGACTTAGACATAATTTCACTCTCACAACATTATGGCTGGTTGGAGACAGTCCGAACCACAAGTACCGGGTCCATGGTTCTGGCCGTATACTGGGGGGACGGGGACGACTCCCATTAACCCCTGACTATACCGGGGATACGCTTATCACAATGCCTTTCTGGTCTGTGCTGAAGCAGGGCATTCTGGCAGCCAAGTGGCTTGACCTTTATTAGTGAGCCTGGTTACCCCCTCTCGGAACCACAGACTTAGAAATCGCCAGCTCATATACAGTGCATAAAATATATTTATATATATACCCTTATACACCATTTTAATAAAAAATATCACAAAATTCTTCTAAGTCCCTCGGGAAGAGTGAAAGACGCGCACGTTCATTTTCAGAGCTCCTAGACCTTCCTATAAGAAGTTAGCCAAAAGGTAGCTTCGAAAAACGCTTAGGTTAAGTTTCAGAGTTGCTTCTAATGTACCAAAGCTGGACTTAGACATAATTTCACTCTCACAACATTATGGCTGGTTGGAGACAGTCCGAACCACAAGTACCGGGTCCATGGTTCTGGCCGTATACTGGGGGGACGGGGACGACTCCCATTAACCCCTGACTATACCGGGGATACGCTTATCACAATGCCTTTCTGGTCTGTGCTGAAGCAGGGCATTCTGGCAGCCAAGTGGCTTGACCTTTATTAGTGAGCCTGGTTACCCCCTCTCGGAACCACAGACTTAGAAATCGCCAGCTCATATACAGTGCATAAAATATATTTATATATATACCCTTATACACCATTTTAAAAAAATATCACAAAATTCTTCTAAGTCCTCTCGGGAAGAGTGAAAGACGCGCACGTTCATTTTCAGAGCTCCTAGACCTTCCTATAAGAAGTTAGCCAAAAGGTAGCTTCGAAAAACGCTTAGGTTAAGTTTCAGAGTTGCTTCTAATGTACCAAAGCTGGACTTAGACATAATTTCACTCTCACAACATTATGGCTGGTTGGAGACAGTCCGAACCACAAGTACCGGGTCCATGGTTCTGGCCGTATACTGGGGGGACGGGGACGACTCCCATTAACCCCTGACTATACCGGGGATACGCTTATCACAATGCCTTTCTGGTCTGTGCTGAAGCAGGGCATTCTGGCAGCCAAGTGGCTTGACCTTTATTAGTGAGCCTGGTTACCCCCTCTCGGAACCACAGACTTAGAAATCGCCAGCTCATATATACAGTGCATAAAATATATTTATATATATACCCTTATACACCATTTTAATAAAAAATATCACAAAATTCTTCTAAGTCCCTCGGGAAGAGTGAAAGACGCGCACGTTCATTTTCAGAGCTCCTAGACCTTCCTATAAGAAGTTAGCCAAAAAGTAGCTTCGAAAAACGCTTAGGTTAAGTTTCAGAGTTGCTTCTAATGTACCAAATCTGGACTTAGACATAATTTCACTCTCACAACATTATGGCTGGTTGGAGACAGTCCGAACCACAAGTACCGGGTCCATGGTTCTGGCCGTATACTGGGGGACGGGGACGACTCCCATTAACCCCTGACTATACCGGGGATACGCTTATCACAATGCCTTTCTGGTCTGTGCTGAAGCAGGGCATTCTGGCAGCCAAGTGGCTTGACCTTTATTAGTGAGCCTGGTTACCCCCCTCTCGGAACCACAGACTTAGAAATCGCCAGCTCATATACAGTGCATAAAATATATTTATATATATACCCTTATACACCATTTTAATAAAAATATCACAAAATTCTTCTAAGTCCCTCGGAAGAGTGAAAGACGCGCACGTTCATTTTCAGAGCTCCTAGACCTTCCTATAAGAAGTTAGCCAAAAGGTAGCTTCGAAAAACGCTTAGGTTAAGTTTCAGAGTTGCTTCTAATGTACCAAAGCTGGACTTAGACATAATTTCACTCTCACAACATTATGGCTGGTTGGAGACAGTCCGAACCACAAGTACCGGGTCCATGGTTCTGGCCGTATACTGGGGGGGACGGGGACGACTCCCATTAACCCCTGACTATACCGGGGATACGCTTATCACAATGCCTTTCTGGTCTGTGCTGAAGCAGGGCATTCTGGCAGCCAAGTGGCTTGACCTTTATTAGTGAGCCTGGTTACCCCCTCTCGGAACCACAGACTTAGAAATCGCCAGCTCATATATACAGTGCATAAAATATATTTATATATATACCCTTATACACCATTTTAATAAAAAATATCACAAAATTCTTCTAAGTCCCTCGGGAAGAGTGAAAGACGCGCACGTTCATTTTCAGAGCTCCTAGACCTTCCTACAGTATAAGAAGTTAGCCAAAAGGTAGCTTCGAAAAACGCTTAGGTTAAGTTTCAGAGTTGCTTCTAATGTACCAAAGCTGGACTTAGACATAATTTCACTCTCACAACATTATGGCTGGTTGGAGACTGTCCGAACCACAAGTACCGGGTCCATGGTTCTGGCCGTATACTGGGGGGACGGGGACGACTCCCATTAACCCCTGACTATACCGGGGATACGACTTATCACAATGCCTTTCTGGTCTGTGCTGAAGCAGGGCATTCTGGCAGCCAAGTGGCTTGACCTTTATTAGTGAGCCTGGTTACCCCCTCTCGGAACCACAGACTTAGAAATCGCCAGCTCATATACAGTGCATAAAAATATATTTATATATATACCCTTATACACCATTTTAATAAAAAATATCACAAAATTCTTCTAAGTCCCTCGGGAAGAGTGAAAGACGCGCACGTTCATTTTCAGAGCTCCTAGACCTTCCTATAAGAAGTTAGCCAAAAGGTAGCTTCGAAAAACGCTTAGGTTAAGTTTCAGAGTTGCTTCTAATGTACCAAAGCTGGACTTAGACATAATTTCACTCTCACAACATTATGGCTGGTTGGAGACAGTCCGAACCACAAGTACCGGGTCCATGGTTCTGGCCGTATACTGGGGGGACGGGGACGACTCCCATTAACCCCTGACTATACCGGGGATACGCTTATCACAATGCCTTTCTGGTCTGTGCTGAAGCAGGGCATTCTGGCAGCCAAGTGGCTTGACCTTTATTAGTGAGCCTGGTTACCCCCTCTCGGAACCACAGACTTAGAAATCGCCAGCTCATATACAGTGCATAAAATATATTTATATATATACCCTTATACACCATTTTAATAAAAAATATCACAAAATTCTTCTAAGTCCCTCGGGAAGAGTGAAAGACGCGCACGTTCATTTTCAGAGCTCCTAGACCTTCCTATAAGAAGTTAGCCAAAAGGTAGCTTCGAAAAACGCTTAGGTTAAGTTTCAGAGTTGCTTCTAATGTACCAAAGCTGGACTTAGACATAATTTCACTCTCACAACATTATGGCTGGTTGGAGACAGTCCGAACCACAAGTACCGGGTCCATGGTTCTGGCCGTATACTGGGGGGACGGGGACGACTCCCATTAACCCCTGACTATACCGGGGATACGCTTATCACAATGCCTTTCTGGTCTGTGCTGAAGCAGGGCATTCTGGCAGCCAAGTGGCTTGACCTTTATTAGTGAGCCTGGTTACCCCCTCTCGGAACCACAGACTTAGAAATCGCCAGCTCATATATACAGTGCATAAAATATATTTATATATATACCCTTATACACCATTTTAATAAAAAATATCACAAAATTCTTCTAAGTCCCTCGGGAAGAGTGAAAGACGCGCACGTTCATTTTCAGAGCTCCTAGACCTTCCTACAGTATAAGAAGTTAGCCAAAAGGTAGCTTCGAAAAACGCTTAGGTTAAGTTTCAGAGTTGCTTCTAATGTACCAAAGCTGGACTTAGACATAATTTCACTCTCACAACATTATGGCTGGTTGGAGACTGTCCGAACCACAAGTACCGGGTCCATGGTTCTGGCCGTATACTGGGGGGACGGGGACGACTCCCATTAACCCCTGACTATACCGGGGATACGCTTATCACAATGCCTTTCTGGTCTGTGCTGAAGCAGGGCAATCTGGCAGCCAAGTGGCTTGACCTTTATTAGTGAGCCTGGTTACCCCCTCTCGGAACCACAGACTTAGAAATCGCCAGCTCATATACAGTGCATAAAATATATTTATATATATACCCTTATACACCATTTTAATAAAAAATATCACAAAATTCTTCTAAGTCCCTCGGGAAGAGTGAAAGACGCGCACGTTCATTTTCAGAGCTCCTAGACCTTCCTATAAGAAGTTAGCCAAAAGGTAGCTTCGAAAAACGCTTAGGTTAAGTTTCAGAGTTGCTTCTAATGTACCAAAGCTGGACTTAGACATAATTTCACTCTCACAACATTATGGCTGGTTGGAGACAGTCCGAACCACAAGTACCGGGTCCATGGTTCTGGCCGTATACTGGGGGGACGGGGACGACTCCCATTAACCCCTGACTATACCGGGGATTCGCTTATCACAATGCCTTTCTGGTCTGTGCTGAAGCAGGGCATTCTGGCAGCCAAGTGGCTTGACCTTTATTAGTGAGCCTGGTTACCCCCTCTCGGAACCACAGACTTAGAAATCGCCAGCTCATATATACAGTGCATAAAATATATTTATATATATACCCTTATACACCATTTTAATAAAAAATATCACAAAATTCTTCTAAGTCCCTCGGGAAGAGTGAAAGACGCGCACGTTCATTTTCAGAGCTCCTAGACCTTCCTATAAGAAGTTAGCCAAAAGGTAGCTTCGAAAAACGCTTAGGTTAAGTTTCAGAGTTGCTTCTAATGTACCAAAGCTGGACTTAGACATAATTTCACTCTCACAACATTATGGCTGGTTGGAGACAGTCCGAACCACAAGTACCGGGTCCATGGTTCTGGCCGTATACTGGGGGGACGGGGACGACTCCCATTAACCCCTGACTATACCGGGGATACGCTTATCACAATGCCTTTCTGGTCTGTGCTGAAGCAGGGCATTCTGGCAGCCAAGTGGCTTGACCTTTATTAGTGAGCCTGGTTACCCCCTCTCGGAACCACAGACTTAGAAATCGCCAGCTCATATACAGTGCATAAAATATATTTATATATATACCCTTATACACCATTTTAATAAAAAATATCACAAAATTCTTCTAAGTCCCTCGGGAAGAGTGAAAGACGCGCACGTTCATTTTCAGAGCTCCTAGACCTTCCTATAAGAAGTTAGCCAAAAGGTAGCTTCGAAAAACGCTTAGGTTAAGTTTCAGAGTTGCTTCTAATGAACCAAAGCTGGACTTAGACATAATTTCACTCTCACAACATTATGGCTGGTTGGAGACAGTCCGAACCACAAGTACCGGGTCCATGGTTCTGGCCGTATACTGGGGGGACGGGGACGACTCCCATTAACCCCTGACTATACCGGGGATACGCTTATCACAATGCCTTTCTGGTCTGTGCTGAAGCAGGGCATTCTGGCAGCCAAGTGGCTTGACCTTTATTAGTGAGCCTGGTTACCCCCTCTCGGAACCACAGACTTAGAAATCGCCAGCTCATATACAGTGCATAAAATATATTTATATATATACCCTTATACACCATTTTAATAAAAAATATCACAAAATTCTTCTAAGTCCCTCGGGAAGAGTGAAAGACGCGCACGTTCATTTTCAGAGCTCCTAGACCTTCCTATAAGAAGTTAGCCAAAAGGTAGCTTCGAAAAACGCTTAGGTTAAGTTTCAGAGTTGCTTCTAATGTACCAAAGCTGGACTTAGACATAATTTCACTCTCACAACATTATGGCTGGTTGGAGACAGTCCGAACCACAAGTACCGGGTCCATGGTTCTGGCCGTATACTGGGGGGACGGGGACGACTCCCATTAACCCCTGACTATACCGGGGATACGCTTATCACAATGCCTTTCTGGTCTGTGCTGAAGCAGGGCATTCTGGCAGCCAAGTGGCTTGACCTTTATTAGTGAGCCTGGTTACCCCCTCTCGGAACCACAGACTTAGAAATCGCCAGCTCATATATACAGTGCATAAAATATATTTATATATATACCCTTATACACCATTTTAATAAAAAATATCACAAAATTCTTCTAAGTCCCTCGGGAAGAGTGAAAGACGCGCACGTTCATTTTCAGAGCTCCTAGACCTTCCTACAGTATAAGAAGTTAGCCAAAAGGTAGCTTCGAAAAACGCTTAGGTTAAGTTTCAGAGTTGCTTCTAATGTACCAAAGCTGGACTTAGACATAATTTCACTCTCACAACATTATGGCTGGTTGGAGACAGTCCGAACCACAAGTACCGGGTCCATGGTTCTGGCCGTATACTGGGGGGACGGGGACGACTCCCATTAACCCCTGACTATACCGGGGATACGCTTATCACAATGCCTTTCTGGTCTGTGCTGAAGCAGGGCAATCTGGCAGCCAAGTGGCTTGACCTTTATTAGTGAGCCTGGTTACCCCCTCTCGGAACCACAGACTTAGAAATCGCCAGCTCATATACAGTGCATAAAATATATTTATATATATACCCTTATACACCATTTTAATAAAAAATATCACAAAATTCTTCTAAGTCCCTCGGGAAGAGTGAAAGACGCGCACGTTCATTTTCAGAGCTCCTAGACCTTCCTATAAGAAGTTAGCCAAAAGGTAGCTTCGAAAAACGCTTAGGTTAAGTTTCAGAGTTGCTTCTAATGTACCAAAGCTGGACTTAGACATAATTTCACTCTCACAACATTATGGCTGGTTGGAGACAGTCCGAACCACAAGTACCGGGTCCATGGTTCTGGCCGTATACTGGGGGGACGGGGACGACTCCCATTAACCCCTGACTATACCGGGGATACGCTTATCACAATGCCTTTCTGGTCTGTGCTGAAGCAGGGCATTCTGGCAGCCAAGTGGCTTGACCTTTATTAGTGAGCCTGGTTACCCCCTCTCGGAACCACAGACTTAGAAATCGCCAGCTCATATATACAGTGCATAAAATATATTTATATATATACCCTTATACACCATTTTAATAAAAAATATCACAAAATTCTTCTAAGTCCCTCGGGAAGAGTGAAAGACGCGCACGTTCATTTTCAGAGCTCCTAGACCTTCCTATAAGAAGTTAGCCAAAAGGTAGCTTCGAAAAACGCTTAGGTTAAGTTTCAGAGTTGCTTCTAATGTACCAAAGCTGGACTTAGACATAATTTCACTCTCACAACATTATGGCTGGTTGGAGACAGTCCGAACCACAAGTACCGGGTCCATGGTTCTGGCCGTATACTGGGGGGACGGGGACGACTCCCATTAACCCCTGACTATACCGGGGATACGCTTATCACAATGCCTTTCTGGTCTGTGCTGAAGCAGGGCATTCTGGCAGCCAAGTGGCTTGACCTTTATTAGTGAGCCTGGTTACCCCCTCTCGGAACCACAGACTTAGAAATCGCCAGCTCATATACAGTGCATAAAATATATTTATATATATACCCTTATACACCATTTTAATAAAAAATATCACAAAATTCTTCTAAGTCCCTCGGGAAGAGTGAAAGACGCGCACGTTCATTTTCAGAGCTCCTAGACCTTCCTATAAGAAGTTAGCCAAAAGGTAGCTTCGAAAAACGCTTAGGTTAAGTTTCAGAGTTGCTTCTAATGTACCAAAGCTGGACTTAGACATAATTTCACTCTCACAACATTATGGCTGGTTGGAGACAGTCCGAACCACAAGTACCGGGTCCATGGTTCTGGCCGTATACTGGGGGGACGGGGACGACTCCCATTAACCCCTGACTATACCGGGGATACGCTTATCACAATGCCTTTCTGGTCTGTGCTGAAGCAGGGCATTCTGGCAGCCAAGTGGCTTGACCTTTATTAGTGAGCCTGGTTACCCCCTCTCGGAACCACAGACTTAGAAATCGCCAGCTCATATACAGTGCATAAAATATATTTATATATATACCCTTATACACCATTTTAATAAAAAATATCACAAAATTCTTCTAAGTCCCTCGGGAAGAGTGAAAGACGCGCACGTTCATTTTCAGAGCTCCTAGACCTTCCTATAAGAAGTTAGCCAAAAGGTAGCTTCGAAAAACGCTTAGGTTAAGTTTCAGAGTTGCTTCTAATGTACCAAAGCTGGACTTAGACATAATTTCACTCTCACAACATTATGGCTGGTTGGAGACAGTCCGAACCACAAGTACCGGGTCCATGGTTCTGGCCGTATACTGGGGGGACGGGGACGACTCCCATTAACCCCTGACTATACCGGGGATACGCTTATCACAATGCCTTTCTGGTCTGTGCTGAAGCAGGGCATTCTGGCAGCCAAGTGGCTTGACCTTTATTAGTGAGCCTGGTTACCCCCTCTCGGAACCACAGACTTAGAAATCGCCAGCTCATATATACAGTGCATAAAATATATTTATATATATACCCTTATACACCATTTTAATAAAAAATATCACAAAATTCTTCTAAGTCCCTCGGGAAGAGTGAAAGACGCGCACGTTCATTTTCAGAGCTCCTAGACCTTCCTATAAGAAGTTAGCCAAAAAGTAGCTTCGAAAAACGCTTAGGTTAAGTTTCAGAGTTGCTTCTAATGTACCAAATCTGGACTTAGACATAATTTCACTCTCACAACATTATGGCTGGTTGGAGACAGTCCGAACCACAAGTACCGGGTCCATGGTTCTGGCCGTATACTGGGGGGACGGGGACGACTCCCATTAACCCCTGACTATACCGGGGATACGCTTATCACAATGCCTTTCTGGTCTGTGCTGAAGCAGGGCATTCTGGCAGCCAAGTGGCTTGACCTTTATTAGTGAGCCTGGTTACCCCCTCTCGGAACCACAGACTTAGAAATCGCCAGCTCATATACAGTGCATAAAATATATTTATATATATACCCTTATACACCATTTTAATAAAAAATATCACAAAATTCTTCTAAGTCCCTCGGGAAGAGTGAAAGACGCGCACGTTCATTTTCAGAGCTCCTAGACCTTCCTATAAGAAGTTAGCCAAAAGGTAGCTTCGAAAAACGCTTAGGTTAAGTTTCAGAGTTGCTTCTAATGTACCAAAGCTGGACTTAGACATAATTTCACTCTCACAACATTATGGCTGGTTGGAGACAGTCCGAACCACAAGTACCGGGTCCATGGTTCTGGCCGTATACTGGGGGGACGGGGACGACTCCCATTAACCCCTGACTATACCGGGGATACGCTTATCACAATGCCTTTCTGGTCTGTGCTGAAGCAGGGCATTCTGGCAGCCAAGTGGCTTGACCTTTATTAGTGAGCCTGGTTACCCCCTCTCGGAACCACAGACTTAGAAATCGCCAGCTCATATACAGTGCATAAAATATATTTATATATATACCCTTATACACCATTTTAATAAAAAATATCACAAAATTCTTCTAAGTCCCTCGGGAAGAGTGAAAGACGCGCACGTTCATTTTCAGAGCTCCTAGACCTTCCTATAAGAAGTTAGCGAAAAGGTAGCTTCGAAAAACGCTTAGGTTAAGTTTCAGAGTTGCTTCTAATGTACCAAAGCTGGACTTAGACATAATTTCACTCTCACAACATTATGGCTGGTTGGAGACAGTCCGAACCACAAGTACCGGGTCCATGGTTCTGGCCGTATACTGGTGGGACGGGGACGACTCCCATTAACCCCTGACTATACCGGGGATACGCTTATCACAATGCCTTTCTGGTCTGTGCTGAAGCAGGGCATTCTGGCAGCCAAGTGGCTTGACCTTTATTAGTGAGCCTGGTTACCCCCTCTCGGAACCACAGACTTAGAAATCGCCAGCTCATATACAGTGCATAAAATATATTTATATATATACCCTTATACACCATTTTAATAAAAAATATCACAAAATTCTTCTAAGTCCCTCGGGAAGAGTGAAAGACGCGCACGTTCATTTTCAGAGTTCCTAGACCTTCCTATAAGAAGTTAGCCAAAAAGTAGCTTCGAAAAACGCTTAGGTTAAGTTTCAGAGTTGCTTCTAATGTACCAAAGCTGGACTTAGACATAATTTCACTCTCACAACATTATGGCTGGTTGGAGACAGTCCGAACCACAAGTACCGGGTCCATGGTTCTGGCCGTATACTGGGGGGACGGGGACGACTCCCATTAACCCCTGACTATACCGGGGATACGCTTATCACAATGCCTTTCTGGTCTGTGCTGAAGCAGGGCATTCTGGCAGCCAAGTGGCTTGACCTTTATTAGTGAGCCTGGTTACCCCCTCTCGGAACCACAGACTTAGAAATCGCCAGCTCATATACAGTGCATAAAATATATTTATATATATACCCTTATACACCATTTTAATAAAAAATATCACAAAATTCTTCTAAGTCCCTCGGGAAGAGTGAAAGACGCGCACGTTCATTTTCAGAGCTCCTAGACCTTCCTATAAGAAGTTAGCCAAAAAGTAGCTTCGAAAAACGCTTAGGTTAAGTTTCAGAGTTGCTTCTAATGTACCAAATCTGGACTTAGACATAATTTCACTCTCACAACATTATGGCTGGTTGGAGACAGTCCGAACCACAAGTACCGGGTCCATGGTTCTGGCCGTATACTGGGGGGACGGGGACGACTCCCATTAACCCCTGACTATACCGGGGATACGCTTATCACAATGCCTTTCTGGTCTGTGCTGAAGCAGGGCATTCTGGCAGCCAAGTGGCTTGACCTTTATTAGTGAGCCTGGTTACCCCCTCTCGGAACCACAGACTTAGAAATCGCCAGCTCATATACAGTGCATAAAATATATTTATATATATACCCTTATACACCATTTTAATAAAAAATATCACAAAATTCTTCTAAGTCCCTCGGGAAGAGTGAAAGACGCGCACGTTCATTTTCAGAGCTCCTAGACCTTCCTATAAGAAGTTAGCCAAAAGGTAGCTTCGAAAAACGCTTAGGTTAAGTTTCAGAGTTGCTTCTAATGTACCAAAGCTGGACTTAGACATAATTTCACTCTCACAACATTATGGCTGGTTGGAGACAGTCCGAACCACAAGTACCGGGTCCATGGTTCTGGCCGTATACTGGGGGGACGGGGACGACTCCCATTAACCCCTGACTATACCGGGGATACGCTTATCACAATGCCTTTCTGGTCTGTGCTGAAGCAGGGCATTCTGGCAGCCAAGTGGCTTGACCTTTATTAGTGAGCCTGGTTACCCCCTCTCGGAACCACAGACTTAGAAATCGCCAGCTCATATATACAGTGCATAAAATATATTTATATATATACCCTTATACACCATTTTAATAAAAAATATCACAAAATTCTTCTAAGTCCCTCGGGAAGAGTGAAAGACGCGCACGTTCATTTTCAGAGCTCCTAGACCTTCCTATAAGAAGTTAGCCAAAAGGTAGCTTCGAAAAACGCTTAGGTTAAGTTTCAGAGTTGCTTCTAATGTACCAAAGCTGGACTTAGACATAATTTCACTCTCACAACATTATGGCTGGTTGGAGACAGTCCGAACCACAAGTACCGGGTCCATGGTTCTGGCCGTATACTGGGGGGACGGGGACGACTCCCATTAACCCCTGACTGTACCGGGGATATGCTTATCACAATGCCTTTCTGGTCTGTGCTGAAGCAGGGCATTCTGGCAGCCAAGTGGCTTGACCTTTATTAGTGAGCCTGGTTACCCCCTCTCGGAACCACAGACTTAGAAATCGCCAGCTCATATACAGTGCATAAAATATATTTATATATATACCCTTATACACCATTTTAATAAAAAATATCACAAAATTCTTCTAAGTCTCTCGGGAAGAGTGAAAGACGCGCACGTTCATTTTCAGAGCTCCTAGACCTTCCTATAAGAAGTTAGCTAAAAAGTAGCTTCGAAAAACGCTTAGGTTAAGTTTCAGAGTTGCTTCTAATGTACCAAAGCTGGACTTAGACATAATTTCACTCTCACAACATTATGGCTGGTTGGAGACAGTCCGAACCACAAGTACCGGGTCCATGGTTCTGGCCGTATACTGGGGGGACGGGGACGACTCCCATTAACCCCTGACTGTACCGGGGATACACTTATCACAATGTCTTTCTGGTCTGTGCTGAAGCAGGGCATTCTGGCAGCCAAGTGGCTTGACCTTTATTAGTGAGCCTGGTTACCCCCTCTCGGAACCACAGACTTAGAAATCGCCAGCTCATATACAGTGCATAAAATATATTTATATATACAGTATACCCTTATACACCATTTTAATAAAAAATATCACAAAATTCTTCTAAGTCCCTCGGAAAGAGTGAAAGACGCGCACGTGCATTTTCAGAGCTCCTAGACCTTCCTATAAGAAGTTAGCCAAAAAGTAGCTTCGAAAAACGCTTAGGTTAAGTTTCAGAGTTGCTTCTAATGTACCAAAGCTGGACTTAGATATAATTTCACTCTCACAACATTATGGCTGGTTGGAGACAGTCCGAACAACAAGTACCGGGTCCATGGTTCTGGCCGTATACTGGGGGTACGGGGACGACTCCCATTAACCCCTGACTATACCGGGGATACGCTTATCACAATGCCTTTCTGGTCTGTGCTGAAGCAGGGCATTCTGGCAGCCAAGTGGCTTGACCTTTATTAGTGAGCCTGGTTACCCCCTCTCGGAACCACAGACTTAGAAATCGCCAGCTCATATACAGTGCATAAAATATATTTATATATACAGTATACCCTTATACACCATTTTAATAAAAAATATCACAAAATTCTTCTAAGTCCCTCGGAAAGAGTGAAAGACGCGCACGTGCATTTTCAGAGCTCCTAGACCTTCCTATAAGAAGTTAGCCAAAAAGTAGCTTCGAAAAACGCTTAGGTTAAGTTTCAGAGTTGCTTCTAATGTACCAAAGCTGGACTTAGATATAATTTCACTCTCACAACATTATGGCTGGTTGGAGACAGTCCGAACAACAAGTACCGGGTCCATGGTTCTGGCCGTATACTGGGGGTACGGGGACGACTCCCATTAACCCCTGACTATACCGGGGATACGCTTATCACAATGCCTTTCTGGTCTGTGCTGAAGCAGGGCATTCTGGCAGCCAAGTGGCTTGACCTTTATTAGTGAGCCTGGTTACCCCCTCTCGGAACCACAGACTTAGAAATCGCCAGCTCATATACAGTGCATAAAATATATTTATATATATACCCTTATACACCATTTTAATAAAAAATATCACAAAATTCTTCTAAGTCTCTCGGGAAGAGTGAAAGACGCGCACGTTCATTTTCAGAGCTCCTAGACCTTCCTATAAGAAGATAGCTAAAAAGTAGCTTCGAAAAACGCTTAGGTTAAGTTTCAGAGTTGCTTCTAATGTACCAAAGCTGGACTTAGACATAATTTCACTCTCACAACATTATGGCTGGTTGGAGACAGTCCGAACCACAAGTACCGGGTCCATGGTTCTGGCCGTATACTGGGGGGACGGGGACGACTCCCATTAACCCCTGACTATACCGGGGTTACGCTTATCACAATGCCTTTCTGGTCTGTGCTGAAGCAGGGCATTCTGGCAGCCAAGTGACTTGACCTTTATTAGTGAGCCTGGTTACCCCCTCTCGGAACCACAGACTTAGAAATCGCCAGCTCATATACAGTGCATAAAATATATTTATTTATATACCCTTATACACCATTTTAATAAAAAATATCACAAAATTTTTCTAAGTCCCTCGGAAAGAGTGAAAGACGCGCACGTTCATTTTCAGAGCTCCTAGACCTTCCTATAAGAAGTTAGCTTAAAAGTAGCTTCGAAAAACGCTTAGGTTAAGTTTCAGAGTTGCTTCTAATGTACCAAAGCTGGACTTAGACATAATTTCACTCTCACAACATTATGGCTGGTTGGAGACAGTCCGAACCACAAGTACTGGGTCCATGGTTCTGGCCGTATACTGGGGGGACGGGGACGACTCCCATTAACCCCTGACTGTACCGGGGATACGCTTATCACAATGCCTTTCTGGTCTGTGCTGAAGCAGGGCATTCTGGCAGCCAAGTGGCTTGACCTTTATTAGTGAGCCTGGTTACCCCCTCTCGGAACCACAGACTTAGAAATCGCCAGCTCATATACAGTGCATAAAATATATTTATATATATATACCCTTATACACCATTTTAATAAAAAATATCACAAAATTCTTCTAAGTCTCTCGGGAAGAGTGAAAGACGCGCACGTTCATTTTCAGAGCTCCTAGACCTTCCTATAAGAAGTTAGCTAAAAAGTAGCTTCGAAAAACGCTTAGGTTAAGTTTCAGAGTTGCTTCTAATGTACCAAAGCTGGACTTAGACATAATTTCACTCTCACAACATTATGGCTGGTTGGAGACAGTCCGAACCACAAGTACCGGGTCCATGGTTCTGGCCGTATACTGGGGGGACGGGGACGACTCCCATTAACCCCTGACTGTACCGGGGATACACTTATCACAATGTCTTTCTGGTCTGTGCTGAAGCAGGGCATTCTGGCAGCCAAGTGGCTTGACCTTTATTAGTGAGCCTGGTTACCCCCTCTCGGAACCACAGACTTAGAAATCGCCAGCTCATATACAGTGCATAAAATATATTTATATATACAGTATACCCTTATACACCATTTTAATAAAAAATATCACAAAATTCTTCTAAGTCCCTCGGAAAGAGTGAAAGACGCGCACGTTCATTTTCAGAGCTCCTAGACCTTCCTATAAGAAGTTAGCCAAAAAGTAGCTTCGAAAAACGCTTAGGTTAAGTTTCAGAGTTGCTTCTAATGTACCAAAGCTGGACTTAGATATAATTTCACTCTCACAACATTATGGCTGGTTGGAGACAGTCCGAACAACAAGTACCGGGTCCATGGTTCTGGCCGTATACTGGGGGGACGGGGACGACTCCCATTAACCCCTGACTATACCGGGGATACGCTTATCACAATGCCTTTCTGGTCTGTGCTGAAGCAGGGCATTCTGGCAGCCAAGTGGCTTGACCTTTATTAGTGAGCCTGGTTACCCCCTCTCGGAACCACAGACTTAGAAATCGCCAGCTCATATACAGTGCATAAAATATATTTATATATATACCCTTATACACCATTTTAATAAAAAATATCACAAAATTCTTCTAAGTCCCTCGGGAAGAGTGAAAGACGCGCACGTTCATTTTCAGAGCTCCTAGACCTTCCTATAAGAAGTTAGCCAAAAGGTAGCTTCGAAAAACGCTTAGGTTAAGTTTCAGAGTTGCTTCTAATGTACCAAAGCTGGACTTAGACATAATTTCACTCTCACAACATTATGGCTGGTTGGAGACAGTCCGAACCACAAGTACCGGGTCCATGGTTCTGGCCGTATACTGGGGGGACGGGGACGACTCCCATTAACCCCTGACTATACCGGGGATACGCTTATCACAATGCCTTTCTGGTCTGTGCTGAAGCAGGGCATTCTGGCAGCCAAGTGGCTTGACATTTATTAGTGAGCCTGGTTACCCCCTCTCGGAACCACAGACTTAGAAATCGCCAGCTCATATACAGTGCATAAAATATATTTATATATATACCCTTATACACCATTTTAATAAAAAATATCACAAAATTCTTCTAAGTCCCTCGGGAAGAGTGAAAGACGCGCACGTTCATTTTCAGAGCTCCTAGACCTTCCTATAAGAAGTTAGCGAAAAGGTAGCTTCGAAAAACGCTTAGGTTAAGTTACAGAGTTGCTTCTAATGTACCAAAGCTGGACTTAGACATAATTTCACTCTCACAACATTATGGCTGGTTGGAGACAGTCCGAACCACAAGTACCGGGTCCATGGTTCTGGCCGTATACTGGTGGGACGGGGACGACTCCCATTAACCCCTGACTATACCGGGGATACGCTTATCACAATGCCTTTCTGGTCTGTGCTGAAGCAGGGCATTCTGGCAGCCAAGTGGCTTGACCTTTATTAGTGAGCCTGGTTACCCCCTCTCGGAACCACAGACTTAGAAATCGCCAGCTCATATACAGTGCATAAAATATATTTATATATATACCCTTATACACCATTTTAATAAAAAATATCACAAAATTCTTCTAAGTCCCTCGGGAAGAGTGAAAGACGCGCACGTTCGTTTTCAGAGTTCCTAGACCTTCCTATAAGAAGTTAGCCAAAAAGTAGCTTCGAAAAACGCTTAGGTTAAGTTTCAGAGTTGCTTCTAATGTACCAAAGCTGGACTTAGACATAATTTCACTCTCACAACATTATGGCTGGTTGGAGACAGTCCGAACCACAAGTACCGGGTCCATGGTTCTGGCCGTATACTGGGGGGACGGGGACGACTCCCATTAACCCCTGACTATACCGGGGATACGCTTATCACAATGCCTTTCTGGTCTGTGCTGAAGCAGGGCATTCTGGCAGCCAAGTGGCTTGACCTTTATTAGTGAGCCTGGTTACCCCCTCTCGGAACCACAGACTTAGAAATCGCCAGCTCATATACAGTGCATAAAATATATTTATATATATACCCTTATACACCATTTTAATAAAAAATATCACAAAATTCTTCTAAGTCCCTCGGGAAGAGTGAAAGACGCGCACGTTCATTTTCAGAGCTCCTAGACCTTCCTATAAGAAGTTAGCCAAAAGGTAGCTTCGAAAAACGCTTAGGTTAAGTTTCAGAGTTGCTTCTAATGTACCAAAGCTGGACTTAGACATAATTTCACTCTCACAACATTATGGCTGGTTGGAGACAGTCCGAACCACAAGTACCGGGTCCATGGTTCTGGCCGTATACTGGGGGGACGGGGACGACTCCCATTAACCCCTGACTGTACCGGGGATATGCTTATCACAATGCCTTTCTGGTCTGTGCTGAAGCAGGGCATTCTGGCAGCCAAGTGGCTTGACCTTTATTAGTGAGCCTGGTTACCCCCTCTCGGAACCACAGACTTAGAAATCGCCAGCTCATATACAGTGCATAAAATATATTTATATATATACCCTTATACACCATTTTAATAAAAAATATCACAAAATTCTTCTAAGTCTCTCGGGAAGAGTGAAAGACGCGCACGTTCATTTTCAGAGCTCCTAGACCTTCCTATAAGAAGTTAGCTAAAAAGTAGCTTCGAAAAACGCTTAGGTTAAGTTTCAGAGTTGCTTCTAATGTACCAAAGCTGGACTTAGACATAATTTCACTCTCACAACATTATGGCTGGTTGGAGACAGTCCGAACCACAAGTACCGGGTCCATGGTTCTGGCCGTATACTGGGGGGACGGGGACGACTCCCATTAACCCCTGACTGTACCGGGGATACACTTATCACAATGTCTTTCTGGTCTGTGCTGAAGCAGGGCATTCTGGCAGCCAAGTGGCTTGACCTTTATTAGTGAGCCTGGTTACCCCCTCTCGGAACCACAGACTTAGAAATCGCCAGCTCATATACAGTGCATAAAATATATTTATATATACAGTATACCCTTATACACCATTTTAATAAAAAATATCACAAAATTCTTCTAAGTCCCTCGGAAAGAGTGAAAGACGCGCACGTGCATTTTCAGAGCTCCTAGACCTTCCTATAAGAAGTTAGCCAAAAAGTAGCTTCGAAAAACGCTTAGGTTAAGTTTCAGAGTTGCTTCTAATGTACCAAAGCTGGACTTAGATATAATTTCACTCTCACAACATTATGGCTGGTTGGAGACAGTCCGAACAACAAGTACCGGGTCCATGGTTCTGGCCGTATACTGGGGGTACGGGGACGACTCCCATTAACCCCTGACTATACCGGGGATACGCTTATCACAATGCCTTTCTGGTCTGTGCTGAAGCAGGGCATTCTGGCAGCCAAGTGGCTTGACCTTTATTAGTGAGCCTGGTTACCCCCTCTCGGAACCACAGACTTAGAAATCGCCAGCTCATATACAGTGCATAAAATATATTTATATATACAGTATACCCTTATACACCATTTTAATAAAAAATATCACAAAATTCTTCTAAGTCCCTCGGAAAGAGTGAAAGACGCGCACGTGCATTTTCAGAGCTCCTAGACCTTCCTATAAGAAGTTAGCCAAAAAGTAGCTTCGAAAAACGCTTAGGTTAAGTTTCAGAGTTGCTTCTAATGTACCAAAGCTGGACTTAGATATAATTTCACTCTCACAACATTATGGCTGGTTGGAGACAGTCCGAACAACAAGTACCGGGTCCATGGTTCTGGCCGTATACTGGGGGTACGGGGACGACTCCCATTAACCCCTGACTATACCGGGGATACGCTTATCACAATGCCTTTCTGGTCTGTGCTGAAGCAGGGCATTCTGGCAGCCAAGTGGCTTGACCTTTATTAGTGAGCCTGGTTACCCCCTCTCGGAACCACAGACTTAGAAATCGCCAGCTCATATACAGTGCATAAAATATATTTATATATATACCCTTATACACCATTTTAATAAAAAATATCACAAAATTCTTCTAAGTCCCTCGGGAAGAGTGAAAGACGCGCACGTTCATTTTCAGAGCTCCTAGACCTTCCTATAAGAAGTTAGCCAAAAGGTAGCTTCGAAAAACGCTTAGGTTAAGTTTCAGAGTTGCTTCTAATGTACCAAAGCTGGACTTAGACATAATTTCACTCTCACAACATTATGGCTGGTTGGAGACAGTCCGAACCACAAGTACCGGGTCCATGGTTCTGGCCGTATACTGGGGGGACGGGGACGACTCCCATTAACCCCTGACTATACCGGGGATACGCTTATCACAATGCCTTTCTGGTCTGTGCTGAAGCAGGGCATTCTGGCAGCCAAGTGGCTTGACATTTATTAGTGAGCCTGGTTACCCCCTCTCGGAACCACAGACTTAGAAATCGCCAGCTCATATACAGTGCATAAAATATATTTATATATATACCCTTATACACCATTTTAATAAAAAATATCACAAAATTCTTCTAAGTCCCTCGGGAAGAGTGAAAGACGCGCACGTTCATTTTCAGAGCTCCTAGACCTTCCTATAAGAAGTTAGCGAAAAGGTAGCTTCGAAAAACGCTTAGGTTAAGTTACAGAGTTGCTTCTAATGTACCAAAGCTGGACTTAGACATAATTTCACTCTCACAACATTATGGCTGGTTGGAGACAGTCCGAACCACAAGTACCGGGTCCATGGTTCTGGCCGTATACTGGTGGGACGGGGACGACTCCCATTAACCCCTGACTATACCGGGGATACGCTTATCACAATGCCTTTCTGGTCTGTGCTGAAGCAGGGCATTCTGGCAGCCAAGTGGCTTGACCTTTATTAGTGAGCCTGGTTACCCCCTCTCGGAACCACAGACTTAGAAATCGCCAGCTCATATACAGTGCATAAAATATATTTATATATATACCCTTATACACCATTTTAATAAAAAATATCACAAAATTCTTCTAAGTCCCTCGGGAAGAGTGAAAGACGCGCACGTTCGTTTTCAGAGTTCCTAGACCTTCCTATAAGAAGTTAGCCAAAAAGTAGCTTCGAAAAACGCTTAGGTTAAGTTTCAGAGTTGCTTCTAATGTACCAAAGCTGGACTTAGACATAATTTCACTCTCACAACAGTATGGCTGGTTGGAGACAGTCCGAACCACAAGTACCGGGTCCATGGTTCTGGCCGTATACTGGGGGGACGGGGACGACTCCCATTAACCCCTGACTATACCGGGGATACGCTTATCACAATGCCTTTCTGGTCTGTGCTGAAGCAGGGCATTCTGGCAGCCAAGTGGCTTGACCTTTATTAGTGAGCCTGGTTACCCCCTCTCGGAACCACAGACTTAGAAATCGCCAGCTCATATACAGTGCATAAAATATATTTATATATATACCCTTATACACCATTTTAATAAAAAATATCACAAAATTCTTCTAAGTCCCTCGGGAAGAGTGAAAGACGCGCACGTTCATTTTCAGAGCTCCTAGACCTTCCTATAAGAAGTTAGCCAAAAGGTAGCTTCGAAAAACGCTTAGGTTAAGTTTCAGAGTTGCTTCTAATGTACCAAAGCTGGACTTAGACATAATTTCACTCTCACAACATTATGGCTGGTTGGAGACAGTCCGAACCACAAGTACCGGGTCCATGGTTCTGGCCGTATACTGGGGGGACGGGGACGACTCCCATTAACCCCTGACTGTACCGGGGATATGCTTATCACAATGCCTTTCTGGTCTGTGCTGAAGCAGGGCATTCTGGCAGCCAAGTGGCTTGACCTTTATTAGTGAGCCTGGTTACCCCCTCTCGGAACCACAGACTTAGAAATCGCCAGCTCATATACAGTGCATAAAATATATTTATATATATACCCTTATACACCATTTTAATAAAAAATATCACAAAATTCTTCTAAGTCTCTCGGGAAGAGTGAAAGACGCGCACGTTCATTTTCAGAGCTCCTAGACCTTCCTATAAGAAGTTAGCTAAAAAGTAGCTTCGAAAAACGCTTAGGTTAAGTTTCAGAGTTGCTTCTAATGTACCAAAGCTGGACTTAGACATAATTTCACTCTCACAACATTATGGCTGGTTGGAGACAGTCCGAACCACAAGTACCGGGTCCATGGTTCTGGCCGTATACTGGGGGGACGGGGACGACTCCCATTAACCCCTGACTGTACCGGGGATACACTTATCACAATGTCTTTCTGGTCTGTGCTGAAGCAGGGCATTCTGGCAGCCAAGTGGCTTGACCTTTATTAGTGAGCCTGGTTACCCCCTCTCGGAACCACAGACTTAGAAATCGCCAGCTCATATACAGTGCATAAAATATATTTATATATACAGTATACCCTTATACACCATTTTAATAAAAAATATCACAAAATTCTTCTAAGTCCCTCGGAAAGAGTGAAAGACGCGCACGTGCATTTTCAGAGCTCCTAGACCTTCCTATAAGAAGTTAGCCAAAAAGTAGCTTCGAAAAACGCTTAGGTTAAGTTTCAGAGTTGCTTCTAATGTACCAAAGCTGGACTTAGATATAATTTCACTCTCACAACATTATGGCTGGTTGGAGACAGTCCGAACAACAAGTACCGGGTCCATGGTTCTGGCCGTATACTGGGGGTACGGGGACGACTCCCATTAACCCCTGACTATACCGGGGATACGCTTATCACAATGCCTTTCTGGTCTGTGCTGAAGCAGGGCATTCTGGCAGCCAAGTGGCTTGACCTTTATTAGTGAGCCTGGTTACCCCCTCTCGGAACCACAGACTTAGAAATCGCCAGCTCATATACAGTGCATAAAATATATTTATATATACAGTATACCCTTATACACCATTTTAATAAAAAATATCACAAAATTCTTCTAAGTCCCTCGGAAAGAGTGAAAGACGCGCACGTGCATTTTCAGAGCTCCTAGACCTTCCTATAAGAAGTTAGCCAAAAAGTAGCTTCGAAAAACGCTTAGGTTAAGTTTCAGAGTTGCTTCTAATGTACCAAAGCTGGACTTAGATATAATTTCACTCTCACAACATTATGGCTGGTTGGAGACAGTCCGAACAACAAGTACCGGGTCCATGGTTCTGGCCGTATACTGGGGGTACGGGGACGACTCCCATTAACCCCTGACTATACCGGGGATACGCTTATCACAATGCCTTTCTGGTCTGTGCTGAAGCAGGGCATTCTGGCAGCCAAGTGGCTTGACCTTTATTAGTGAGCCTGGTTACCCCCTCTCGGAACCACAGACTTAGAAATCGCCAGCTCATATACAGTGCATAAAATATATTTATATATATACCCTTATACACCATTTTAATAAAAAATATCACAAAATTCTTCTAAGTCTCTCGGGAAGAGTGAAAGACGCGCACGTTCATTTTCAGAGCTCCTAGACCTTCCTATAAGAAGATAGCTAAAAAGTAGCTTCGAAAAACGCTTAGGTTAAGTTTCAGAGTTGCTTCTAATGTACCAAAGCTGGACTTAGACATAATTTCACTCTCACAACATTATGGCTGGTTGGAGACAGTCCGAACCACAAGTACCGGGTCCATGGTTCTGGCCGTATACTGGGGGGACGGGGACGACTCCCATTAACCCCTGACTATACCGGGGATACGCTTATCACAATGCCTTTCTGGTCTGTGCTGAAGCAGGGCATTCTGGCAGCCAAGTGACTTGACCTTTATTAGTGAGCCTGGTTACCCCCTCTCGGAACCACAGACTTAGAAATCGCCAGCTCATATACAGTGCATAAAATATATTTATATATATACCCTTATACACCATTTTAATAAAAAATATCACAAAATTTTTCTAAGTCCCTCGGAAAGAGTGAAAGACGCGCACGTTCATTTTCAGAGCTCCTAGACCTTCCTATAAGAAGTTAGCTTAAAAGTAGCTTCGAAAAACGCTTAGGTTAAGTTTCAGAGTTGCTTCTAATGTACCAAAGCTGGACTTAGACATAATTTCACTCTCACAACATTATGGCTGGTTGGAGACAGTCCGAACCACAAGTACTGGGTCCATGGTTCTGGCCGTATACTGGGGGGACGGGGACGACTCCCATTAACCCCTGACTGTACCGGGGATACGCTTATCACAATGCCTTTCTGGTCTGTGCTGAAGCAGGGCATTCTGGCAGCCAAGTGGCTTGACCTTTATTAGTGAGCCTGGTTACCCCCTCTCGGAACCACAGACTTAGAAATCGCCAGCTCATATACAGTGCATAAAATATATTTATATATATATACCCTTATACACCATTTTAATAAAAAATATCACAAAATTCTTCTAAGTCTCTCGGGAAGAGTGAAAGACGCGCACGTTCATTTTCAGAGCTCCTAGACCTTCCTATAAGAAGTTAGCTAAAAAGTAGCTTCGAAAAACGCTTAGGTTAAGTTTCAGAGTTGCTTCTAATGTACCAAAGCTGGACTTAGACATAATTTCACTCTCACAACATTATGGCTGGTTGGAGACAGTCCGAACCACAAGTACCGGGTCCATGGTTCTGGCCGTATACTGGGGGGACGGGGACGACTCCCATTAACCCCTGACTGTACCGGGGATACACTTATCACAATGTCTTTCTGGTCTGTGCTGAAGCAGGGCATTCTGGCAGCCAAGTGGCTTGACCTTTATTAGTGAGCCTGGTTACCCCCTCTCGGAACCACAGACTTAGAAATCGCCAGCTCATATACAGTGCATAAAATATATTTATATATACAGTATACCCTTATACACCATTTTAATAAAAAATATCACAAAATTCTTCTAAGTCCCTCGGAAAGAGTGAAAGACGCGCACGTTCATTTTCAGAGCTCCTAGACCTTCCTATAAGAAGTTAGCCAAAAAGTAGCTTCGAAAAACGCTTAGGTTAAGTTTCAGAGTTGCTTCTAATGTACCAAAGCTGGACTTAGATATAATTTCACTCTCACAACATTATGGCTGGTTGGAGACAGTCCGAACAACAAGTACCGGGTCCATGGTTCTGGCCGTATACTGGGGGGACGGGGACGACTCCCATTAACCCCTGACTATACCGGGGATACGCTTATCACAATGCCTTTCTGGTCTGTGCTGAAGCAGGGCATTCTGGCAGCCAAGTGGCTTGACCTTTATTAGTGAGCCTGGTTACCCCCTCTCGGAACCACAGACTTAGAAATCGCCAGCTCATATACAGTGCATAAAATATATTTATATATATACCCTTATACACCATTTTAATAAAAAATATCACAAAATTCTTCTAAGTCCCTCGGGAAGAGTGAAAGACGCGCACGTTCATTTTCAGAGCTCCTAGACCTTCCTATAAGAAGTTAGCCAAAAGGTAGCTTCGAAAAACGCTTAGGTTAAGTTTCAGAGTTGCTTCTAATGTACCAAAGCTGGACTTAGACATAATTTCACTCTCACAACATTATGGCTGGTTGGAGACAGTCCGAACCACAAGTACCGGGTCCATGGTTCTGGCCGTATACTGGGGGGACGGGGACGACTCCCATTAACCCCTGACTATACCGGGGATACGCTTATCACAATGCCTTTCTGGTCTGTGCTGAAGCAGGGCATTCTGGCAGCCAAGTGGCTTGACATTTATTAGTGAGCCTGGTTACCCCCTCTCGGAACCACAGACTTAGAAATCGCCAGCTCATATACAGTGCATAAAATATATTTATATATATACCCTTATACACCATTTTAATAAAAAATATCACAAAATTCTTCTAAGTCCCTCGGGAAGAGTGAAAGACGCGCACGTTCATTTTCAGAGCTCCTAGACCTTCCTATAAGAAGTTAGCGAAAAGGTAGCTTCGAAAAACGCTTAGGTTAAGTTACAGAGTTGCTTCTAATGTACCAAAGCTGGACTTAGACATAATTTCACTCTCACAACATTATGGCTGGTTGGAGACAGTCCGAACCACAAGTACCGGGTCCATGGTTCTGGCCGTATACTGGTGGGACGGGGACGACTCCCATTAACCCCTGACTATACCGGGGATACGCTTATCACAATGCCTTTCTGGTCTGTGCTGAAGCAGGGCATTCTGGCAGCCAAGTGGCTTGACCTTTATTAGTGAGCCTGGTTACCCCCTCTCGGAACCACAGACTTAGAAATCGCCAGCTCATATACAGTGCATAAAATATATTTATATATATACCCTTATACACCATTTTAATAAAAAATATCACAAAATTCTTCTAAGTCCCTCGGGAAGAGTGAAAGACGCGCACGTTCGTTTTCAGAGTTCCTAGACCTTCCTATAAGAAGTTAGCCAAAAAGTAGCTTCGAAAAACGCTTAGGTTAAGTTTCAGAGTTGCTTCTAATGTACCAAAGCTGGACTTAGACATAATTTCACTCTCACAACATTATGGCTGGTTGGAGACAGTCCGAACCACAAGTACCGGGTCCATGGTTCTGGCCGTATACTGGGGGGACGGGGACGACTCCCATTAACCCCTGACTATACCGGGGATACGCTTATCACAATGCCTTTCTGGTCTGTGCTGAAGCAGGGCATTCTGGCAGCCAAGTGGCTTGACCTTTATTAGTGAGCCTGGTTACCCCCTCTCGGAACCACAGACTTAGAAATCGCCAGCTCATATACAGTGCATAAAATATATTTATATATATACCCTTATACACCATTTTAATAAAAAATATCACAAAATTCTTCTAAGTCCCTCGGGAAGAGTGAAAGACGCGCACGTTCATTTTCAGAGCTCCTAGACCTTCCTATAAGAAGTTAGCCAAAAGGTAGCTTCGAAAAACGCTTAGGTTAAGTTTCAGAGTTGCTTCTAATGTACCAAAGCTGGACTTAGACATAATTTCACTCTCACAACATTATGGCTGGTTGGAGACAGTCCGAACCACAAGTACCGGGTCCATGGTTCTGGCCGTATACTGGGGGGACGGGGACGACTCCCATTAACCCCTGACTGTACCGGGGATATGCTTATCACAATGCCTTTCTGGTCTGTGCTGAAGCAGGGCATTCTGGCAGCCAAGTGGCTTGACCTTTATTAGTGAGCCTGGTTACCCCCTCTCGGAACCACAGACTTAGAAATCGCCAGCTCATATACAGTGCATAAAATATATTTATATATATACCCTTATACACCATTTTAATAAAAAATATCACAAAATTCTTCTAAGTCTCTCGGGAAGAGTGAAAGACGCGCACGTTCATTTTCAGAGCTCCTAGACCTTCCTATAAGAAGTTAGCTAAAAAGTAGCTTCGAAAAACGCTTAGGTTAAGTTTCAGAGTTGCTTCTAATGTACCAAAGCTGGACTTAGACATAATTTCACTCTCACAACATTATGGCTGGTTGGAGACAGTCCGAACCACAAGTACCGGGTCCATGGTTCTGGCCGTATACTGGGGGGACGGGGACGACTCCCATTAACCCCTGACTGTACCGGGGATACACTTATCACAATGTCTTTCTGGTCTGTGCTGAAGCAGGGCATTCTGGCAGCCAAGTGGCTTGACCTTTATTAGTGAGCCTGGTTACCCCCTCTCGGAACCACAGACTTAGAAATCGCCAGCTCATATACAGTGCATAAAATATATTTATATATACAGTATACCCTTATACACCATTTTAATAAAAAATATCACAAAATTCTTCTAAGTCCCTCGGAAAGAGTGAAAGACGCGCACGTGCATTTTCAGAGCTCCTAGACCTTCCTATAAGAAGTTAGCCAAAAAGTAGCTTCGAAAAACGCTTAGGTTAAGTTTCAGAGTTGCTTCTAATGTACCAAAGCTGGACTTAGATATAATTTCACTCTCACAACATTATGGCTGGTTGGAGACAGTCCGAACAACAAGTACCGGGTCCATGGTTCTGGCCGTATACTGGGGGTACGGGGACGACTCCCATTAACCCCTGACTATACCGGGGATACGCTTATCACAATGCCTTTCTGGTCTGTGCTGAAGCAGGGCATTCTGGCAGCCAAGTGGCTTGACCTTTATTAGTGAGCCTGGTTACCCCCTCTCGGAACCACAGACTTAGAAATCGCCAGCTCATATACAGTGCATAAAATATATTTATATATACAGTATACCCTTATACACCATTTTAATAAAAAATATCACAAAATTCTTCTAAGTCCCTCGGAAAGAGTGAAAGACGCGCACGTGCATTTTCAGAGCTCCTAGACCTTCCTATAAGAAGTTAGCCAAAAAGTAGCTTCGAAAAACGCTTAGGTTAAGTTTCAGAGTTGCTTCTAATGTACCAAAGCTGGACTTAGATATAATTTCACTCTCACAACATTATGGCTGGTTGGAGACAGTCCGAACAACAAGTACCGGGTCCATGGTTCTGGCCGTATACTGGGGGTACGGGGACGACTCCCATTAACCCCTGACTATACCGGGGATACGCTTATCACAATGCCTTTCTGGTCTGTGCTGAAGCAGGGCATTCTGGCAGCCAAGTGGCTTGACCTTTATTAGTGAGCCTGGTTACCCCCTCTCGGAACCACAGACTTAGAAATCGCCAGCTCATATACAGTGCATAAAATATATTTATATATATACCCTTATACACCATTTTAATAAAAAATATCACAAAATTCTTCTAAGTCCCTCGGGAAGAGTGAAAGACGCGCACGTTCATTTTCAGAGCTCCTAGACCTTCCTATAAGAAGTTAGCCAAAAGGTAGCTTCGAAAAACGCTTAGGTTAAGTTTCAGAGTTGCTTCTAATGTACCAAAGCTGGACTTAGACATAATTTCACTCTCACAACATTATGGCTGGTTGGAGACAGTCCGAACCACAAGTACCGGGTCCATGGTTCTGGCCGTATACTGGGGGGACGGGGACGACTCCCATTAACCCCTGACTATACCGGGGATACGCTTATCACAATGCCTTTCTGGTCTGTGCTGAAGCAGGGCATTCTGGCAGCCAAGTGGCTTGACATTTATTAGTGAGCCTGGTTACCCCCTCTCGGAACCACAGACTTAGAAATCGCCAGCTCATATACAGTGCATAAAATATATTTATATATATACCCTTATACACCATTTTAATAAAAAATATCACAAAATTCTTCTAAGTCCCTCGGGAAGAGTGAAAGACGCGCACGTTCATTTTCAGAGCTCCTAGACCTTCCTATAAGAAGTTAGCGAAAAGGTAGCTTCGAAAAACGCTTAGGTTAAGTTACAGAGTTGCTTCTAATGTACCAAAGCTGGACTTAGACATAATTTCACTCTCACAACATTATGGCTGGTTGGAGACAGTCCGAACCACAAGTACCGGGTCCATGGTTCTGGCCGTATACTGGTGGGACGGGGACGACTCCCATTAACCCCTGACTATACCGGGGATACGCTTATCACAATGCCTTTCTGGTCTGTGCTGAAGCAGGGCATTCTGGCAGCCAAGTGGCTTGACCTTTATTAGTGAGCCTGGTTACCCCCTCTCGGAACCACAGACTTAGAAATCGCCAGCTCATATACAGTGCATAAAATATATTTATATATATACCCTTATACACCATTTTAATAAAAAATATCACAAAATTCTTCTAAGTCCCTCGGGAAGAGTGAAAGACGCGCACGTTCGTTTTCAGAGTTCCTAGACCTTCCTATAAGAAGTTAGCCAAAAAGTAGCTTCGAAAAACGCTTAGGTTAAGTTTCAGAGTTGCTTCTAATGTACCAAAGCTGGACTTAGACATAATTTCACTCTCACAACATTATGGCTGGTTGGAGACAGTCCGAACCACAAGTACCGGGTCCATGGTTCTGGCCGTATACTGGGGGGACGGGGACGACTCCCATTAACCCCTGACTATACCGGGGATACGCTTATCACAATGCCTTTCTGGTCTGTGCTGAAGCAGGGCATTCTGGCAGCCAAGTGGCTTGACCTTTATTAGTGAGCCTGGTTACCCCCTCTCGGAACCACAGACTTAGAAATCGCCAGCTCATATACAGTGCATAAAATATATTTATATATATACCCTTATACACCATTTTAATAAAAAATATCACAAAATTCTTCTAAGTCCCTCGGGAAGAGTGAAAGACGCGCACGTTCATTTTCAGAGCTCCTAGACCTTCCTATAAGAAGTTAGCCAAAAGGTAGCTTCGAAAAACGCTTAGGTTAAGTTTCAGAGTTGCTTCTAATGTACCAAAGCTGGACTTAGACATAATTTCACTCTCACAACATTATGGCTGGTTGGAGACAGTCCGAACCACAAGTACCGGGTCCATGGTTCTGGCCGTATACTGGGGGGACGGGGACGACTCCCATTAACCCCTGACTGTACCGGGGATATGCTTATCACAATGCCTTTCTGGTCTGTGCTGAAGCAGGGCATTCTGGCAGCCAAGTGGCTTGACCTTTATTAGTGAGCCTGGTTACCCCCTCTCGGAACCACAGACTTAGAAATCGCCAGCTCATATACAGTGCATAAAATATATTTATATATATACCCTTATACACCATTTTAATAAAAAATATCACAAAATTCTTCTAAGTCTCTCGGGAAGAGTGAAAGACGCGCACGTTCATTTTCAGAGCTCCTAGACCTTCCTATAAGAAGTTAGCTAAAAAGTAGCTTCGAAAAACGCTTAGGTTAAGTTTCAGAGTTGCTTCTAATGTACCAAAGCTGGACTTAGACATAATTTCACTCTCACAACATTATGGCTGGTTGGAGACAGTCCGAACCACAAGTACCGGGTCCATGGTTCTGGCCGTATACTGGGGGGACGGGGACGACTCCCATTAACCCCTGACTGTACCGGGGATACACTTATCACAATGTCTTTCTGGTCTGTGCTGAAGCAGGGCATTCTGGCAGCCAAGTGGCTTGACCTTTATTAGTGAGCCTGGTTACCCCCTCTCGGAACCACAGACTTAGAAATCGCCAGCTCATATACAGTGCATAAAATATATTTATATATACAGTATACCCTTATACACCATTTTAATAAAAAATATCACAAAATTCTTCTAAGTCCCTCGGAAAGAGTGAAAGACGCGCACGTGCATTTTCAGAGCTCCTAGACCTTCCTATAAGAAGTTAGCCAAAAAGTAGCTTCGAAAAACGCTTAGGTTAAGTTTCAGAGTTGCTTCTAATGTACCAAAGCTGGACTTAGATATAATTTCACTCTCACAACATTATGGCTGGTTGGAGACAGTCCGAACAACAAGTACCGGGTCCATGGTTCTGGCCGTATACTGGGGGTACGGGGACGACTCCCATTAACCCCTGACTATACCGGGGATACGCTTATCACAATGCCTTTCTGGTCTGTGCTGAAGCAGGGCATTCTGGCAGCCAAGTGGCTTGACCTTTATTAGTGAGCCTGGTTACCCCCTCTCGGAACCACAGACTTAGAAATCGCCAGCTCATATACAGTGCATAAAATATATTTATATATACAGTATACCCTTATACACCATTTTAATAAAAAATATCACAAAATTCTTCTAAGTCCCTCGGAAAGAGTGAAAGACGCGCACGTGCATTTTCAGAGCTCCTAGACCTTCCTATAAGAAGTTAGCCAAAAAGTAGCTTCGAAAAACGCTTAGGTTAAGTTTCAGAGTTGCTTCTAATGTACCAAAGCTGGACTTAGATATAATTTCACTCTCACAACATTATGGCTGGTTGGAGACAGTCCGAACAACAAGTACCGGGTCCATGGTTCTGGCCGTATACTGGGGGTACGGGGACGACTCCCATTAACCCCTGACTATACCGGGGATACGCTTATCACAATGCCTTTCTGGTCTGTGCTGAAGCAGGGCATTCTGGCAGCCAAGTGGCTTGACCTTTATTAGTGAGCCTGGTTACCCCCTCTCGGAACCACAGACTTAGAAATCGCCAGCTCATATACAGTGCATAAAATATATTTATATATATACCCTTATACACCATTTTAATAAAAAATATCACAAAATTCTTCTAAGTCTCTCGGGAAGAGTGAAAGACGCGCACGTTCATTTTCAGAGCTCCTAGACCTTCCTATAAGAAGATAGCTAAAAAGTAGCTTCGAAAAACGCTTAGGTTAAGTTTCAGAGTTGCTTCTAATGTACCAAAGCTGGACTTAGACATAATTTCACTCTCACAACATTATGGCTGGTTGGAGACAGTCCGAACCACAAGTACCGGGTCCATGGTTCTGGCCGTATACTGGGGGGACGGGGACGACTCCCATTAACCCCTGACTATACCGGGGATACGCTTATCACAATGCCTTTCTGGTCTGTGCTGAAGCAGGGCATTCTGGCAGCCAAGTGACTTGACCTTTATTAGTGAGCCTGGTTACCCCCTCTCGGAACCACAGACTTAGAAATCGCCAGCTCATATACAGTGCATAAAATATATTTATATATATACCCTTATACACCATTTTAATAAAAAATATCACAAAATTTTTCTAAGTCCCTCGGAAAGAGTGAAAGACGCGCACGTTCATTTTCAGAGCTCCTAGACCTTCCTATAAGAAGTTAGCTTAAAAGTAGCTTCGAAAAACGCTTAGGTTAAGTTTCAGAGTTGCTTCTAATGTACCAAAGCTGGACTTAGACATAATTTCACTCTCACAACATTATGGCTGGTTGGAGACAGTCCGAACCACAAGTACTGGGTCCATGGTTCTGGCCGTATACTGGGGGGACGGGGACGACTCCCATTAACCCCTGACTGTACCGGGGATACGCTTATCACAATGCCTTTCTGGTCTGTGCTGAAGCAGGGCATTCTGGCAGCCAAGTGGCTTGACCTTTATTAGTGAGCCTGGTTACCCCCTCTCGGAACCACAGACTTAGAAATCGCCAGCTCATATACAGTGCATAAAATATATTTATATATATATACCCTTATACACCATTTTAATAAAAAATATCACAAAATTCTTCTAAGTCTCTCGGGAAGAGTGAAAGACGCGCACGTTCATTTTCAGAGCTCCTAGACCTTCCTATAAGAAGTTAGCTAAAAAGTAGCTTCGAAAAACGCTTAGGTTAAGTTTCAGAGTTGCTTCTAATGTACCAAAGCTGGACTTAGACATAATTTCACTCTCACAACATTATGGCTGGTTGGAGACAGTCCGAACCACAAGTACCGGGTCCATGGTTCTGGCCGTATACTGGGGGGACGGGGACGACTCCCATTAACCCCTGACTGTACCGGGGATACACTTATCACAATGTCTTTCTGGTCTGTGCTGAAGCAGGGCATTCTGGCAGCCAAGTGGCTTGACCTTTATTAGTGAGCCTGGTTACCCCCTCTCGGAACCACAGACTTAGAAATCGCCAGCTCATATACAGTGCATAAAATATATTTATATATACAGTATACCCTTATACACCATTTTAATAAAAAATATCACAAAATTCTTCTAAGTCCCTCGGAAAGAGTGAAAGACGCGCACGTTCATTTTCAGAGCTCCTAGACCTTCCTATAAGAAGTTAGCCAAAAAGTAGCTTCGAAAAACGCTTAGGTTAAGTTTCAGAGTTGCTTCTAATGTACCAAAGCTGGACTTAGATATAATTTCACTCTCACAACATTATGGCTGGTTGGAGACAGTCCGAACAACAAGTACCGGGTCCATGGTTCTGGCCGTATACTGGGGGGACGGGGACGACTCCCATTAACCCCTGACTATACCGGGGATACGCTTATCACAATGCCTTTCTGGTCTGTGCTGAAGCAGGGCATTCTGGCAGCCAAGTGGCTTGACCTTTATTAGTGAGCCTGGTTACCCCCTCTCGGAACCACAGACTTAGAAATCGCCAGCTCATATACAGTGCATAAAATATATTTATATATATACCCTTATACACCATTTTAATAAAAAATATCACAAAATTCTTCTAAGTCCCTCGGGAAGAGTGAAAGACGCGCACGTTCATTTTCAGAGCTCCTAGACCTTCCTATAAGAAGTTAGCCAAAAGGTAGCTTCGAAAAACGCTTAGGTTAAGTTTCAGAGTTGCTTCTAATGTACCAAAGCTGGACTTAGACATAATTTCACTCTCACAACATTATGGCTGGTTGGAGACAGTCCGAACCACAAGTACCGGGTCCATGGTTCTGGCCGTATACTGGGGGGACGGGGACGACTCCCATTAACCCCTGACTATACCGGGGATACGCTTATCACAATGCCTTTCTGGTCTGTGCTGAAGCAGGGCATTCTGGCAGCCAAGTGGCTTGACATTTATTAGTGAGCCTGGTTACCCCCTCTCGGAACCACAGACTTAGAAATCGCCAGCTCATATACAGTGCATAAAATATATTTATATATATACCCTTATACACCATTTTAATAAAAAATATCACAAAATTCTTCTAAGTCCCTCGGGAAGAGTGAAAGACGCGCACGTTCATTTTCAGAGCTCCTAGACCTTCCTATAAGAAGTTAGCGAAAAGGTAGCTTCGAAAAACGCTTAGGTTAAGTTACAGAGTTGCTTCTAATGTACCAAAGCTGGACTTAGACATAATTTCACTCTCACAACATTATGGCTGGTTGGAGACAGTCCGAACCACAAGTACCGGGTCCATGGTTCTGGCCGTATACTGGTGGGACGGGGACGACTCCCATTAACCCCTGACTATACCGGGGATACGCTTATCACAATGCCTTTCTGGTCTGTGCTGAAGCAGGGCATTCTGGCAGCCAAGTGGCTTGACCTTTATTAGTGAGCCTGGTTACCCCCTCTCGGAACCACAGACTTAGAAATCGCCAGCTCATATACAGTGCATAAAATATATTTATATATATACCCTTATACACCATTTTAATAAAAAATATCACAAAATTCTTCTAAGTCCCTCGGGAAGAGTGAAAGACGCGCACGTTCGTTTTCAGAGTTCCTAGACCTTCCTATAAGAAGTTAGCCAAAAAGTAGCTTCGAAAAACGCTTAGGTTAAGTTTCAGAGTTGCTTCTAATGTACCAAAGCTGGACTTAGACATAATTTCACTCTCACAACATTATGGCTGGTTGGAGACAGTCCGAACCACAAGTACCGGGTCCATGGTTCTGGCCGTATACTGGGGGGACGGGGACGACTCCCATTAACCCCTGACTATACCGGGGATACGCTTATCACAATGCCTTTCTGGTCTGTGCTGAAGCAGGGCATTCTGGCAGCCAAGTGGCTTGACCTTTATTAGTGAGCCTGGTTACCCCCTCTCGGAACCACAGACTTAGAAATCGCCAGCTCATATACAGTGCATAAAATATATTTATATATATACCCTTATACACCATTTTAATAAAAAATATCACAAAATTCTTCTAAGTCCCTCGGGAAGAGTGAAAGACGCGCACGTTCATTTTCAGAGCTCCTAGACCTTCCTATAAGAAGTTAGCCAAAAGGTAGCTTCGAAAAACGCTTAGGTTAAGTTTCAGAGTTGCTTCTAATGTACCAAAGCTGGACTTAGACATAATTTCACTCTCACAACATTATGGCTGGTTGGAGACAGTCCGAACCACAAGTACCGGGTCCATGGTTCTGGCCGTATACTGGGGGGACGGGGACGACTCCCATTAACCCCTGACTATACCGGGGATACGCTTATCACAATGCCTTTCTGGTCTGTGCTGAAGCAGGGCATTCTGGCAGCCAAGTGGCTTGACCTTTATTAGTGAGCCTGGTTACCCCCTCTCGGAACCACAGACTTAGAAATCGCCAGCTCATATACAGTGCATAAAATATATTTATATATATACCCTTATACACCATTTTAATAAAAAATATCACAAAATTCTTCTAAGTCCCTCGGGAAGAGTGAAAGACGCGCACGTTCATTTTCAGAGCTCCTAGACCTTCCTATAAGAAGTTAGCGAAAAGGTAGCTTCGAAAAACGCTTAGGTTAAGTTACAGAGTTGCTTCTAATGTACCAAAGCTGGACTTAGACATAATTTCACTCTCACAACATTATGGCTGGTTGGAGACAGTCCGAACCACAAGTACCGGGTCCATGGTTCTGGCCGTATACTGGTGGGACGGGGACGACTCCCATTAACCCCTGACTATACCGGGGATACGCTTATCACAATGCCTTTCTGGTCTGTGCTGAAGCAGGGCATTCTGGCAGCCAAGTGGCTTGACCTTTATTAGTGAGCCTGGTTACCCCCTCTCGGAACCACAGACTTAGAAATCGCCAGCTCATATACAGTGCATAAAATATATTTATATATATACCCTTATACACCATTTTAATAAAAAATATCACAAAATTCTTCTAAGTCCCTCGGGAAGAGTGAAAGACGCGCACGTTCGTTTTCAGAGTTCCTAGACCTTCCTATAAGAAGTTAGCCAAAAAGTAGCTTCGAAAAACGCTTAGGTTAAGTTTCAGAGTTGCTTCTAATGTACCAAAGCTGGACTTAGACATAATTTCACTCTCACAACATTATGGCTGGTTGGAGACAGTCCGAACCACAAGTACCGGGTCCATGGTTCTGGCCGTATACTGGGGGGACGGGGACGACTCCCATTAACCCCTGACTATACCGGGGATACGCTTATCACAATGCCTTTCTGGTCTGTGCTGAAGCAGGGCATTCTGGCAGCCAAGTGGCTTGACCTTTATTAGTGAGCCTGGTTACCCCCTCTCGGAACCACAGACTTAGAAATCGCCAGCTCATATACAGTGCATAAAATATATTTATATATATACCCTTATACACCATTTTAATAAAAAATATCACAAAATTCTTCTAAGTCCCTCGGGAAGAGTGAAAGACGCGCACGTTCATTTTCAGAGCTCCTAGACCTTCCTATAAGAAGTTAGCCAAAAGGTAGCTTCGAAAAACGCTTAGGTTAAGTTTCAGAGTTGCTTCTAATGTACCAAAGCTGGACTTAGACATAATTTCACTCTCACAACATTATGGCTGGTTGGAGACAGTCCGAACCACAAGTACCGGGTCCATGGTTCTGGCCGTATACTGGGGGGACGGGGACGACTCCCATTAACCCCTGACTATACCGGGGATACGCTTATCACAATGCCTTTCTGGTCTGTGCTGAAGCAGGGCATTCTGGCAGCCAAGTGGCTTGACCTTTATTAGTGAGCCTGGTTACCCCCTCTCGGAACCACAGACTTAGAAATCGCCAGCTCATATATACAGTGCATAAAATATATTTATATATATACCCTTATACACCATTTTAATAAAAAATATCACAAAATTCTTCTAAGTCCCTCGGGAAGAGTGAAAGACGCGCACGTTCATTTTCAGAGCTCCTAGACCTTCCTACAGTATAAGAAGTTAGCCAAAAGGTAGCTTCGAAAAACGCTTAGGTTAAGTTTCAGAGTTGCTTCTAATGTACCAAAGCTGGACTTAGACATAATTTCACTCTCACAACATTATGGCTGGTTGGAGACAGTCCGAACCACAAGTACCGGGTCCATGGTTCTGGCCGTATACTGGGGGGACGGGGACGACTCCCATTAACCCCTGACTATACCGGGGATACGCTTATCACAATGCCTTTCTGGTCTGTGCTGAAGCAGGGCAATCTGGCAGCCAAGTGGCTTGACCTTTATTAGTGAGCCTGGTTACCCCCTCTCGGAACCACAGACTTAGAAATCGCCAGCTCATATACAGTGCATAAAATATATTTATATATATACCCTTATACACCATTTTAATAAAAAATATCACAAAATTCTTCTAAGTCCCTCGGGAAGAGTGAAAGACGCGCACGTTCATTTTCAGAGCTCCTAGACCTTCCTATAAGAAGTTAGCCAAAAGGTAGCTTCGAAAAACGCTTAGGTTAAGTTTCAGAGTTGCTTCTAATGTACCAAAGCTGGACTTAGACATAATTTCACTCTCACAACATTATGGCTGGTTGGAGACAGTCCGAACCACAAGTACCGGGTCCATGGTTCTGGCCGTATACTGGGGGGACGGGGACGACTCCCATTAACCCCTGACTATACCGGGGATTCGCTTATCACAATGCCTTTCTGGTCTGTGCTGAAGCAGGGCATTCTGGCAGCCAAGTGGCTTGACCTTTATTAGTGAGCCTGGTTACCCCCTCTCGGAACCACAGACTTAGAAATCGCCAGCTCATATATACAGTGCATAAAATATATTTATATATATACCCTTATACACCATTTTAATAAAAAATATCACAAAATTCTTCTAAGTCCCTCGGGAAGAGTGAAAGACGCGCACGTTCATTTTCAGAGCTCCTAGACCTTCCTATAAGAAGTTAGCCAAAAGGTAGCTTCGAAAAACGCTTAGGTTAAGTTTCAGAGTTGCTTCTAATGTACCAAAGCTGGACTTAGACATAATTTCACTCTCACAACATTATGGCTGGTTGGAGACAGTCCGAACCACAAGTACCGGGTCCATGGTTCTGGCCGTATACTGGGGGGACGGGGACGACTCCCATTAACCCCTGACTATACCGGGGATACGCTTATCACAATGCCTTTCTGGTCTGTGCTGAAGCAGGGCATTCTGGCAGCCAAGTGGCTTGACCTTTATTAGTGAGCCTGGTTACCCCCTCTCGGAACCACAGACTTAGAAATCGCCAGCTCATATACAGTGCATAAAATATATTTATATATATACCCTTATACACCATTTTAATAAAAAATATCACAAAATTCTTCTAAGTCCCTCGGGAAGAGTGAAAGACGCGCACGTTCATTTTCAGAGCTCCTAGACCTTCCTATAAGAAGTTAGCCAAAAGGTAGCTTCGAAAAACGCTTAGGTTAAGTTTCAGAGTTGCTTCTAATGTACCAAAGCTGGACTTAGACATAATTTCACTCTCACAACATTATGGCTGGTTGGAGACAGTCCGAACCACAAGTACCGGGTCCATGGTTCTGGCCGTATACTGGGGGGACGGGGACGACTCCCATTAACCCCTGACTATACCGGGGATACGCTTATCACAATGCCTTTCTGGTCTGTGCTGAAGCAGGGCATTCTGGCAGCCAAGTGGCTTGACCTTTATTAGTGAGCCTGGTTACCCCCTCTCGGAACCACAGACTTAGAAATCGCCAGCTCATATATACAGTGCATAAAATATATTTATATATATACCCTTATACACCATTTTAATAAAAAATATCACAAAATTCTTCTAAGTCCCTCGGGAAGAGTGAAAGACGCGCGCGTTCATTTTCAGAGCTCCTAGACCTTCCTATAAGAAGTTAGCCAAAAAGTAGCTTCGAAAAACGCTTAGGTTAAGTTTCAGAGTTGCTTCTAATGTACCAAATCTGGACTTAGACATAATTTCACTCTCACAACATTATGGCTGGTTGGAGACAGTCCGAACCACAAGTACCGGGTCCATGGTTCTGGCCGTATACTGGGGGGACGGGGACGACTCCCATTAACCCCTGACTATACCGGGGATACGCTTATCACAATGCCTTTCTGGTCTGTGCTGAAGCAGGGCATTCTGGCAGCCAAGTGGCTTGACCTTTATTAGTGAGCCTGGTTACCCCCTCTCGGAACCACAGACTTAGAAATCGCCAGCTCATATACAGTGCATAAAATATATTTATATATATACCCTTATACACCATTTTAATAAAAAATATCACAAAATTCTTCTAAGTCTCTCGGGAAGAGTGAAAGACGCGCACGTTCATTTTCAGAGCTCCTAGACCTTCCTATAAGAAGTTAGCTAAAAAGTAGCTTCGAAAAACGCTTAGGTTAAGTTTCAGAGTTGCTTCTAATGTACCAAAGCTGGACTTAGACATAATTTCACTCTCACAACATTATGGCTGGTTGGAGACAGTCCGAACCACAAGTACCGGGTCCATGGTTCTGGCCGTATACTGGGGGGACGGGGACGACTCCCATTAACCCCTGACTGTACCGGGGATACACTTATCACAATGTCTTTCTGGTCTGTGCTGAAGCAGGGCATTCTGGCAGCCAAGTGGCTTGACCTTTATTAGTGAGCCTGGTTACCCCCTCTCGGAACCACAGACTTAGAAATCGCCAGCTCATATACAGTGCATAAAATATATTTATATATACAGTATACCCTTATACACCATTTTAATAAAAAATATCACAAAATTCTTCTAAGTCCCTCGGAAAGAGTGAAAGACGCGCACGTGCATTTTCAGAGCTCCTAGACCTTCCTATAAGAAGTTAGCCAAAAAGTAGCTTCGAAAAACGCTTAGGTTAAGTTTCAGAGTTGCTTCTAATGTACCAAAGCTGGACTTAGATATAATTTCACTCTCACAACATTATGGCTGGTTGGAGACAGTCCGAACAACAAGTACCGGGTCCATGGTTCTGGCCGTATACTGGGGGTACGGGGACGACTCCCATTAACCCCTGACTATACCGGGGATACGCTTATCACAATGCCTTTCTGGTCTGTGCTGAAGCAGGGCATTCTGGCAGCCAAGTGGCTTGACCTTTATTAGTGAGCCTGGTTACCCCCTCTCGGAACCACAGACTTAGAAATCGCCAGCTCATATACAGTGCATAAAATATATTTATATATACAGTATACCCTTATACACCATTTTAATAAAAAATATCACAAAATTCTTCTAAGTCCCTCGGAAAGAGTGAAAGACGCGCACGTGCATTTTCAGAGCTCCTAGACCTTCCTATAAGAAGTTAGCCAAAAAGTAGCTTCGAAAAACGCTTAGGTTAAGTTTCAGAGTTGCTTCTAATGTACCAAAGCTGGACTTAGATATAATTTCACTCTCACAACATTATGGCTGGTTGGAGACAGTCCGAACCACAAGTACCGGGTCCATGGTTCTGGCCGTATACTGGGGGGACGGGGACGACTCCCATTAACCCCTGACTGTACCGGGGATATGCTTATCACAATGCCTTTCTGGTCTGTGCTGAAGCAGGGCATTCTGGCAGCCAAGTGGCTTGACCTTTATTAGTGAGCCTGGTTACCCCCTCTCGGAACCACAGACTTAGAAATCGCCAGCTCATATACAGTGCATAAAATATATTTATATATATACCCTTATACACCATTTTAATAAAAAATATCACAAAATTCTTCTAAGTCTCTCGGGAAGAGTGAAAGACGCGCACGTTCATTTTCAGAGCTCCTAGACCTTCCTATAAGAAGTTAGCTAAAAAGTAGCTTCGAAAAACGCTTAGGTTAAGTTTCAGAGTTGCTTCTAATGTACCAAAGCTGGACTTAGACATAATTTCACTCTCACAACATTATGGCTGGTTGGAGACAGTCCGAACCACAAGTACCGGGTCCATGGTTCTGGCCGTATACTGGGGGGACGGGGACGACTCCCATTAACCCCTGACTGTACCGGGGATACACTTATCACAATGTCTTTCTGGTCTGTGCTGAAGCAGGGCATTCTGGCAGCCAAGTGGCTTGACCTTTATTAGTGAGCCTGGTTACCCCCTCTCGGAACCACAGACTTAGAAATCGCCAGCTCATATACAGTGCATAAAATATATTTATATATACAGTATACCCTTATACACCATTTTAATAAAAAATATCACAAAATTCTTCTAAGTCCCTCGGAAAGAGTGAAAGACGCGCACGTGCATTTTCAGAGCTCCTAGACCTTCCTATAAGAAGTTAGCCAAAAAGTAGCTTCGAAAAACGCTTAGGTTAAGTTTCAGAGTTGCTTCTAATGTACCAAAGCTGGACTTAGATATAATTTCACTCTCACAACATTATGGCTGGTTGGAGACAGTCCGAACAACAAGTACCGGGTCCATGGTTCTGGCCGTATACTGGGGGTACGGGGACGACTCCCATTAACCCCTGACTATACCGGGGATACGCTTATCACAATGCCTTTCTGGTCTGTGCTGAAGCAGGGCATTCTGGCAGCCAAGTGGCTTGACCTTTATTAGTGAGCCTGGTTACCCCCTCTCGGAACCACAGACTTAGAAATCGCCAGCTCATATACAGTGCATAAAATATATTTATATATATACCCTTATACACCATTTTAATAAAAAATATCACAAAATTCTTCTAAGTCCCTCGGGAAGAGTGAAAGACGCGCACGTTCATTTTCAGAGCTCCTAGACCTTCCTATAAGAAGTTAGCCAAAAGGTAGCTTCGAAAAACGCTTAGGTTAAGTTTCAGAGTTGCTTCTAATGTACCAAAGCTGGACTTAGACATAATTTCACTCTCACAACATTATGGCTGGTTGGAGACAGTCCGAACCACAAGTACCGGGTCCATGGTTCTGGCCGTATACTGGGGGGACGGGGACGACTCCCATTAACCCCTGACTATACCGGGGATACGCTTATCACAATGCCTTTCTGGTCTGTGCTGAAGCAGGGCATTCTGGCAGCCAAGTGGCTTGACCTTTATTAGTGAGCCTGGTTACCCCCTCTCGGAACCACAGACTTAGAAATCGCCAGCTCATATATACAGTGCATAAAATATATTTATATATATACCCTTATACACCATTTTAATAAAAAATATCACAAAATTCTTCTAAGTCCCTCGGGAAGAGTGAAAGACGCGCGCGTTCATTTTCAGAGCTCCTAGACCTTCCTATAAGAAGTTAGCCAAAAAGTAGCTTCGAAAAACGCTTAGGTTAAGTTTCAGAGTTGCTTCTAATGTACCAAATCTGGACTTAGACATAATTTCACTCTCACAACATTATGGCTGGTTGGAGACAGTCCGAACCACAAGTACCGGGTCCATGGTTCTGGCCGTATACTGGGGGGACGGGGACGACTCCCATTAACCCCTGACTATACCGGGGATACGCTTATCACAATGCCTTTCTGGTCTGTGCTGAAGCAGGGCATTCTGGCAGCCAAGTGGCTTGACCTTTATTAGTGAGCCTGGTTACCCCCTCTCGGAACCACAGACTTAGAAATCGCCAGCTCATATACAGTGCATAAAATATATTTATATATATACCCTTATACACCATTTTAATAAAAAATATCACAAAATTCTTCTAAGTCTCTCGGGAAGAGTGAAAGACGCGCACGTTCATTTTCAGAGCTCCTAGACCTTCCTATAAGAAGTTAGCTAAAAAGTAGCTTCGAAAAACGCTTAGGTTAAGTTTCAGAGTTGCTTCTAATGTACCAAAGCTGGACTTAGACATAATTTCACTCTCACAACATTATGGCTGGTTGGAGACAGTCCGAACCACAAGTACCGGGTCCATGGTTCTGGCCGTATACTGGGGGGACGGGGACGACTCCCATTAACCCCTGACTGTACCGGGGATACACTTATCACAATGTCTTTCTGGTCTGTGCTGAAGCAGGGCATTCTGGCAGCCAAGTGGCTTGACCTTTATTAGTGAGCCTGGTTACCCCCTCTCGGAACCACAGACTTAGAAATCGCCAGCTCATATACAGTGCATAAAATATATTTATATATACAGTATACCCTTATACACCATTTTAATAAAAAATATCACAAAATTCTTCTAAGTCCCTCGGAAAGAGTGAAAGACGCGCACGTGCATTTTCAGAGCTCCTAGACCTTCCTATAAGAAGTTAGCCAAAAAGTAGCTTCGAAAAACGCTTAGGTTAAGTTTCAGAGTTGCTTCTAATGTACCAAAGCTGGACTTAGATATAATTTCACTCTCACAACATTATGGCTGGTTGGAGACAGTCCGAACAACAAGTACCGGGTCCATGGTTCTGGCCGTATACTGGGGGTACGGGGACGACTCCCATTAACCCCTGACTATACCGGGGATACGCTTATCACAATGCCTTTCTGGTCTGTGCTGAAGCAGGGCATTCTGGCAGCCAAGTGGCTTGACCTTTATTAGTGAGCCTGGTTACCCCCTCTCGGAACCACAGACTTAGAAATCGCCAGCTCATATACAGTGCATAAAATATATTTATATATACAGTATACCCTTATACACCATTTTAATAAAAAATATCACAAAATTCTTCTAAGTCCCTCGGAAAGAGTGAAAGACGCGCACGTGCATTTTCAGAGCTCCTAGACCTTCCTATAAGAAGTTAGCCAAAAAGTAGCTTCGAAAAACGCTTAGGTTAAGTTTCAGAGTTGCTTCTAATGTACCAAAGCTGGACTTAGATATAATTTCACTCTCACAACATTATGGCTGGTTGGAGACAGTCCGAACCACAAGTACCGGGTCCATGGTTCTGGCCGTATACTGGGGGGACGGGGACGACTCCCATTAACCCCTGACTGTACCGGGGATATGCTTATCACAATGCCTTTCTGGTCTGTGCTGAAGCAGGGCATTCTGGCAGCCAAGTGGCTTGACCTTTATTAGTGAGCCTGGTTACCCCCTCTCGGAACCACAGACTTAGAAATCGCCAGCTCATATACAGTGCATAAAATATATTTATATATATACCCTTATACACCATTTTAATAAAAAATATCACAAAATTCTTCTAAGTCTCTCGGGAAGAGTGAAAGACGCGCACGTTCATTTTCAGAGCTCCTAGACCTTCCTATAAGAAGTTAGCTAAAAAGTAGCTTCGAAAAACGCTTAGGTTAAGTTTCAGAGTTGCTTCTAATGTACCAAAGCTGGACTTAGACATAATTTCACTCTCACAACATTATGGCTGGTTGGAGACAGTCCGAACCACAAGTACCGGGTCCATGGTTCTGGCCGTATACTGGGGGGACGGGGACGACTCCCATTAACCCCTGACTGTACCGGGGATACACTTATCACAATGTCTTTCTGGTCTGTGCTGAAGCAGGGCATTCTGGCAGCCAAGTGGCTTGACCTTTATTAGTGAGCCTGGTTACCCCCTCTCGGAACCACAGACTTAGAAATCGCCAGCTCATATACAGTGCATAAAATATATTTATATATACAGTATACCCTTATACACCATTTTAATAAAAAATATCACAAAATTCTTCTAAGTCCCTCGGAAAGAGTGAAAGACGCGCACGTGCATTTTCAGAGCTCCTAGACCTTCCTATAAGAAGTTAGCCAAAAAGTAGCTTCGAAAAACGCTTAGGTTAAGTTTCAGAGTTGCTTCTAATGTACCAAAGCTGGACTTAGATATAATTTCACTCTCACAACATTATGGCTGGTTGGAGACAGTCCGAACAACAAGTACCGGGTCCATGGTTCTGGCCGTATACTGGGGGTACGGGGACGACTCCCATTAACCCCTGACTATACCGGGGATACGCTTATCACAATGCCTTTCTGGTCTGTGCTGAAGCAGGGCATTCTGGCAGCCAAGTGGCTTGACCTTTATTAGTGAGCCTGGTTACCCCCTCTCGGAACCACAGACTTAGAAATCGCCAGCTCATATACAGTGCATAAAATATATTTATATATACAGTATACCCTTATACACCATTTTAATAAAAAATATCACAAAATTCTTCTAAGTCCCTCGGAAAGAGTGAAAGACGCGCACGTGCATTTTCAGAGCTCCTAGACCTTCCTATAAGAAGTTAGCCAAAAAGTAGCTTCGAAAAACGCTTAGGTTAAGTTTCAGAGTTGCTTCTAATGTACCAAAGCTGGACTTAGATATAATTTCACTCTCACAACATTATGGCTGGTTGGAGACAGTCCGAACAACAAGTACCGGGTCCATGGTTCTGGCCGTATACTGGGGGTACGGGGACGACTCCCATTAACCCCTGACTATACCGGGGATACGCTTATCACAATGCCTTTCTGGTCTGTGCTGAAGCAGGGCATTCTGGCAGCCAAGTGGCTTGACCTTTATTAGTGAGCCTGGTTACCCCCTCTCGGAACCACAGACTTAGAAATCGCCAGCTCATATACAGTGCATAAAATATATTTATATATATACCCTTATACACCATTTTAATAAAAAATATCACAAAATTCTTCTAAGTCTCTCGGGAAGAGTGAAAGACGCGCACGTTCATTTTCAGAGCTCCTAGACCTTCCTATAAGAAGATAGCTAAAAAGTAGCTTCGAAAAACGCTTAGGTTAAGTTTCAGAGTTGCTTCTAATGTACCAAAGCTGGACTTAGACATAATTTCACTCTCACAACATTATGGCTGGTTGGAGACAGTCCGAACCACAAGTACCGGGTCCATGGTTCTGGCCGTATACTGGGGGGACGGGGACGACTCCCATTAACCCCTGACTATACCGGGGATACGCTTATCACAATGCCTTTCTGGTCTGTGCTGAAGCAGGGCATTCTGGCAGCCAAGTGACTTGACCTTTATTAGTGAGCCTGGTTACCCCCTCTCGGAACCACAGACTTAGAAATCGCCAGCTCATATACAGTGCATAAAATATATTTATATATATACCCTTATACACCATTTTAATAAAAAATATCACAAAATTTTTCTAAGTCCCTCGGAAAGAGTGAAAGACGCGCACGTTCATTTTCAGAGCTCCTAGACCTTCCTATAAGAAGTTAGCTTAAAAGTAGCTTCGAAAAACGCTTAGGTTAAGTTTCAGAGTTGCTTCTAATGTACCAAAGCTGGACTTAGACATAATTTCACTCTCACAACATTATGGCTGGTTGGAGACAGTCCGAACCACAAGTACTGGGTCCATGGTTCTGGCCGTATACTGGGGGGACGGGGACGACTCCCATTAACCCCTGACTGTACCGGGGATACGCTTATCACAATGCCTTTCTGGTCTGTGCTGAAGCAGGGCATTCTGGCAGCCAAGTGGCTTGACCTTTATTAGTGAGCCTGGTTACCCCCTCTCGGAACCACAGACTTAGAAATCGCCAGCTCATATACAGTGCATAAAATATATTTATATATATATACCCTTATACACCATTTTAATAAAAAATATCACAAAATTCTTCTAAGTCTCTCGGGAAGAGTGAAAGACGCGCACGTTCATTTTCAGAGCTCCTAGACCTTCCTATAAGAAGTTAGCTAAAAAGTAGCTTCGAAAAACGCTTAGGTTAAGTTTCAGAGTTGCTTCTAATGTACCAAAGCTGGACTTAGACATAATTTCACTCTCACAACATTATGGCTGGTTGGAGACAGTCCGAACCACAAGTACCGGGTCCATGGTTCTGGCCGTATACTGGGGGGACGGGGACGACTCCCATTAACCCCTGACTGTACCGGGGATACACTTATCACAATGTCTTTCTGGTCTGTGCTGAAGCAGGGCATTCTGGCAGCCAAGTGGCTTGACCTTTATTAGTGAGCCTGGTTACCCCCTCTCGGAACCACAGACTTAGAAATCGCCAGCTCATATACAGTGCATAAAATATATTTATATATACAGTATACCCTTATACACCATTTTAATAAAAAATATCACAAAATTCTTCTAAGTCCCTCGGAAAGAGTGAAAGACGCGCACGTTCATTTTCAGAGCTCCTAGACCTTCCTATAAGAAGTTAGCCAAAAAGTAGCTTCGAAAAACGCTTAGGTTAAGTTTCAGAGTTGCTTCTAATGTACCAAAGCTGGACTTAGATATAATTTCACTCTCACAACATTATGGCTGGTTGGAGACAGTCCGAACAACAAGTACCGGGTCCATGGTTCTGGCCGTATACTGGGGGGACGGGGACGACTCCCATTAACCCCTGACTATACCGGGGATACGCTTATCACAATGCCTTTCTGGTCTGTGCTGAAGCAGGGCATTCTGGCAGCCAAGTGGCTTGACCTTTATTAGTGAGCCTGGTTACCCCCTCTCGGAACCACAGACTTAGAAATCGCCAGCTCATATACAGTGCATAAAATATATTTATATATATACCCTTATACACCATTTTAATAAAAAATATCACAAAATTCTTCTAAGTCCCTCGGGAAGAGTGAAAGACGCGCACGTTCATTTTCAGAGCTCCTAGACCTTCCTATAAGAAGTTAGCCAAAAGGTAGCTTCGAAAAACGCTTAGGTTAAGTTTCAGAGTTGCTTCTAATGTACCAAAGCTGGACTTAGACATAATTTCACTCTCACAACATTATGGCTGGTTGGAGACAGTCCGAACCACAAGTACCGGGTCCATGGTTCTGGCCGTATACTGGGGGGACGGGGACGACTCCCATTAACCCCTGACTATACCGGGGATACGCTTATCACAATGCCTTTCTGGTCTGTGCTGAAGCAGGGCATTCTGGCAGCCAAGTGGCTTGACATTTATTAGTGAGCCTGGTTACCCCCTCTCGGAACCACAGACTTAGAAATCGCCAGCTCATATACAGTGCATAAAATATATTTATATATATACCCTTATACACCATTTTAATAAAAAATATCACAAAATTCTTCTAAGTCCCTCGGGAAGAGTGAAAGACGCGCACGTTCATTTTCAGAGCTCCTAGACCTTCCTATAAGAAGTTAGCGAAAAGGTAGCTTCGAAAAACGCTTAGGTTAAGTTACAGAGTTGCTTCTAATGTACCAAAGCTGGACTTAGACATAATTTCACTCTCACAACATTATGGCTGGTTGGAGACAGTCCGAACCACAAGTACCGGGTCCATGGTTCTGGCCGTATACTGGTGGGACGGGGACGACTCCCATTAACCCCTGACTATACCGGGGATACGCTTATCACAATGCCTTTCTGGTCTGTGCTGAAGCAGGGCATTCTGGCAGCCAAGTGGCTTGACCTTTATTAGTGAGCCTGGTTACCCCCTCTCGGAACCACAGACTTAGAAATCGCCAGCTCATATACAGTGCATAAAATATATTTATATATATACCCTTATACACCATTTTAATAAAAAATATCACAAAATTCTTCTAAGTCCCTCGGGAAGAGTGAAAGACGCGCACGTTCGTTTTCAGAGTTCCTAGACCTTCCTATAAGAAGTTAGCCAAAAAGTAGCTTCGAAAAACGCTTAGGTTAAGTTTCAGAGTTGCTTCTAATGTACCAAAGCTGGACTTAGACATAATTTCACTCTCACAACATTATGGCTGGTTGGAGACAGTCCGAACCACAAGTACCGGGTCCATGGTTCTGGCCGTATACTGGGGGGACGGGGACGACTCCCATTAACCCCTGACTATACCGGGGATACGCTTATCACAATGCCTTTCTGGTCTGTGCTGAAGCAGGGCATTCTGGCAGCCAAGTGGCTTGACCTTTATTAGTGAGCCTGGTTACCCCCTCTCGGAACCACAGACTTAGAAATCGCCAGCTCATATACAGTGCATAAAATATATTTATATATATACCCTTATACACCATTTTAATAAAAAATATCACAAAATTCTTCTAAGTCCCTCGGGAAGAGTGAAAGACGCGCACGTTCATTTTCAGAGCTCCTAGACCTTCCTATAAGAAGTTAGCCAAAAGGTAGCTTCGAAAAACGCTTAGGTTAAGTTTCAGAGTTGCTTCTAATGTACCAAAGCTGGACTTAGACATAATTTCACTCTCACAACATTATGGCTGGTTGGAGACAGTCCGAACCACAAGTACCGGGTCCATGGTTCTGGCCGTATACTGGGGGGACGGGGACGACTCCCATTAACCCCTGACTATACCGGGGATACGCTTATCACAATGCCTTTCTGGTCTGTGCTGAAGCAGGGCATTCTGGCAGCCAAGTGGCTTGACCTTTATTAGTGAGCCTGGTTACCCCCTCTCGGAACCACAGACTTAGAAATCGCCAGCTCATATACAGTGCATAAAATATATTTATATATATACCCTTATACACCATTTTAATAAAAAATATCACAAAATTCTTCTAAGTCCCTCGGGAAGAGTGAAAGACGCGCACGTTCATTTTCAGAGCTCCTAGACCTTCCTATAAGAAGTTAGCGAAAAGGTAGCTTCGAAAAACGCTTAGGTTAAGTTACAGAGTTGCTTCTAATGTACCAAAGCTGGACTTAGACATAATTTCACTCTCACAACATTATGGCTGGTTGGAGACAGTCCGAACCACAAGTACCGGGTCCATGGTTCTGGCCGTATACTGGTGGGACGGGGACGACTCCCATTAACCCCTGACTATACCGGGGATACGCTTATCACAATGCCTTTCTGGTCTGTGCTGAAGCAGGGCATTCTGGCAGCCAAGTGGCTTGACCTTTATTAGTGAGCCTGGTTACCCCCTCTCGGAACCACAGACTTAGAAATCGCCAGCTCATATACAGTGCATAAAATATATTTATATATATACCCTTATACACCATTTTAATAAAAAATATCACAAAATTCTTCTAAGTCCCTCGGGAAGAGTGAAAGACGCGCACGTTCGTTTTCAGAGTTCCTAGACCTTCCTATAAGAAGTTAGCCAAAAAGTAGCTTCGAAAAACGCTTAGGTTAAGTTTCAGAGTTGCTTCTAATGTACCAAAGCTGGACTTAGACATAATTTCACTCTCACAACATTATGGCTGGTTGGAGACAGTCCGAACCACAAGTACCGGGTCCATGGTTCTGGCCGTATACTGGGGGGACGGGGACGACTCCCATTAACCCCTGACTATACCGGGGATACGCTTATCACAATGCCTTTCTGGTCTGTGCTGAAGCAGGGCATTCTGGCAGCCAAGTGGCTTGACCTTTATTAGTGAGCCTGGTTACCCCCTCTCGGAACCACAGACTTAGAAATCGCCAGCTCATATACAGTGCATAAAATATATTTATATATATACCCTTATACACCATTTTAATAAAAAATATCACAAAATTCTTCTAAGTCCCTCGGGAAGAGTGAAAGACGCGCACGTTCATTTTCAGAGCTCCTAGACCTTCCTATAAGAAGTTAGCCAAAAGGTAGCTTCGAAAAACGCTTAGGTTAAGTTTCAGAGTTGCTTCTAATGTACCAAAGCTGGACTTAGACATAATTTCACTCTCACAACATTATGGCTGGTTGGAGACAGTCCGAACCACAAGTACCGGGTCCATGGTTCTGGCCGTATACTGGGGGGACGGGGACGACTCCCATTAACCCCTGACTATACCGGGGATACGCTTATCACAATGCCTTTCTGGTCTGTGCTGAAGCAGGGCATTCTGGCAGCCAAGTGGCTTGACCTTTATTAGTGAGCCTGGTTACCCCCTCTCGGAACCACAGACTTAGAAATCGCCAGCTCATATATACAGTGCATAAAATATATTTATATATATACCCTTATACACCATTTTAATAAAAAATATCACAAAATTCTTCTAAGTCCCTCGGGAAGAGTGAAAGACGCGCACGTTCATTTTCAGAGCTCCTAGACCTTCCTACAGTATAAGAAGTTAGCCAAAAGGTAGCTTCGAAAAACGCTTAGGTTAAGTTTCAGAGTTGCTTCTAATGTACCAAAGCTGGACTTAGACATAATTTCACTCTCACAACATTATGGCTGGTTGGAGACAGTCCGAACCACAAGTACCGGGTCCATGGTTCTGGCCGTATACTGGGGGGACGGGGACGACTCCCATTAACCCCTGACTATACCGGGGATACGCTTATCACAATGCCTTTCTGGTCTGTGCTGAAGCAGGGCAATCTGGCAGCCAAGTGGCTTGACCTTTATTAGTGAGCCTGGTTACCCCCTCTCGGAACCACAGACTTAGAAATCGCCAGCTCATATACAGTGCATAAAATATATTTATATATATACCCTTATACACCATTTTAATAAAAAATATCACAAAATTCTTCTAAGTCCCTCGGGAAGAGTGAAAGACGCGCACGTTCATTTTCAGAGCTCCTAGACCTTCCTATAAGAAGTTAGCCAAAAGGTAGCTTCGAAAAACGCTTAGGTTAAGTTTCAGAGTTGCTTCTAATGTACCAAAGCTGGACTTAGACATAATTTCACTCTCACAACATTATGGCTGGTTGGAGACAGTCCGAACCACAAGTACCGGGTCCATGGTTCTGGCCGTATACTGGGGGGACGGGGACGACTCCCATTAACCCCTGACTATACCGGGGATTCGCTTATCACAATGCCTTTCTGGTCTGTGCTGAAGCAGGGCATTCTGGCAGCCAAGTGGCTTGACCTTTATTAGTGAGCCTGGTTACCCCCTCTCGGAACCACAGACTTAGAAATCGCCAGCTCATATATACAGTGCATAAAATATATTTATATATATACCCTTATACACCATTTTAATAAAAAATATCACAAAATTCTTCTAAGTCCCTCGGGAAGAGTGAAAGACGCGCACGTTCATTTTCAGAGCTCCTAGACCTTCCTATAAGAAGTTAGCCAAAAGGTAGCTTCGAAAAACGCTTAGGTTAAGTTTCAGAGTTGCTTCTAATGTACCAAAGCTGGACTTAGACATAATTTCACTCTCACAACATTATGGCTGGTTGGAGACAGTCCGAACCACAAGTACCGGGTCCATGGTTCTGGCCGTATACTGGGGGGACGGGGACGACTCCCATTAACCCCTGACTATACCGGGGATACGCTTATCACAATGCCTTTCTGGTCTGTGCTGAAGCAGGGCATTCTGGCAGCCAAGTGGCTTGACCTTTATTAGTGAGCCTGGTTACCCCCTCTCGGAACCACAGACTTAGAAATCGCCAGCTCATATACAGTGCATAAAATATATTTATATATATACCCTTATACACCATTTTAATAAAAAATATCACAAAATTCTTCTAAGTCCCTCGGGAAGAGTGAAAGACGCGCACGTTCATTTTCAGAGCTCCTAGACCTTCCTATAAGAAGTTAGCCAAAAGGTAGCTTCGAAAAACGCTTAGGTTAAGTTTCAGAGTTGCTTCTAATGTACCAAAGCTGGACTTAGACATAATTTCACTCTCACAACATTATGGCTGGTTGGAGACAGTCCGAACCACAAGTACCGGGTCCATGGTTCTGGCCGTATACTGGGGGGACGGGGACGACTCCCATTAACCCCTGACTATACCGGGGATACGCTTATCACAATGCCTTTCTGGTCTGTGCTGAAGCAGGGCATTCTGGCAGCCAAGTGGCTTGACCTTTATTAGTGAGCCTGGTTACCCCCTCTCGGAACCACAGACTTAGAAATCGCCAGCTCATATATACAGTGCATAAAATATATTTATATATATACCCTTATACACCATTTTAATAAAAAATATCACAAAATTCTTCTAAGTCCCTCGGGAAGAGTGAAAGACGCGCGCGTTCATTTTCAGAGCTCCTAGACCTTCCTATAAGAAGTTAGCCAAAAAGTAGCTTCGAAAAACGCTTAGGTTAAGTTTCAGAGTTGCTTCTAATGTACCAAATCTGGACTTAGACATAATTTCACTCTCACAACATTATGGCTGGTTGGAGACAGTCCGAACCACAAGTACCGGGTCCATGGTTCTGGCCGTATACTGGGGGGACGGGGACGACTCCCATTAACCCCTGACTATACCGGGGATACGCTTATCACAATGCCTTTCTGGTCTGTGCTGAAGCAGGGCATTCTGGCAGCCAAGTGGCTTGACCTTTATTAGTGAGCCTGGTTACCCCCTCTCGGAACCACAGACTTAGAAATCGCCAGCTCATATACAGTGCATAAAATATATTTATATATATACCCTTATACACCATTTTAATAAAAAATATCACAAAATTCTTCTAAGTCCCTCGGGAAGAGTGAAAGACGCGCACGTTCGTTTTCAGAGTTCCTAGACCTTCCTATAAGAAGTTAGCCAAAAAGTAGCTTCGAAAAACGCTTAGGTTAAGTTTCAGAGTTGCTTCTAATGTACCAAAGCTGGACTTAGACATAATTTCACTCTCACAACATTATGGCTGGTTGGAGACAGTCCGAACCACAAGTACCGGGTCCATGGTTCTGGCCGTATACTGGGGGGACGGGGACGACTCCCATTAACCCCTGACTATACCGGGGATACGCTTATCACAATGCCTTTCTGGTCTGTGCTGAAGCAGGGCATTCTGGCAGCCAAGTGGCTTGACCTTTATTAGTGAGCCTGGTTACCCCCTCTCGGAACCACAGACTTAGAAATCGCCAGCTCATATACAGTGCATAAAATATATTTATATATATACCATTATACACCATTTTAATAAAAAATATCACAAAATTCTTCTAAGTCCCTCGGGAAGAGTGAAAGACGCGCACGTTCATTTTCAGAGCTCCTAGACCTTCCTATAAGAAGTTAGCCAAAAGGTAGCTTCGAAAAACGCTTAGGTTAAGTTTCAGAGTTGCTTCTAATGTACCAAAGCTGGACTTAGACATAATTTCACTCTCACAACATTATGGCTGGTTGGAGACAGTCCGAACCACAAGTACCGGGTCCATGGTTCTGGCCGTATACTGGGGGGACGGGGACGACTCCCATTAACCCCTGACTATACCGGGGATACGCTTATCACAATGCCTTTCTGGTCTGTGCTGAAGCAGGGCATTCTGGCAGCCAAGTGGCTTGACCTTTATTAGTGAGCCTGGTTACCCCCTCTCGGAACCACAGACTTAGAAATCGCCAGCTCATATATACAGTGCATAAAATATATTTATATATATACCCTTATACACCATTTTAATAAAAAATATCACAAAATTCTTCTAAGTCCCTCGGGAAGAGTGAAAGACGCGCACGTTCATTTTCAGAGCTCCTAGACCTTCCTACAGTATAAGAAGTTAGCCAAAAGGTAGCTTCGAAAAACGCTTAGGTTAAGTTTCAGAGTTGCTTCTAATGTACCAAAGCTGGACTTAGACATAATTTCACTCTCACAACATTATGGCTGGTTGGAGACAGTCCGAACCACAAGTACCGGGTCCATGGTTCTGGCCGTATACTGGGGGGACGGGGACGACTCCCATTAACCCCTGACTATACCGGGGATACGCTTATCACAATGCCTTTCTGGTCTGTGCTGAAGCAGGGCAATCTGGCAGCCAAGTGGCTTGACCTTTATTAGTGAGCCTGGTTACCCCCTCTCGGAACCACAGACTTAGAAATCGCCAGCTCATATACAGTGCATAAAATATATTTATATATATACCCTTATACACCATTTTAATAAAAAATATCACAAAATTCTTCTAAGTCCCTCGGGAAGAGTGAAAGACGCGCACGTTCATTTTCAGAGCTCCTAGACCTTCCTATAAGAAGTTAGCCAAAAGGTAGCTTCGAAAAACGCTTAGGTTAAGTTTCAGAGTTGCTTCTAATGTACCAAAGCTGGACTTAGACATAATTTCACTCTCACAACATTATGGCTGGTTGGAGACAGTCCGAACCACAAGTACCGGGTCCATGGTTCTGGCCGTATACTGGGGGGACGGGGACGACTCCCATTAACCCCTGACTATACCGGGGATTCGCTTATCACAATGCCTTTCTGGTCTGTGCTGAAGCAGGGCATTCTGGCAGCCAAGTGGCTTGACCTTTATTAGTGAGCCTGGTTACCCCCTCTCGGAACCACAGACTTAGAAATCGCCAGCTCATATATACAGTGCATAAAATATATTTATATATATACCCTTATACACCATTTTAATAAAAAATATCACAAAATTCTTCTAAGTCCCTCGGGAAGAGTGAAAGACGCGCACGTTCATTTTCAGAGCTCCTAGACCTTCCTATAAGAAGTTAGCCAAAAGGTAGCTTCGAAAAACGCTTAGGTTAAGTTTCAGAGTTGCTTCTAATGTACCAAAGCTGGACTTAGACATAATTTCACTCTCACAACATTATGGCTGGTTGGAGACAGTCCGAACCACAAGTACCGGGTCCATGGTTCTGGCCGTATACTGGGGGGACGGGGACGACTCCCATTAACCCCTGACTATACCGGGGATACGCTTATCACAATGCCTTTCTGGTCTGTGCTGAAGCAGGGCATTCTGGCAGCCAAGTGGCTTGACCTTTATTAGTGAGCCTGGTTACCCCCTCTCGGAACCACAGACTTAGAAATCGCCAGCTCATATACAGTGCATAAAATATATTTATATATATACCCTTATACACCATTTTAATAAAAAATATCACAAAATTCTTCTAAGTCCCTCGGGAAGAGTGAAAGACGCGCACGTTCATTTTCAGAGCTCCTAGACCTTCCTATAAGAAGTTAGCCAAAAGGTAGCTTCGAAAAACGCTTAGGTTAAGTTTCAGAGTTGCTTCTAATGTACCAAAGCTGGACTTAGACATAATTTCACTCTCACAACATTATGGCTGGTTGGAGACAGTCCGAACCACAAGTACCGGGTCCATGGTTCTGGCCGTATACTGGGGGGACGGGGACGACTCCCATTAACCCCTGACTATACCGGGGATACGCTTATCACAATGCCTTTCTGGTCTGTGCTGAAGCAGGGCATTCTGGCAGCCAAGTGGCTTGACCTTTATTAGTGAGCCTGGTTACCCCCTCTCGGAACCACAGACTTAGAAATCGCCAGCTCATATATACAGTGCATAAAATATATTTATATATATACCCTTATACACCATTTTAATAAAAAATATCACAAAATTCTTCTAAGTCCCTCGGGAAGAGTGAAAGACGCGCACGTTCATTTTCAGAGCTCCTAGACCTTCCTATAAGAAGTTAGCCAAAAAGTAGCTTCGAAAAACGCTTAGGTTAAGTTTCAGAGTTGCTTCTAATGTACCAAATCTGGACTTAGACATAATTTCACTCTCACAACATTATGGCTGGTTGGAGACAGTCCGAACCACAAGTACCGGGTCCATGGTTCTGGCCGTATACTGGGGGGACGGGGACGACTCCCATTAACCCCTGACTATACCGGGGATACGCTTATCACAATGCCTTTCTGGTCTGTGCTGAAGCAGGGCATTCTGGCAGCCAAGTGGCTTGACCTTTATTAGTGAGCCTGGTTACCCCCTCTCGGAACCACAGACTTAGAAATCGCCAGCTCATATACAGTGCATAAAATATATTTATATATATACCCTTATACACCATTTTAATAAAAAATATCACAAAATTCTTCTAAGTCCCTCGGGAAGAGTGAAAGACGCGCACGTTCATTTTCAGAGCTCCTAGACCTTCCTATAAGAAGTTAGCCAAAAGGTAGCTTCGAAAAACGCTTAGGTTAAGTTTCAGAGTTGCTTCTAATGTACCAAAGCTGGACTTAGACATAATTTCACTCTCACAACATTATGGCTGGTTGGAGACAGTCCGAACCACAAGTACCGGGTCCATGGTTCTGGCCGTATACTGGGGGGACGGGGACGACTCCCATTAACCCCTGACTATACCGGGGATACGCTTATCACAATGCCTTTCTGGTCTGTGCTGAAGCAGGGCATTCTGGCAGCCAAGTGGCTTGACCTTTATTAGTGAGCCTGGTTACCCCCTCTCGGAACCACAGACTTAGAAATCGCCAGCTCATATACAGTGCATAAAATATATTTATATATATACCCTTATACACCATTTTAATAAAAAATATCACAAAATTCTTCTAAGTCCCTCGGGAAGAGTGAAAGACGCGCACGTTCATTTTCAGAGCTCCTAGACCTTCCTATAAGAAGTTAGCCAAAAGGTAGCTTCGAAAAACGCTTAGGTTAAGTTTCAGAGTTGCTTCTAATGTACCAAAGCTGGACTTAGACATAATTTCACTCTCACAACATTATGGCTGGTTGGAGACAGTCCGAACCACAAGTACCGGGTCCATGGTTCTGGCCGTATACTGGGGGGACGGGGACGACTCCCATTAACCCCTGACTATACCGGGGATACGCTTATCACAATGCCTTTCTGGTCTGTGCTGAAGCAGGGCATTCTGGCAGCCAAGTGGCTTGACCTTTATTAGTGAGCCTGGTTACCCCCTCTCGGAACCACAGACTTAGAAATCGCCAGCTCATATATACAGTGCATAAAATATATTTATATATATACCCTTATACACCATTTTAATAAAAAATATCACAAAATTCTTCTAAGTCCCTCGGGAAGAGTGAAAGACGCGCACGTTCATTTTCAGAGCTCCTAGACCTTCCTATAAGAAGTTAGCCAAAAAGTAGCTTCGAAAAACGCTTAGGTTAAGTTTCAGAGTTGCTTCTAATGTACCAAATCTGGACTTAGACATAATTTCACTCTCACAACATTATGGCTGGTTGGAGACAGTCCGAACCACAAGTACCGGGTCCATGGTTCTGGCCGTATACTGGGGGGACGGGGACGACTCCCATTAACCCCTGACTATACCGGGGATACGCTTATCACAATGCCTTTCTGGTCTGTGCTGAAGCAGGGCATTCTGGCAGCCAAGTGGCTTGACCTTTATTAGTGAGCCTGGTTACCCCCTCTCGGAACCACAGACTTAGAAATCGCCAGCTCATATACAGTGCATAAAATATATTTATATATATACCCTTATACACCATTTTAATAAAAAATATCACAAAATTCTTCTAAGTCCCTCGGGAAGAGTGAAAGACGCGCACGTTCATTTTCAGAGCTCCTAGACCTTCCTATAAGAAGTTAGCCAAAAGGTAGCTTCGAAAAACGCTTAGGTTAAGTTTCAGAGTTGCTTCTAATGTACCAAAGCTGGACTTAGACATAATTTCACTCTCACAACATTATGGCTGGTTGGAGACAGTCCGAACCACAAGTACCGGGTCCATGGTTCTGGCCGTATACTGGGGGGACGGGGACGACTCCCATTAACCCCTGACTATACCGGGGATACGCTTATCACAATGCCTTTCTGGTCTGTGCTGAAGCAGGGCATTCTGGCAGCCAAGTGGCTTGACCTTTATTAGTGAGCCTGGTTACCCCCTCTCGGAACCACAGACTTAGAAATCGCCAGCTCATATACAGTGCATAAAATATATTTATATATATACCCTTATACACCATTTTAATAAAAAATATCACAAAATTCTTCTAAGTCCCTCGGGAAGAGTGAAAGACGCGCACGTTCATTTTCAGAGCTCCTAGACCTTCCTATAAGAAGTTAGCCAAAAGGTAGCTTCGAAAAACGCTTAGGTTAAGTTTCAGAGTTGCTTCTAATGTACCAAAGCTGGACTTAGACATAATTTCACTCTCACAACATTATGGCTGGTTGGAGACAGTCCGAACCACAAGTACCGGGTCCATGGTTCTGGCCGTATACTGGGGGGACGGGGACGACTCCCATTAACCCCTGACTATACCGGGGATACGCTTATCACAATGCCTTTCTGGTCTGTGCTGAAGCAGGGCATTCTGGCAGCCAAGTGGCTTGACCTTTATTAGTGAGCCTGGTTACCCCCTCTCGGAACCACAGACTTAGAAATCGCCAGCTCATATACAGTGCATAAAATATATTTATATATATACCCTTATACACCATTTTAATAAAAAATATCACAAAATTCTTCTAAGTCCCTCGGGAAGAGTGAAAGACGCGCACGTTCATTTTCAGAGCTCCTAGACCTTCCTATAAGAAGTTAGCCAAAAGGTAGCTTCGAAAAACGCTTAGGTTAAGTTTCAGAGTTGCTTCTAATGTACCAAAGCTGGACTTAGACATAATTTCACTCTCACAACATTATGGCTGGTTGGAGACAGTCCGAACCACAAGTACCGGGTCCATGGTTCTGGCCGTATACTGGGGGGACGGGGACGACTCCCATTAACCCCTGACTATACCGGGGATACGCTTATCACAATGCCTTTCTGGTCTGTGCTGAAGCAGGGCATTCTGGCAGCCAAGTGGCTTGACCTTTATTAGTGAGCCTGGTTACCCCCTCTCGGAACCACAGACTTAGAAATCGCCAGCTCATATATACAGTGCATAAAATATATTTATATATATACCCTTATACACCATTTTAATAAAAAATATCACAAAATTCTTCTAAGTCCCTCGGGAAGAGTGAAAGACGCGCACGTTCATTTTCAGAGCTCCTAGACCTTCCTATAAGAAGTTAGCCAAAAAGTAGCTTCGAAAAACGCTTAGGTTAAGTTTCAGAGTTGCTTCTAATGTACCAAATCTGGACTTAGACATAATTTCACTCTCACAACATTATGGCTGGTTGGAGACAGTCCGAACCACAAGTACCGGGTCCATGGTTCTGGCCGTATACTGGGGGGACGGGGACGACTCCCATTAACCCCTGACTATACCGGGGATACGCTTATCACAATGCCTTTCTGGTCTGTGCTGAAGCAGGGCATTCTGGCAGCCAAGTGGCTTGACCTTTATTAGTGAGCCTGGTTACCCCCTCTCGGAACCACAGACTTAGAAATCGCCAGCTCATATACAGTGCATAAAATATATTTATATATATACCCTTATACACCATTTTAATAAAAAATATCACAAAATTCTTCTAAGTCCCTCGGGAAGAGTGAAAGACGCGCACGTTCATTTTCAGAGCTCCTAGACCTTCCTATAAGAAGTTAGCCAAAAGGTAGCTTCGAAAAACGCTTAGGTTAAGTTTCAGAGTTGCTTCTAATGTACCAAAGCTGGACTTAGACATAATTTCACTCTCACAACATTATGGCTGGTTGGAGACAGTCCGAACCACAAGTACCGGGTCCATGGTTCTGGCCGTATACTGGGGGGACGGGGACGACTCCCATTAACCCCTGACTATACCGGGGATACGCTTATCACAATGCCTTTCTGGTCTGTGCTGAAGCAGGGCATTCTGGCAGCCAAGTGGCTTGACCTTTATTAGTGAGCCTGGTTACCCCCTCTCGGAACCACAGACTTAGAAATCGCCAGCTCATATATACAGTGCATAAAATATATTTATATATATACCCTTATACACCATTTTAATAAAAAATATCACAAAATTCTTCTAAGTCCCTCGGGAAGAGTGAAAGACGCGCACGTTCATTTTCAGAGCTCCTAGACCTTCCTACAGTATAAGAAGTTAGCCAAAAGGTAGCTTCGAAAAACGCTTAGGTTAAGTTTCAGAGTTGCTTCTAATGTACCAAAGCTGGACTTAGACATAATTTCACTCTCACAACATTATGGCTGGTTGGAGACAGTCCGAACCACAAGTACCGGGTCCATGGTTCTGGCCGTATACTGGGGGGACGGGGACGACTCCCATTAACCCCTGACTATACCGGGGATACGCTTATCACAATGCCTTTCTGGTCTGTGCTGAAGCAGGGCATTCTGGCAGCCAAGTGGCTTGACCTTTATTAGTGAGCCTGGTTACCCCCTCTCGGAACCACAGACTTAGAAATCGCCAGCTCATATACAGTGCATAAAATATATTTATATATATACCCTTATACACCATTTTAATAAAAAATATCACAAAATTCTTCTAAGTCCCTCGGGAAGAGTGAAAGACGCGCACGTTCATTTTCAGAGCTCCTAGACCTTCCTATAAGAAGTTAGCCAAAAGGTAGCTTCGAAAAACGCTTAGGTTAAGTTTCAGAGTTGCTTCTAATGTACCAAAGCTGGACTTAGACATAATTTCACTCTCACAACATTATGGCTGGTTGGAGACAGTCCGAACCACAAGTACCGGGTCCATGGTTCTGGCCGTATACTGGGGGGACGGGGACGACTCCCATTAACCCCTGACTATACCGGGGATACGCTTATCACAATGCCTTTCTGGTCTGTGCTGAAGCAGGGCATTCTGGCAGCCAAGTGGCTTGACCTTTATTAGTGAGCCTGGTTACCCCCTCTCGGAACCACAGACTTAGAAATCGCCAGCTCATATACAGTGCATAAAATATATTTATATATATACCCTTATACACCATTTTAATAAAAAATATCACAAAATTCTTCTAAGTCCCTCGGGAAGAGTGAAAGACGCGCACGTTCATTTTCAGAGCTCCTAGACCTTCCTATAAGAAGTTAGCCAAAAGGTAGCTTCGAAAAACGCTTAGGTTAAGTTTCAGAGTTGCTTCTAATGTACCAAAGCTGGACTTAGACATAATTTCACTCTCACAACATTATGGCTGGTTGGAGACAGTCCGAACCACAAGTACCGGGTCCATGGTTCTGGCCGTATACTGGGGGGACGGGGACGACTCCCATTAACCCCTGACTATACCGGGGATACGCTTATCACAATGCCTTTCTGGTCTGTGCTGAAGCAGGGCATTCTGGCAGCCAAGTGGCTTGACCTTTATTAGTGAGCCTGGTTACCCCCTCTCGGAACCACAGACTTAGAAATCGCCAGCTCATATATACAGTGCATAAAATATATTTATATATATACCCTTATACACCATTTTAATAAAAAATATCACAAAATTCTTCTAAGTCCCTCGGGAAGAGTGAAAGACGCGCACGTTCATTTTCAGAGCTCCTAGACCTTCCTATAAGAAGTTAGCCAAAAAGTAGCTTCGAAAAACGCTTAGGTTAAGTTTCAGAGTTGCTTCTAATGTACCAAATCTGGACTTAGACATAATTTCACTCTCACAACATTATGGCTGGTTGGAGACAGTCCGAACCACAAGTACCGGGTCCATGGTTCTGGCCGTATACTGGGGGGACGGGGACGACTCCCATTAACCCCTGACTATACCGGGGATACGCTTATCACAATGCCTTTCTGGTCTGTGCTGAAGCAGGGCATTCTGGCAGCCAAGTGGCTTGACCTTTATTAGTGAGCCTGGTTACCCCCTCTCGGAACCACAGACTTAGAAATCGCCAGCTCATATACAGTGCATAAAATATATTTATATATATACCCTTATACACCATTTTAATAAAAAATATCACAAAATTCTTCTAAGTCCCTCGGGAAGAGTGAAAGACGCGCACGTTCATTTTCAGAGCTCCTAGACCTTCCTATAAGAAGTTAGCCAAAAGGTAGCTTCGAAAAACGCTTAGGTTAAGTTTCAGAGTTGCTTCTAATGTACCAAAGCTGGACTTAGACATAATTTCACTCTCACAACATTATGGCTGGTTGGAGACAGTCCGAACCACAAGTACCGGGTCCATGGTTCTGGCCGTATACTGGGGGGACGGGGACGACTCCCATTAACCCCTGACTATACCGGGGATACGCTTATCACAATGCCTTTCTGGTCTGTGCTGAAGCAGGGCATTCTGGCAGCCAAGTGGCTTGACCTTTATTAGTGAGCCTGGTTACCCCCTCTCGGAACCACAGACTTAGAAATCGCCAGCTCATATACAGTGCATAAAATATATTTATATATATACCCTTATACACCATTTTAATAAAAAATATCACAAAATTCTTCTAAGTCCCTCGGGAAGAGTGAAAGACGCGCACGTTCATTTTCAGAGCTCCTAGACCTTCCTATAAGAAGTTAGCGAAAAGGTAGCTTCGAAAAACGCTTAGGTTAAGTTTCAGAGTTGCTTCTAATGTACCAAAGCTGGACTTAGACATAATTTCACTCTCACAACATTATGGCTGGTTGGAGACAGTCCGAACCACAAGTACCGGGTCCATGGTTCTGGCCGTATACTGGTGGGACGGGGACGACTCCCATTAACCCCTGACTATACCGGGGATACGCTTATCACAATGCCTTTCTGGTCTGTGCTGAAGCAGGGCATTCTGGCAGCCAAGTGGCTTGACCTTTATTAGTGAGCCTGGTTACCCCCTCTCGGAACCACAGACTTAGAAATCGCCAGCTCATATACAGTGCATAAAATATATTTATATATATACCCTTATACACCATTTTAATAAAAAATATCACAAAATTCTTCTAAGTCCCTCGGGAAGAGTGAAAGACGCGCACGTTCATTTTCAGAGTTCCTAGACCTTCCTATAAGAAGTTAGCCAAAAAGTAGCTTCGAAAAACGCTTAGGTTAAGTTTCAGAGTTGCTTCTAATGTACCAAAGCTGGACTTAGACATAATTTCACTCTCACAACATTATGGCTGGTTGGAGACAGTCCGAACCACAAGTACCGGGTCCATGGTTCTGGCCGTATACTGGGGGGACGGGGACGACTCCCATTAACCCCTGACTATACCGGGGATACGCTTATCACAATGCCTTTCTGGTCTGTGCTGAAGCAGGGCATTCTGGCAGCCAAGTGGCTTGACCTTTATTAGTGAGCCTGGTTACCCCCTCTCGGAACCACAGACTTAGAAATCGCCAGCTCATATACAGTGCATAAAATATATTTATATATATACCCTTATACACCATTTTAATAAAAAATATCACAAAATTCTTCTAAGTCCCTCGGGAAGAGTGAAAGACGCGCACGTTCATTTTCAGAGCTCCTAGACCTTCCTATAAGAAGTTAGCCAAAAAGTAGCTTCGAAAAACGCTTAGGTTAAGTTTCAGAGTTGCTTCTAATGTACCAAATCTGGACTTAGACATAATTTCACTCTCACAACATTATGGCTGGTTGGAGACAGTCCGAACCACAAGTACCGGGTCCATGGTTCTGGCCGTATACTGGGGGGACGGGGACGACTCCCATTAACCCCTGACTATACCGGGGATACGCTTATCACAATGCCTTTCTGGTCTGTGCTGAAGCAGGGCATTCTGGCAGCCAAGTGGCTTGACCTTTATTAGTGAGCCTGGTTACCCCCTCTCGGAACCACAGACTTAGAAATCGCCAGCTCATATACAGTGCATAAAATATATTTATATATATACCCTTATACACCATTTTAATAAAAAATATCACAAAATTCTTCTAAGTCCCTCGGGAAGAGTGAAAGACGCGCACGTTCATTTTCAGAGCTCCTAGACCTTCCTATAAGAAGTTAGCCAAAAGGTAGCTTCGAAAAACGCTTAGGTTAAGTTTCAGAGTTGCTTCTAATGTACCAAAGCTGGACTTAGACATAATTTCACTCTCACAACATTATGGCTGGTTGGAGACAGTCCGAACCACAAGTACCGGGTCCATGGTTCTGGCCGTATACTGGGGGGACGGGGACGACTCCCATTAACCCCTGACTATACCGGGGATACGCTTATCACAATGCCTTTCTGGTCTGTGCTGAAGCAGGGCATTCTGGCAGCCAAGTGGCTTGACCTTTATTAGTGAGCCTGGTTACCCCCTCTCGGAACCACAGACTTAGAAATCGCCAGCTCATATACAGTGCATAAAATATATTTATATATATACCCTTATACACCATTTTAATAAAAAATATCACAAAATTCTTCTAAGTCCCTCGGGAAGAGTGAAAGACGCGCACGTTCATTTTCAGAGCTCCTAGACCTTCCTATAAGAAGTTAGCGAAAAGGTAGCTTCGAAAAACGCTTAGGTTAAGTTTCAGAGTTGCTTCTAATGTACCAAAGCTGGACTTAGACATAATTTCACTCTCACAACATTATGGCTGGTTGGAGACAGTCCGAACCACAAGTACCGGGTCCATGGTTCTGGCCGTATACTGGTGGGACGGGGACGACTCCCATTAACCCCTGACTATACCGGGGATACGCTTATCACAATGCCTTTCTGGTCTGTGCTGAAGCAGGGCATTCTGGCAGCCAAGTGGCTTGACCTTTATTAGTGAGCCTGGTTACCCCCTCTCGGAACCACAGACTTAGAAATCGCCAGCTCATATACAGTGCATAAAATATATTTATATATATACCCTTATACACCATTTTAATAAAAAATATCACAAAATTCTTCTAAGTCCCTCGGGAAGAGTGAAAGACGCGCACGTTCATTTTCAGAGTTCCTAGACCTTCCTATAAGAAGTTAGCCAAAAAGTAGCTTCGAAAAACGCTTAGGTTAAGTTTCAGAGTTGCTTCTAATGTACCAAAGCTGGACTTAGACATAATTTCACTCTCACAACATTATGGCTGGTTGGAGACAGTCCGAACCACAAGTACCGGGTCCATGGTTCTGGCCGTATACTGGGGGGACGGGGACGACTCCCATTAACCCCTGACTGTACCGGGGATATGCTTATCACAATGCCTTTCTGGTCTGTGCTGAAGCAGGGCATTCTGGCAGCCAAGTGGCTTGACCTTTATTAGTGAGCCTGGTTACCCCCTCTCGGAACCACAGACTTAGAAATCGCCAGCTCATATACAGTGCATAAAATATATTTATATATATACCCTTATACACCATTTTAATAAAAAATATCACAAAATTCTTCTAAGTCTCTCGGGAAGAGTGAAAGACGCGCACGTTCATTTTCAGAGCTCCTAGACCTTCCTATAAGAAGTTAGCTAAAAAGTAGCTTCGAAAAACGCTTAGGTTAAGTTTCAGAGTTGCTTCTAATGTACCAAAGCTGGACTTAGACATAATTTCACTCTCACAACATTATGGCTGGTTGGAGACAGTCCGAACCACAAGTACCGGGTCCATGGTTCTGGCCGTATACTGGGGGGACGGGGACGACTCCCATTAACCCCTGACTGTACCGGGGATACACTTATCACAATGTCTTTCTGGTCTGTGCTGAAGCAGGGCATTCTGGCAGCCAAGTGGCTTGACCTTTATTAGTGAGCCTGGTTACCCCCTCTCGGAACCACAGACTTAGAAATCGCCAGCTCATATACAGTGCATAAAATATATTTATATATACAGTATACCCTTATACACCATTTTAATAAAAAATATCACAAAATTCTTCTAAGTCCCTCGGAAAGAGTGAAAGACGCGCACGTGCATTTTCAGAGCTCCTAGACCTTCCTATAAGAAGTTAGCCAAAAAGTAGCTTCGAAAAACGCTTAGGTTAAGTTTCAGAGTTGCTTCTAATGTACCAAAGCTGGACTTAGATATAATTTCACTCTCACAACATTATGGCTGGTTGGAGACAGTCCGAACAACAAGTACCGGGTCCATGGTTCTGGCCGTATACTGGGGGTACGGGGACGACTCCCATTAACCCCTGACTATACCGGGGATACGCTTATCACAATGCCTTTCTGGTCTGTGCTGAAGCAGGGCATTCTGGCAGCCAAGTGGCTTGACCTTTATTAGTGAGCCTGGTTACCCCCTCTCGGAACCACAGACTTAGAAATCGCCAGCTCATATACAGTGCATAAAATATATTTATATATACAGTATACCCTTATACACCATTTTAATAAAAAATATCACAAAATTCTTCTAAGTCCCTCGGAAAGAGTGAAAGACGCGCACGTGCATTTTCAGAGCTCCTAGACCTTCCTATAAGAAGTTAGCCAAAAAGTAGCTTCGAAAAACGCTTAGGTTAAGTTTCAGAGTTGCTTCTAATGTACCAAAGCTGGACTTAGATATAATTTCACTCTCACAACATTATGGCTGGTTGGAGACAGTCCGAACAACAAGTACCGGGTCCATGGTTCTGGCCGTATACTGGGGGTACGGGGACGACTCCCATTAACCCCTGACTATACCGGGGATACGCTTATCACAATGCCTTTCAGGTCTGTGCTGAAGCAGGGCATTCTGGCAGCCAAGTGGCTTGACCTTTATTAGTGAGCCTGGTTACCCCCTCTCGGAACCACAGACTTAGAAATCGCCAGCTCATATACAGTGCATAAAATATATTTATATATATACCCTTATACACCATTTTAATAAAAAATATCACAAAATTCTTCTAAGTCTCTCGGGAAGAGTGAAAGACGCGCACGTTCATTTTCAGAGCTCCTAGACCTTCCTATAAGAAGATAGCTAAAAAGTAGCTTCGAAAAACGCTTAGGTTAAGTTTCAGAGTTGCTTCTAATGTACCAAAGCTGGACTTAGACATAATTTCACTCTCACAACATTATGGCTGGTTGGAGACAGTCCGAACCACAAGTACCGGGTCCATGGTTCTGGCCGTATACTGGGGGGACGGGGACGACTCCCATTAACCCCTGACTATACCGGGGATACGCTTATCACAATGCCTTTCTGGTCTGTGCTGAAGCAGGGCATTCTGGCAGCCAAGTGACTTGACCTTTATTAGTGAGCCTGGTTACCCCCTCTCGGAACCACAGACTTAGAAATCGCCAGCTCATATACAGTGCATAAAATATATTTATATATATACCCTTATACACCATTTTAATAAAAAATATCACAAAATTTTTCTAAGTCCCTCGGAAAGAGTGAAAGACGCGCACGTTCATTTTCAGAGCTCCTAGACCTTCCTATAAGAAGTTAGCTTAAAAGTAGCTTCGAAAAACGCTTAGGTTAAGTTTCAGAGTTGCTTCTAATGTACCAAAGCTGGACTTAGACATAATTTCACTCTCACAACATTATGGCTGGTTGGAGACAGTCCGAACCACAAGTACTGGGTCCATGGTTCTGGCCGTATACTGGGGGGACGGGGACGACTCCCATTAACCCCTGACTGTACCGGGGATACGCTTATCACAATGCCTTTCTGGTCTGTGCTGAAGCAGGGCATTCTGGCAGCCAAGTGGCTTGACCTTTATTAGTGAGCCTGGTTACCCCCTCTCGGAACCACAGACTTAGAAATCGCCAGCTCATATACAGTGCATAAAATATATTTATATATATATACCCTTATACACCATTTTAATAAAAAATATCACAAAATTCTTCTAAGTCTCTCGGGAAGAGTGAAAGACGCGCACGTTCATTTTCAGAGCTCCTAGACCTTCCTATAAGAAGTTAGCTAAAAAGTAGCTTCGAAAAACGCTTAGGTTAAGTTTCAGAGTTGCTTCTAATGTACCAAAGCTGGACTTAGACATAATTTCACTCTCACAACATTATGGCTGGTTGGAGACAGTCCGAACCACAAGTACCGGGTCCATGGTTCTGGCCGTATACTGGGGGGACGGGGACGACTCCCATTAACCCCTGACTGTACCGGGGATACACTTATCACAATGTCTTTCTGGTCTGTGCTGAAGCAGGGCATTCTGGCAGCCAAGTGGCTTGACCTTTATTAGTGAGCCTGGTTACCCCCTCTCGGAACCACAGACTTAGAAATCGCCAGCTCATATACAGTGCATAAAATATATTTATATATACAGTATACCCTTATACACCATTTTAATAAAAAATATCACAAAATTCTTCTAAGTCCCTCGGAAAGAGTGAAAGACGCGCACGTTCATTTTCAGAGCTCCTAGACCTTCCTATAAGAAGTTAGCCAAAAAGTAGCTTCGAAAAACGCTTAGGTTAAGTTTCAGAGTTGCTTCTAATGTACCAAAGCTGGACTTAGATATAATTTCACTCTCACAACATTATGGCTGGTTGGAGACAGTCCGAACAACAAGTACCGGGTCCATGGTTCTGGCCGTATACTGGGGGGACGGGGACGACTCCCATTAACCCCTGACTATACCGGGGATACGCTTATCACAATGCCTTTCTGGTCTGTGCTGAAGCAGGGCATTCTGGCAGCCAAGTGGCTTGACCTTTATTAGTGAGCCTGGTTACCCCCTCTCGGAACCACAGACTTAGAAATCGCCAGCTCATATACAGTGCATAAAATATATTTATATATATATACCCTTATACACCATTTTAATAAAAAATATCACAAAATTCTTCTAAGTCTCTCGGGAAGAGTGAAAGACGCGCACGTTCATTTTCAGAGCTCCTAGACCTTCCTATAAGAAGATAGCTAAAAAGTAGCTTCGAAAAACTCTTAGGTTAAGTTTCAGAGTTGCTTCTAATGTACCAAAGCTGGACTTAGACATAATTTCACTCTCACAACATTATGGCTGGTTGGAGACAGTCCGAACCACAAGTACCGGGTCCATGGTTCTGGCCGTATACTGGGGGGACGGGGACGACTCCCATTAACCCCTGACTATACCGGGGATACGCTTATCACAATGCCTTTCTGGTCTGTGCTGAAGCAGGGCATTCTGGCAGCCAAGTGGCTTGACCTTTATTAGTGAGCCTGGTTACCCCCTCTCGGAACCACAGACTTAGAAATCGCCAGCTCATATACAGTGCATAAAATATATTTATATATATACCCTTATACACCATTTTAATAAAAAATATCACAAAATTTTTCTAAGTCCCTCGGAAAGAGTGAAAGACGCGCACGTTCATTTTCAGAGCTCCTAGACCTTCCTATAAGAAGTTAGCTTAAAAGTAGCTTCGAAAAACGCTTAGGTTAAGTTTCAGAGTTGCTTCTAATGTACCAAAGCTGGACTTAGACATAATTTCACTCTCACAACATTATGGCTGGTTGGAGACAGTCCGAACCACAAGTACTGGGTCCATGGTTCTGGCCGTATACTGGGGGGACGGGGACGACTCCCATTAACCCCTGACTGTACCGGGGATACGCTTATCACAATGCCTTTCTGGTCTGTGCTGAAGCAGGGCATTCTGGCAGCCAAGTGGCTTGACCTTTATTAGTGAGCCTGGTTACCCCCTCTCGGAACCACAGACTTAGAAATCGCCAGCTCATATACAGTGCATAAAATATATTTATATATATATACCCTTATACACCATTTTAATAAAAAATATCACAAAATTCTTCTAAGTCTCTCGGGAAGAGTGAAAGACGCGCACGTTCATTTTCAGAGCTCCTAGACCTTCCTATAAGAAGTTAGCCAAAAAGTAGCTTCGAAAAACGCTTAGGTTAAGTTTCAGAGTTGCTTCTAATGTACCAAAGCTGGACTTAGACATAATTTCACTCTCACAACATTATGGCTGGTTGGAGACAGTCCGAACCACAAGTACCGGGTCCATGGTTCTGGCCGTATACTGGGGGGACGGGGACGACTCCCATTAACCCCTGACTGTACCGGGGATACGCTTATCACAATGTCTTTCTGGTCTGTGCTGAAGCAGGGCATTCTGGCAGCCAAGTGGCTTGACCTTTATTAGTGAGCCTGGTTACCCCCTCTCGGAACCACAGACTTAGAAATCGCCAGCTCATATACAGTGCATAAAATATATTTATATATACAGTATACCCTTATACACCATTTTAATAAAAAATATCACAAAATTCTTCTAAGTCTCTCGGGAAGAGTGAAAGACGCGCACGTTCATTTTCAGAGCTCCTAGACCTTCCTATAAGAAGTTAGCCAAAAAGTAGCTTCGAAAAACGCTTAGGTTAAGTTTCAGAGTTGCTTCTAATGTACCAAAGCTGGACTTAGACATAATTTCACTCTCACAACATTATGGCTGGTTGGAGACAGTCCGAACCACAAGTACCGGGTCCATGGTTCTGGCCGTATACTGGGGGGACGGGGACGACTCCCATTAACCCCTGACTGTACCGGGGATACGCTTATCACAATGTCTTTCTGGTCTGTGCTGAAGCAGGGCATTCTGGCAGCCAAGTGGCTTGACCTTTATTAGTGAGCCTGGTTACCCCCTCTCGGAACCACAGACTTAGAAATCGCCAGCTCATATACAGTGCATAAAATATATTTATATATACAGTATACCCTTATACACCATTTTAATAAAAAATATCACAAAATTCTTCTAAGTCTCTCGGGAAGAGTGAAAGACGCGCACGTTCATTTTCAGAGCTCCTAGACCTTCCTATAAGAAGATAGCTAAAAAGTAGCTTCGAAAAACGCTTAGGTTAAGTTTCAGAGTTGCTTCTAATGTACCAAAGCTGGACTTAGACATAATTTCACTCTCACAACATTATGGCTGGTTGGAGACAGTCCGAACCACAAGTACCGGGTCCATGGTTCTGGCCGTATACTGGGGGGACGGGGACGACTCCCATTAACCCCTGACTATACCGGGGATACGCTTATCACAATGCCTTTCTGGTCTGTGCTGAAGCAGGGCATTCTGGCAGCCAAGTGGCTTGAACTTTATTAGTGAGCCTGGTTACCCCCTCTCGGAAGCACAGACTTAGAAATCGCCAGCTCATATACAGTGCATAAAATATATTTATATATATACCCTTATACACCATTTTAATAAAAAATATCACAAAATCCTTTTAAGTCTCTCGGGAAGAGTGAAAGACGCGCACGTTCATTTTCAGAGCTCCTAGACCTTCCTATAAGAAGTTAGCTAAAAAGTAGCTTCGAAAAACGCTTAGGTTAAGTTTCAGAGTTGCTTCTAATGTACCAAAGCTGGACTTAGACATAATTTCACTCTCACAACATTATGGCTGGTTGGAGACAGTCCTAACCACAAGTACCGGGTCCATGGTTCTGGCCGTATACTGGGGGGACGGGGACGACTCCCATTAACCCCTGACTATACCGGGGATACGCTTATCAGAATGCCTTTCTGGTCTGTGCTGAAGCAGGGCATTCTGGCAGCCAAGTGGCTTGACCTTTATTTGTGAGCCTGGTTACCCCCTCTCGGAACCACAGACTTAGAAATCGCCAGCTCATATACAGTGCATAAAATATATTTATATATATACCCTTATACACCATTTTAATAAAAAATATCACAAAATTCTTCTAAGTCCCTCGGGAAGAGAAAGACGCGTACGTTCATTTTCAGAGCTCCTAGACCTTCCTATAAGAAGTTAGCTAAAAAGTAGCTTCGAAAAACGCTTAGGTTAAGTTTCAGAGTTGCTTCTAATGTACCAAAGCTGGACTTAGACATAATTTCACTCTCACAACATTATGGCTGGTTGGAGACAGTCCGAACCACAAGTACCGGGTCCATGGTTCTGGCCGTATACTGGGGGGACGGGGACGACTCCCATTAACCCCTGACTGTACCGGGGATACGCTTATCACAATGTCTTTCTGGTCTGTGCTGAAGCAGGGCATTCTGGCAGCCAAGTGGCTTGACCTTTATTAGTGAGCCTGGTTACCCCCTCTCGGAACCACAGACTTAGAAATCGCCAGCTCATATACAGTGCATAAAATATATTTATATATACAGTATACCCTTATACACCATTTTAATAAAAAATATCACAAAATTTTTCTAAGTCCCTCGGAAAGAGTGAAAGACGCGCACGTTCATTTTCAGAGCTCCTAGACCTTCCTATAAGAAGTTAGCTTAAAAGTAGCTTCGAAAAACGCTTAGGTTAAGTTTCAGAGTTGCTTCTAATGTACCAAAGCTGGACTTAGACATAATTTCACTCTCACAACATTATGGCTGGTTGGAGACAGTCCAAACCACAAGTACTGGGTCCATGGTTCTGGCCGTATACTGGGGGGACGGGGACGACTCCCATTAACCCCTGACTGTACCGGGGATACGCTTATCACAATGTCTTTCTGGTCTGTGCTGAAGCAGGGCATTCTGGCAGCCAAGTGGCTTGACCTTTATTAGTGAGCCTGGTTACCCCCTCTCGGAACCACAGACTTAGAAATCGCCAGCTCATATACAGTGCATAAAATATATTTATATATATACCCTTATACACCATTTTAATAAAAAATATCACAAAATTCTTCTAAGTCCCTCGGGAAGAGAGAAAGACGCGTACGTTCATTTTCAGAGCTCCTAGACCTTCCTATAAGAAGTTAGCTAAAAAGTAGCTTCGAAAAACGCTTAGGTTAAGTTTCAGAGTTGTTTCTAATGTACCAAAGCTGGACTTAGACATAATTTCACTCTCACAACATTATGGCTGGTTGGAGACAGTCCGAACCACAAGTACTGGGTCCATGGTTCTGGCCGTATACTGGGGGGACGGGGACGACTCCCATTAACCCCTGACTGTACCGGGGATACGCTTATCACAATGCCTTTCTGGTCTGTGCTGAAGCAGGGCATTCTGGCAGCCAAGTGGCTTGACCTTTATTAGTGAGCCTGGTTACCCCCTCTCGGAACCACAGACTTAGAAATCGCCAGCTCATATACAGTGCATAAAATATATTTATATATATATACCCTTATACACCATTTTAATAAAAAATATCACAAAATTCTTCTAAGTCTTTCGGGAAGAGTGAAAGACGCGCACGTTCATTTTCAGAGCTCCTAGACCTTCCTATAAGAAGTTAGCCAAAAAGTAGCTTCGAAAAACGCTTAGGTTAAGTTTCAGAGTTGCTTCTAATGTACCAAAGCTGGACTTAGACATAATTTCACTCTCACAACATTATGGCTGGTTGGAGACAGTCCGAACCACAAGTACCGGGTCCATGGTTCTGGCCGTATACTGGGGGGACGGGGACGACTCCCATTAACCCCTGACTGTACCGGGGATACGCTTATCACAATGTCTTTCTGGTCTGTGCTGAAGCAGGGCATTCTGGCAGCCAAGTGGCTTGACCTTTATTAGTGAGCCTGGTTACCCCCTCTCGGAACCACAGACTTAGAAATCGCCAGCTCATATACAGTGCATAAAATATATTTATATATACAGTATACCCTTATACACCATTTTAATAAAAAATATCACAAAATTCTTCTAAGTCTCTCGGGAAGAGTGAAAGACGCGCACGTTCATTTTCAGAGCTCCTAGACCTTCCTATAAGAAGATAGCTAAAAAGTAGCTTCGAAAAACGCTTAGGTTAAGTTTCAGAGTTGCTTCTAATGTACCAAAGCTGGACTTAGACATAATTTCACTCTCACAACATTATGGCTGGTTGGAGACAGTCCGAACCACAAGTACCGGGTCCATGGTTCTGGCCGTATACTGGGGGGACGGGGACGACTCCCATTAACCCCTGACTATACCGGGGATACGCTTATCACAATGCCTTTCTGGTCTGTGCTGAAGCAGGGCATTCTGGCAGCCAAGTGGCTTGAACATTATTAGTGAGCCTGGTTACCCCCTCTCGGAAGCACAGACTTAGAAATCGCCAGCTCATATACAGTGCATAAAATATATTTATATATATACCCTTATACACCATTTTAATAAAAAATATCACAAAATTCTTTTAAGTCTCTCGGGAAGAGTGAAAGACGCGCACGTTCATTTTCAGAGCTCCTAGACCTTCCTATAAGAAGTTAGCTAAAAAGTAGCTTCGAAAAACGCTTAGGTTAAGTTTCAGAGTTGCTTCTAATGTACCAAAGCTGGACTTAGACATAATTTCACTCTCACAACATTATGGCTGGTTGGAGACAGTCCAAACCACAAGTACTGGGTCCATGGTTCTGGCCGTATACTGGGGGGACGGGGACGACTCCCATTAACCCCTGACTGTACCGGGGATACGCTTATCACAATGTCTTTCTGGTCTGTGCTGAAGCAGGGCATTCTGGCAGCCAAGTGGCTTGACCTTTATTAGTGAGCCTGGTTACCCCCTCTCGGAACCACAGACTTAGAAATCGCCAGCTCATATACAGTGCATAAAATATATTTATATATATACCCTTATACACCATTTTAATAAAAAATATCACAAAATTCTTCTAAGTCTCTCGGGAAGAGTGAAAGACGTGCACGTTAATTTTCAGAGCTCCTAGACCTTCCTATAAGAAGTTAGCTAAAAAGTAGCTTCGAAAAATGCTTAGGTTAAGTTTCAGAGTTGCTTCTAATGTACCAAAGCTGGACTTAGACATAATTTCACTCTCACAACATTATGGCTGGTTGGAGACAGTCCGAACCACAAGTACCGGGTCCATGGTTCTGGCCGTATACTGGGGGGACGGGGACGACTCCCATTAACCCCTGACTGTACCGGGGATACGCTTATCACAATGTCTTTCTGGTCTGTGCTGAAGCAGGGCATTCTGGCAGCCAAGTGGCTTGACCTTTATTAGTGAGCCTGGTTACCCCCTCTCGGAACCACAAACTTAGAAATCGCCAGCTCATATACAGTGCATAAAATATATTTATATATACAGTATACCCTTATACACCATTTTAATAAAAAATATCACAAAATTTTTCTAAGTCCCTCGGAAAGAGTGAAAGACGCGCACGTTCATTTTCAGAGCTCCTACAGTAGACCTTCCTATAAGAAGTTAGCTTAAAAGTAGCTTCGAAAAACGCTTAGGTTAAGTTTCAGAGTTGCTTCTAATGTACCAAAGCTGGACTTAGACATAATTTCACTCTCACAACATTATGGCTGGTTGGAGACAGTCCGAACCACAAGTACTGGGTCCATGGTTCTGGCCGTATACTGGGGGGACGGGGACGACTCCCATTAACCCCTGACTGTACCGGGGATACGCTTATCACAATGCCTTTCTGGTCTGTGCTGAAGCAGGGCATTCTGGCAGCCAAGTGGCTTGACCTTTATTAGTGAGCCTGGTTACCCCCTCTCGGAACCACAGACTTAGAAATCGCCAGCTCATATACAGTGCATAAAATATATTTATATATACAGTATACCCTTATACACCATTTTAATAAAAAATATCACAAAATACTTCTAAGTCCCTCGGAAAGAGTGAAAGACGCGCACGTTCATTTTCAGAGCTCCTAGACCTTCCTATAAGAAGTTAGCTAAAAAGTAGCTTCGAAAAACGCTTAGGTTAAGTTTCAGAGTTGCTTCTAATGTACCAAAGCTGGACTTAGACATAATTTCACTCTCACAACATTATGGCTGGTTGGAGACAGTCCGAACCACAAGTACTGGGTCCATGGTTCTGGCCGTATACTGGGGGGACGGGGACGACTCCCATTAACCCCTGACTGTACCGGGGATACACTTATCACAATGCCTTTCTGGTCTGTGCTGAAGCAGGGCATTCTGGCAGCCAAGTGGCTTGACCTTTATTAGTGAGCATGGTTACCCCCTCTCGGAACCACAGACTTAGAAATCGCCAGCTCATATACAGTGCATAAAATATATTTATATATATACCCTTATACACCATTTTAATAAAAAATATCACAAAATTCTTCTAAGTCTCTCGGGAAGAGTGAAAGACGCGCACGTTCATTTTCAGAGCTACTAGACCTTCCTATAAGAAGTTAGCTAAAAAGTAGCTTCGAAAAACGCTTAGGTTAAGTTTCAGAGTTGCTTCTAATGTACCAAAGCTGGACTTAGACATAATTTCACTCTCACAACATTATGGCTGGTTGGAGACAGTCCGAACCACAAGTACCGGGTCCATGGTTCTGGCCGTATACTGGGGGGACGGGGACGACTCCCATTAACCCCTGATTATACCGGGGATACGCTTATCACAATGCCTTTCTGGTCTGTGCTGAAGCAGGGCATTCTGGCAGCCAAGTGGCTTGACCTTTATTAGTGAGCCTGGTTACCCCCTCTCGGAACCACAGACTTAGAAATCGCCAGCTCATATACAGTGCATAAAATATATTTATATATATACCCTTATACACCATTTTAATAAAAAATATCACAAAATTCTTCTAAGTCTCTCGGGAAGAGTGAAAGACGCGCACGTTCATTTTCAGAGCTCCTAGACCTTCCTATAAGAAGATAGCTAAAAAGTAGCTTCGAAAAACGCTTAGGTTAAGTTTCAGAGTTGCTTCTAATGTACCAAAGCTGGACTTAGACATAATTTCACTCTCACAACATTATGGCTGGTTGGAGACAGTCCGAACCACAAGTACCGGGTCCATGGTTCTGGCCGTATACTGGGGGGACGGGGACGACTCCCATTAACCCCTGACTATACCGGGGATACGCTTATCACAATGCCTTTCTGGTCTGTGCTGAAGCAGGGCATTCTGGCAGCCAAGTGGCTTGACCTTTATTTGTGAGCCTGGTTACCCCCTCTCGGAACCACAGACTTAGAAATCGCCAGCTCATATACAGTGCATAAAATATATTTATATATATACCCTTATACACCATTTTAATAAAAAATATCACAAAATTCTTCTAAGTCCCTCGGGAAGAGAGAAAGACGCGTACGTTCATTTTCAGAGCTCCTAGACCTTCCTATAAGAAGTTAGCTAAAAAGTAGCTTCGAAAAACGCTTAGGTTAAGTTTCAGAGTTGCTTCTAATGTACCAAAGCTGGACTTAGACATAATTTCACTCTCACAACATTATGGCTGGTTGGAGACAGTCCGAACCACAAGTACTGGGTCCATGGTTCTGGCCGTATACTGGGGGGACGGGGACGACTCCCATTAACCCCTGACTGTACCGGGGATACGCTTATCACAATGCCTTTCTGGTCTGTGCTGAAGCAGGGCATTCTGGCAGCCAAGTGGCTTGATCTTTATTAGTGAGCCTGGTTACCCCCTCTCGGAACCACAGACTTAGAAATCGCCAGCTCATATACAGTGCATAAAATATATTTATATATATACCCTTATACACCATTTTAATAAAAAATATCACAAAATTCTTCTAAGTCTCTCGGGAAGAGTGAAAGACGCGCACGTTCATTTTCAGAGCTCCTAGACCTTCCTATAAGAAGTTAGCTAAAAAGTAGCTTCGAAAAACGCTTAGGTTAAGTTTCAGAGTTGCTTCTAATGTACCAAAGCTGGACTTAGACATAATTTCACTCTCACAACATTATGGCTGGTTGGAGACAGTCCGAACCACAAGTACCGGGTCCATGGTTCTGGCCGTATACTGGGGGGACGGGGACGACTCCCATTAACCCCTGACTGTACCGGGGATACGCTTATCACAATGTCTTTCTGGTCTGTGCTGAAGCAGGGCATTCTGGCAGCCAAGTGGCTTGACCTTTATTAGTGAGCCTGGTTACCCCCTCTCGGAACCACAGACTTAGAAATCGCCAGCTCATATACAGTGCATAAAATATATTTATATATACAGTATACCCTTATACACCATTTTAATAAAAAATATCACAAAATTTTTTTAAGTCCCTCGGAAAGAGTGAAAGACGCGCACGTTCATTTTCAGAGCTCCTAGACCTTCCTTTAAGAAGTTAGCTTAAAAGTAGCTTCGAAAAACGCTTAGGTTAAGTTTCAGAGTTGCTTCTAATGTACCAAAGCTGGACTTAGACATAATTTCACTCTCACAACATTATGGCTGGTTGGAGACAGTCCGAACCACAAGTACTGGGTCCATGGTTCTGGCCGTATACTGGGGGGACGGGGACGACTCCCATTAACCCCTGACTGTACCGGGGATACGCTTATCACAATGCCTTTCTGGTCTGTGCTGAAGCAGGGCATTCTGGCAGCCAAGTGGCTTGACCTTTATTAGTGAGCCTGGTTACCCCCTCTCGGAACCACAGACTTAGAAATCGCCAGCTCATATACAGTGCATAAAATATATTTATATATATACCCTTATACACCATTTTAATAAAAAATATCACAAAATTCTTCTAAGTCTCTCGGGAAGAGTGAAAGACGCGCACGTTCATTTTCAGAGCTCCTAGACCTTCCTATAAGAAGTTAGCTAAAAAGTAGCTTCGAAAAACGCTTAGGTTAAGTTTCAGAGTTGCTTCTAATGTACCAAAGCTGGACTTAGACATAATTTCACTCTCACAACATTATGGCTGGTTGGAGACAGTCCGAACCACAAGTACCGGGTCCATGGTTCTGGCCGTATACTGGGGGGACGGGGACGACTCCCATTAACCCTTGACTGTACCGGGGATACGCTTATCACAATGTCTTTCTGGTCTGTGCTGAAGCAGGGCATTCTGGCAGCCAAGTGGCTTGACCTTTATTAGTGAGCCTGGTTACCCCCTCTCGGAACCACAGACTTAGAAATCGCCAGCTCATATACAGTGCATAAAATATATTTATATATATACCCTTATACACTATTTTAATAAAAAAAATCACAAAATTCTTCTAAGTTCCTCGGGTAGAGTGAAAGACGCGCACGTTCATTTTCAGAGCTCCTAAACCTTCCTATAAGAAGTTAGCTAAAAAGTAGCTTCGAAAAACGCTTAGGTTAAGTTTCAGAGTTGCTTCTAATGTACCAAAGCTGGACTTAGACATAATTTCACTCTCACACCATTATGGCTGGTTGGAGACAGTCCGAACCACAAGTACCGGGTCCATGGTTCTGGCCGTATACTGGGGGGACGGGGACTACTCCCATTAACCCCTGACTATACCGGGGATTCGCTTATCACAATGCCTTTCTGGTCTGTGCTGAAGCAGGGCATTCTGGCAGCCAAGTGGCTTGACCTTTATTAGTGAGCCTGGTTACCCCCTCTCGGAACCACAGACTTAGAAATCGCCAGCTCATATACAGTGCATAAAATATATTTATATATATACCCTTATACACCATTTTAATAAAAAATATCACAAAATTCTTCTAAGTCCCTCGGGAAGATTGAAAGACGCGCACGTTAATTTTCAGAGCTCCTAGACCTTCCTATAAGAAGTTAGCCAAAAAGTAGCTTCGAAAAACGCTTAGGTTAAGTTTCAGAGTTGCTTCTAATGTACCAAAGCTGGACTTAGATATAATTTCACTCTCACAACATTATGGCTGGTTGGAGACAGTCCGAACCACAAGAACCGGGTCCATGGTTCTGGTCGTATACTGGGGGGACGGGGACGACTCCCATTAACCCCTGACTATACCGGGGATACGCTTATCACAATGCCTTTCTGGTCTGTGCTGAAGCAGGGCATTCTGGCAGCCAAGTGGCTTGACCTTTATTAGTGAGCCTGGTTACCCCCTCTCGGAACCACAGACTTAGAAATCGCCAGCTCATATACAGTGCATAAAATATATTTATATATATACCCTTATACACCATTTTAATAAAAAATATCACAAAATTCTTCTAAGTCCCTCGGGAAGAGTGAAAGACGCGCACGTTAATTTTCAGAGCTCCTAGACCTTCCTATAAGAAGTTAGCCAAAAAGTAGCTTCGAAAAACGCTTAGGTTAAGTTTCAGAGTTGCTTCTAATGTACCAAAGCTGGATTTAGACATAATTTCACTCTCAGAACATTATGGCTGGTTGGAGACAGTCCGAACCACAAGTACCGGGTCCATGGTTCTGGCCGTATACTGGGGGGACGGGGACTACTCCCATTAACCCCTGACTATACCGGGGATACGCTTATCACAATGCCTTTCTGGTCTGTGCTGAAGCAGGGCATTCTGGCAGCCAAGTGGCTTGACCTTTATTAGTGAGCCTGGTTACCCCCTCTCGGAACCACAGACTTAGAAATCGCCAGCTCATATACAGTGCATAAAATATATTTATATATATACCCTTATACACCATTTTAATAAAAAATATCACAAAATTCTTCTAAGTCCCTCGGGAAGAGTGAAAGACGCGCACGTTCATTTTCAGAGCTCGTAGACCTTCCTCGTCAAGAGGAGAGAATTCATCAAGTTTAATAAGCACAAACACTGTATAAGTCGAATTTCAGCATTTTTGTGTGACCGGGAAAACCAGAGTCACAAGCCGAGCTGCAGTTCCATAGAAACTTCAGTTTTACCGCTGAACCTAAAAATGGGTAGAAAGTACCTTTTCTCCCTTCCTGTTAATGCCACAGACTTCCCCTTTACAGTGCACACTTTGTCTAATCCTCCCCGCTTCAGCCCAGAAATATTGAGCTTCAGATGTGTTGTTAACGTTGAGTAAAAAAGTTGCTCGCAGCTGTTCTAGGAACACATTCTGAAATCGCGTATATCTTTGCTTCTACACATAGCAATTTATTGTGCTTCGCTTTACACACTATTCTACCGTCAAGAGGAGAGAATTCATCAAGTTTAATAAGCACAAACACTGTATAAGTCGAATTTCAGCATTTTTGTGTGACCGGGAAAACCACAGTCACAAGCCGAGCTGCAGTTCCATAGAAATTTCAGTTTTACCGCTGAACTAAAAATGGGTAGAAAGTACTATTTCTCCCTTCCTGTTAATGCCACAGACTTCCCCTTTACAGTGCACACTTTGTCTAATCCTCCCCGCTTCAGCCCAGAAATATTGAGCTTCAGATGTGTTGTTAACGTTGAGTAAAAAAGTTGCTCGCAGCTGTTCTAGGAACACATTATGAAATCGTGTATATCTTTGCTTCTACACATAGCAATGTATTGTGCTTTGCTTTACACACTATTCTACCGTCAAGAGGAGAGAATTCATCAAGTTTAATAAGCACAAACACTGTATAAGTCGAATTTCAGCATTTTTGTGTGACCGGGAAAACCACAGTCACAAGCCGAGCTGCAGTTCCATAGAAATTTCAGTTTTACCGCTGAACTAAAAATGGGTAGAAAGTACTTTTTCTCCCTTCCTGTTAATGCCACAGACTTCCCCTTTACAGTGCACACTTTGTCTAATCCTCCCCGCTTCAGCCCAGAAATATTGAGCTTCAGATGTGTTGTTAACGTTGAGTAAAAATGTTGCTCGCAGCTGTTCTAGGAACACATTATGAAATCGCGTATATCTTTGCTTCTACACATAGCAATGTATTGTGCTTTGCTTTACACACTATTCTACCGTCAAGAGGAGAGAATTCATCAAGTTTAATAAGCACAAACACTGAATAAGTCGAATTTCAGCATTTTTGTGTGACCGGGAAAACCACAGTCACAAGCCGAGCTGCAGTTCCATAGAAATTTCAGTTTTACCGCTGAACTAGAAATGGGTAGAAAGTACTTTTTCTCCCTTCCTGTTAATGCCACAGACTTCCCCTTTACAGTGCACACTTTGTCTAATCCTCCCCGCTTCAGCCCAGAAATATTAAGCTTCAGATGTGTTGTTAACGTTGAGTAAAAAAGTTGCTCGCAGCTGTTCTAGGAACACATTCTGAAATCGCGTATATCTTTGCTTCTACACATAGCAATGTATTGTGCTTTGCTTTACACACTATTCTACCGTCAAGAGGAGAGAATTCATCAAGTTTAATAAGCACAAACACTGTATAAGTCGAATTTCAGCATTTTTGTGTGACCGGGAAAACCACAGTCACAAGCCGAGCTGCAGATCCATAGAAATTTCCGTTTTACCGCTGAACTAAAAATGGGTAGAAAGTACTTTTTCTCCCTTCCTGTTAATGCCACAGACTTCCCCTTTACAGTGCACACTTTGTCTAATCCTGCCCGCTTCAGCCCAGAAATATTGAGCTTCAGATGTGTTGTTAACGTTGAGTAAAAATGTTGCTCGCAGCTGTTCTAGGAACACATTATGAAATCGCGTATATCTTTGCTTCTACACATAGCAATGTATTGTGCTTTGCTTTACACACTATTCTACCGTCAAGAGGAGAGAATTCATCAAGTTTAATAAGCACAAACACTGTATAAGTCGAATTTCAGCATTTTTGTTTGACCGGGAAAACCACAGTCACAAGCCGAGCTGCAGTTCCATAGAAATTTCAGTTTTACCGCTGAACTAAAAATGGGTAGAAAGTACTTTTTCTCCCTTCCTGTTAATGCCACAGACTTCCCCTTTACAGTGCACACTTTGTCTAATCCTCCCCGCTTCAGCCCAGAAATATTAAGCTTCAGATGTGTTGTTAACGTTGAGTAAAAAAGTTGCTCGCAGCTGTTCTAGGAACACATTCTGAAATCGCGTAAATCTTTGCTTCTACACATAGCAATGTATTGTGCTTTGCTTTACACACTATTCTACCGTCAAGAGGAGAGAATTCATCAAGTTTAATAAGCACAAACACTGTATAAGTCGAATTTCAGCATTTTTGTGTGACCGGGAAAACCACAGTCACAAGCCGAGCTGCAGATCCATAGAAATTTCCGTTTTACCGCTGAACTAAAAATGGGTAGAAAGTACTTTTTCTCCCTTCCTGTTAATGCCACAGACTTCCCCTTTACAGTGCACACTTTGTCTAATCCTGCCCGCTTCAGCCCAGAAATATTGAGCTTCAGATGTGTTGTTAACGTTGAGTAAAAATGTTGCTCGCAGCTGTTCTAGGAACACATTATGAAATCGCGTATATCTTTGCTTCTACACATAGCAATGTATTGTGCTTTGCTTTACACACTATTCTACCGTCAAGAGGATAGAATTCATCAAGTTTAATAAGCACAAACACTGTATAAGTCGAATTTCAGCATTTTTGTGTGACCGGGAAAACCACAGTCACAAGCCGAGCTGCAGTTCAATAGAAATTTCAGTTTTACCGCTGAACTAAAAATGGGTAGAAAGTACTTTTTCTCCCTTCCTGTTAATGCCACAGACTTCCCCTTTACAGTGCACACTTTGTCTAATCCTCCCCGCTTCAGCCCAGAAATATTGAGCTTCAGATGTGTTGTTAACGTTCAGTAAAAAAGTTGCTCGCAGCTTTTCTAGGAACACATTCTGAAATCGCGTATATCTTTGCTTCTACACATAGCAATGTATTGTGCTTTGCTTTACACACTATTCTACCGTCAAGAGGAGAGAATTCATCAAGTTTAATAAGCACAAACACTGAATAAGTCGAATTTCAGCATTTTTGTGTGACCGGGAAAACCACAGTCACAAGCCGAGCTGCAGTTCCATAGAAATTTCAGTTTTACCGCTGAACTAGAAATGGGTAGAAAGTACTTTTTCTCCCTTCCTGTTAATGCCACAGACTTCCCCTTTACAGTGCACACTTTGTCTAATCCTCCCCGCTTCAGCCCAGAAATATTAAGCTTCAGATGTGTTGTTAACGTTGAGTAAAAAAGTTGCTCGCAGCTGTTCTAGGAACACATTCTGAAATCGCGTATATCTTTGCTTCTACACATAGCAATGTATTGTGCTTTGCTTTACACACTATTCTACCGTCAAGAGGAGAGAATTCATCAAGTTTAATAAGCACAAACACTGTATAAGTCGAATTTCAGCATTTTTGTGTGACCGGGAAAACCACAGTCACAAGCCGAGCTGCAGATCCATAGAAATTTCCGTTTTACCGCTGAACTAAAAATGGGTAGAAAGTACTTTTTCTCCCTTCCTGTTAATGCCACAGACTTCCCCTTTACAGTGCACACTTTGTCTAATCCTGCCCGCTTCAGCCCAGAAATATTGAGCTTCAGATGTGTTGTTAACGTTGAGTAAAAATGTTGCTCGCAGCTGTTCTAGGAACACATTATGAAATCGCGTATATCTTTGCTTCTACACATAGCAATGTATTGTGCTTTGCTTTACACACTATTCTACCGTCAAGAGGATAGAATTCATCAAGTTTAATAAGCACAAACACTGTATAAGTCGAATTTCAGCATTTTTGTGTGACCGGGAAAACCACAGTCACAAGCCGAGCTGCAGTTCAATAGAAATTTCAGTTTTACCGCTGAACTAAAAATGGGTAGAAAGTACTTTTTCTCCCTTCCTGTTAATGCCACAGACTTCCCCTTTACAGTGCACACTTTGTCTAATCCTCCCCGCTTCAGCCCAGAAATATTGAGCTTCAGATGTGTTGTTAACTTTGAGTAAAAAAGTTGCTCGCAGCTGTTCTAGGAACACATTCTGAAATCGCGTATATCTTTGCTTCTACACATAGCAATGTATTGTGCTTTGCTTTACACACTATTCTACCGTCAAGAGGAGAGAATTCATCAAGTTTAATAAGCACAAACACTGTATAAGTCGAATTTCAGCATTTTTGTGTGACCGGGAAAACCACAGTCACAAGCCGAGCTGCAGTTCCATAGAAATTTCAGTTCTACCGCTGAACTAAAAATGGGTAGAAAGTACTTTTTCTCCCTTCCTGTTAATGCCACAGACTTCCCCTTTACAGTGCACACTTTGTCTAATCCTCCCCGCTTCAGCCCAGAAATATTGAGCTTCAGATGTGTTGTTAACGTTGAGTAAAAAAGTTGCTCGCAGCTGTTCTAGGAACACATTCTGAAATCGCGTATCTCTTTGCTTCTACACATAGCAATGTATTGTGCTTTGCTTTACACACTATTCTACCGTCAAGAGGAGAGAATTCATCAAGTTTAATAAGCACAAACACTGTATAAGTCGAATTTCAGCATTTTTGTGTGACCGGGAAAACCACAGTCACAAGCCGAGCTGCAGATCCATAGAAATTTCCGTTTTACCGCTGAACTAAAAATGGGTAGAAAGTACTTTTTCTCCCTTCCTGTTAATGCCACAGACTTCCCCTTTACAGTGCACACTTTGTCTAATCCTGCCCGCTTCAGCCCAGAAATATTGAGCTTCAGATGTGTTGTTAACGTTGTGTAAAAATGTTGCTCGCAGCTGTTCTAGGAACACATTATGAAATCGCGTATATCTTTGCTTCTACACATAGCAATGTATTGTGCTTTGCTTTACACACTATTCTACCGTCAAGAGGAGAGAATTCATCAAGTTTAATAAGCACAAACACTGTATAAGTCGAATTTCAGCATTTTTGTGTGACCGGGAAAACCACAGTCACAAGCCGAGCTGCAGTTCCATAGAAATTTCAGTTTTACCGCTGAACTAAAAATGGGTAGAAAGTACTTTTTCTCCCTTCCTGTTAATGCCACAGACTTCCCCTTTACAGTGCACACTTTGTCTAATCCTCCCCGCTTCAGCCCAGAAATATTGAGCTTCAGATGTGTTGTTAACGTTGAGTAAAAAAGTTGCTCGCAGCTTTTCTAGGAACACATTCTGAAATCGCGTATATCTTTGCTTCTACACATAGCAATGTATTGTGCTTTGCTTTACACACTATTCTACCGTCAAGAGGAGAAAATTCATCAAGTTTAATAAGCACAAACACTGTATAAGTCGAATTTCAGCTATTTTTTTGACCGGGAAAACCACATTCACAAGCCGAGCTGCAGTTCCATAGAAATTTCAGTTTTACCGCTGAACTAAAAATGGGTAGAAAGTACTTTTTCTCCCTTCCTGTTAATGCCACAGACTTCCCCTTTACAGTGCACACTTTGTCTAATCCTCCCCGCTTCAGCCCAGAAATATTGAGCTTCAGATGTGTTGTTAACTTTGAGTAAAAAAGTTGCTCGCAGCTGTTCTAGGAACACATTCTGAAATCGCGTATATCTTTGCTTCTACACATAGCAATGTATTGTGCTTTGCTTTACACACTATTCTACCGTCAAGAGGAGAGAATTCATCAAGTTTAATAAGCACAAACACTGTATAAGTCGAATTTCAGCATTTTTGTGTGACCGGGAAAACCACAGTCACAAGCCGAGCTGCAGTTCCATAGAAATTTCAGTTTTACCGCTGAACTAAAAATGGGTAGAAAGTACTTTTTCTCCCTTCCTGTTAATGCCACAGACTTCCCCTTTACAGTGCACACTTTGTCTAATCCTCCCCGCTTCAACCCAGAAATATTGAGCTTCAGATGTGTTGTTAACGTTGAGTAAAAAAGTTGCTCGCAGCTTTTCTAGGAACACATTCTGAAATCGCGTATATCTTTGCTTCTACACATAGCAATGTATTGTGCTTTGCTTTACACACTATTCTACCGTCAAGAGGAGAAAATTCATCAAGTTTAATAAGCACAAACACTGTATAAGTCGAATTTCAGCATTTTTTTGTGACCGGGAAAACCACAGTCACAAGCCGAGCTGCAGTTCCATAGAAATTTCAGTTTTACCGCTGAACTAAAAATGGGTAGAAAGTACTTTTTCTCCCTTCCTGTTAATGCCACAGACTTCCCCTTTACAGTGCACACTTTGTCTAATCCTCCCCGCTTCAGCCCAGAAATATTGAGCTTCAGATGTGTTGTTAACTTTGAGTAAAAAAGTTGCTCGCAGCTGTTCTAGGAACACATTCTGAAATCGCGTATATCTTTGCTTCTACACATAGCAATGTATTGTGCTTTGCTTTACACACTATTCTACCGTAAAGAGGAGAGAATTCATCAAGTTTAATAAGCACAAACACTGTATAAGTCGAATTTCAGCATTTTTGTGTGACCGGGAAAACCACAGTCACAAGCCGAGCTGCAGTTCCATAGAAATTTCAGTTTTACCGCTGAACTAGAAATGGGTAGAAAGTACTTTTTCTCCCTTCCTGTTAATGCCACAGACTTCCCCTTTACAGTGCACACTTTGTCTAATCCTGCCCGCTTCAGCCCAGAAATATTGAGCTTCAGATGTGTTGTTAACGTTGAGTAAAAATGTTGCTCGCAGCTGTTCTAGGAACACATTATGAAATCGCGTATATCTTTGCTTCTACACATAGCAATGTATTGTGCTTTGCTTTACACACTATTCTACCGTCAAGAGGATAGAATTCATCAAGTTTAATAAGCACAAACACTGTATAAGTCGAATTTCAGCATTTTTGTGTGACCGGGAAAACAACAGTCACAAGACGAGCTGCAGTTCCATAGAAATTTCAGTTTTACCGCTGAACTAAAAATGGGTAGAAAGTACTTTTTCTCCCTTCCTGTTAATGCCACAGACTTCCCCTTTACACTGCACACTTTGTCTAATCCTCCCCGCTTCAGCCCAGAAATATTGAGCTTCAGATGTGTTGTTAACGTTGAGTAAAAAAGTTGCTCACAGCTGTTCTAGGAACACATTCTGAAATCGCGTATATCTTTGCTTCTACACATAGCAATGTATTGTGCTTTGCTTTACACACTATTCTACCGTCAAGAGGAGAGAATTCATCAAGTTTAATAAGCACAAACACTGTATAAGTCGAATTTCAGCATTTTTGTGTGACCGGGAAAACCACAGTCACAAGCCGAGCTGCAGTTCCATAGAAATTTCAGTTTTACCGCTGAACTAAAAATGGGTAGAAAGTACTATTTCTCCCTTCCTGTTAATGCCACAGACTTCCCCTTTACAGTGCACACTTTGTCTAATCCTCCCCGCTTCAGCCCAGAAATATTGAGCTTCAGATGTGTTGTTAACGTTGAGTAAAAAAGTTGCTCGCAGCTGTTCTAGGAACACATTCTGAAATCGCGTATATCTTTGCTTCTACACATAGCAATGTATTGTGCTTTGCTTTACACACTATTCTACCGTCAAGAGGAGAGAATTCATCAAGTTTAATAAGCACAAACACTGTATAAGTCGAATTTCAGCATTTTTGTGTGACCGGGAAAACCACAGTCACAAGCCGAGCTGCAGTTCCATAGAAATTTCAGTTTTACCGCTGAACTAAAAATGGGTAGAAAGTACTTTTTCTCCCTTCCTGTTAATGCCACAGACTTCCCCTTTACAGTGCACACTTTGTCTAATCCTCCCCGCTTCAGCCCAGAAATATTGAGCTTCAGATGTGTTGTTAACTTTGAGTAAAAAAGTTGCTCGCAGCTGTTCTAGGAACACATTCTGAAATCGCGTATATCTTTGCTTCTACACATAGCAATGTATTGTGCTTTGCTTTACACACTATTCTACCGTCAAGAGGAGAGAATTCATCAAGTTTAATAAGCACAAACACTGTATAAGTCGAATTTCAGCATTTTTTTATGACCGGGAAAACCACAGTCACAAGCCGAGCTGCAGTTCCATAGAAATTTCAGTTTTACCGCTGAACTAAAAATGGGTAGAAAGTACTTTTTCTCCCTTCCTGTTAATGCCACAGACTTCCCCTTTACAGTGCACACTTTGTCTAATCCTCCCCGCTTCAGCCCAGAAATATTGAGCTTCAGATGTGTTGTTAACGTTGAGTAAAAAAGTTGCTCGCAGCTGTTCTAGGAACACATTCTGAAATCGCGTATATCTTTGCTTCTACACATAGCAATGTATTGTGCTTTGCTTTACACACTATTCTACCGTCAAGAGGAGAGAATTCATCAAGTTTAATAAGCACAAACACTGTATAAGTCGAATTTCAGCATTTTTGTGTGACCGGGAAAACCACAGTCACAAGCCGAGCTGCAGTTCCATAGAAATTTCAGTTTTACCGCTCAACTAAAAATGGGTAGAAAGTACTTTTTCTCCCTTCCTGTTAATGCCACAGACTTCCCCTTTACAGTGCACACTTTGTCTAATCTTCCCCGCTTCAGCCCAGAAATATTGAGCTTCAGATGTGTTGTTAACGTTGAGTAAAAAAGTTGCTCGCAGCTGTTCTAGGAACACATTCTGAAATCGCGTATATCTTTGCTTCTACACATAGCAATGTATTGTGCTTTGCTTTACACACTATTCTACCGTCAAGAGGAGAGAATTCATCAAGTTTAATAAGCACAAACACTGTATAAGTCGAATTTCAGCATTTTTGTGTGACCGGGAAAACCACAGTCACAAGCCGAGCTGCAGATCCATAGAAATTTCCGTTTTACCGCTGAACTAAAAATGGGTAGAAAGTACTTTTTCTCCCTTCCTGTTAATGCCACAGACTTCCCCTTTACAGTGCACACTTTGTCTAATCCTGCCCGCTTCAGCCCAGAAATATTGAGCTTCAGATGTGTTGTTAACGTTGAGTAAAAATGTTGCTCGCAGCTGTTCTAGGAACACATTCTGAAATCGCGTATATCTTTGCTTCTACACATAGCAATGTATTGTGCTTTGCTTTACACACTATTCTACCGTCAAGAGGAGAAAATTCATCAAGTTTAATAAGCACAAACACTGTATAAGTCGAATTTCAGCATTTTTTTGTGACCGGGAAAACCACAGTCACAAGCCGAGCTGCAGTTCCATAGAAATTTCAGTTTTACCGCTGAACTAAAAATGGGTAGAAAGTACTTTTTCTCCCTTCCTGTTAATGCCACAGACTTCCCCTTTACAGTGCACACTTTGTCTAATCCTCCCCGCTTCAGCCCAGAAATATTGAGCTTCAGATGTGTTGTTAACTTTGAGTAAAAAAGTTGCTCGCAGCTGTTCTAGGAACACATTCTGAAATCGCGTATATCTTTGCTTCTACACATAGCAATGTATTGTGCTTTGCTTTACACACTATTCTACCGTAAAGAGGAGAGAATTCATCAAGTTTAATAAGCACAAACACTGTATAAGTCGAATTTCAGCATTTTTGTGTGACCGGGAAAACCACAGTCACAAGCCGAGCTGCAGTTCCATAGAAATTTCAGTTTTACCGCTGAACTAGAAATGGGTAGAAAGTACTTTTTCTCCCTTCCTGTTAATGCCACAGACTTCCCCTTTACAGTGCACACTTTGTCTAATCCTGCCCGCTTCAGCCCAGAAATATTGAGCTTCAGATGTGTTGTTAACGTTGAGTAAAAATGTTGCTCGCAGCTGTTCTAGGAACACATTATGAAATCGCGTATATCTTTGCTTCTACACATAGCAATGTATTGTGCTTTGCTTTACACACTATTCTACCGTCAAGAGGATAGAATTCATCAAGTTTAATAAGCACAAACACTGTATAAGTCGAATTTCAGCATTTTTGTGTGACCGGGAAAACAACAGTCACAAGACGAGCTGCAGTTCCATAGAAATTTCAGTTTTACCGCTGAACTAAAAATGGGTAGAAAGTACTTTTTCTCCCTTCCTGTTAATGCCACAGACTTCCCCTTTACACTGCACACTTTGTCTAATCCTCCCCGCTTCAGCCCAGAAATATTGAGCTTCAGATGTGTTGTTAACGTTGAGTAAAAAAGTTGCTCACAGCTGTTCTAGGAACACATTCTGAAATCGCGTATATCTTTGCTTCTACACATAGCAATGTATTGTGCTTTGCTTTACACACTATTCTACCGTCAAGAGGAGAGAATTCATCAAGTTTAATAAGCACAAACACTGTATAAGTCGAATTTCAGCATTTTTGTGTGACCGGGAAAACCACAGTCACAAGCCGAGCTGCAGTTCCATAGAAATTTCAGTTTTACCGCTGAACTAAAAATGGGTAGAAAGTACTATTTCTCCCTTCCTGTTAATGCCACAGACTTCCCCTTTACAGTGCACACTTTGTCTAATCCTCCCCGCTTCAGCCCAGAAATATTGAGCTTCAGATTTGTTGTTAACGTTGAGTAAAAAATTTGCTCGCAGCTGTTCTAGGAACACATTCTGAAATCGCGTATATCTTTGCTTCTACACATAGCAATGTATTGTGCTTTGCTTTACACACTATTCTACCGTCAAGAGGAGAGAATTCATCAAGTTTAATAAGCACAAACACTGTATAAGTCGAATTTCAGCATTTTTGTGTGACCGGGAAAACCACAGTCACAAGCCGAGCTGCAGTTCCATAGAAATTTCAGTTTTACCGCTGAACTAAAAATGGGTAGAAAGTACTTTTTCTCCCTTCCTGTTAATGCCACAGACTTCCCCTTTACAGTGCACACTTTGTCTAATCCTCCCCGCTTCAGCCCAGAAATATTGAGCTTCAGATGTGTTGTTAACTTTGAGTAAAAAAGTTGCTCGCAGCTGTTCTAGGAACACATTCTGAAATCGCGTATATCTTTGCTTCTACACATAGCAATGTATTGTGCTTTGCTTTACACACTATTCTACCGTCAAGAGGAGAGAATTCATCAAGTTTAATAAGCACAAACACTGTATAAGTCGAATTTCAGCATTTTTTTATGACCGGGAAAACCACAGTCACAAGCCGAGCTGCAGTTCCATAGAAATTTCAGTTTTACCGCTGAACTAAAAATGGGTAGAAAGTACTTTTTCTCCCTTCCTGTTAATGCCACAGACTTCCCCTTTACAGTGCACACTTTGTCTAATCCTCCCCGCTTCAGCCCAGAAATATTGAGCTTCAGATGTGTTGTTAACGTTGAGTAAAAAAGTTGCTCGCAGCTGTTCTAGGAACACATTCTGAAATCGCGTATATCTTTGCTTCTACACATAGCAATGTATTGTGCTTTGCTTTACACACTATTCTACCGTCAAGAGGAGAGAATTCATCAAGTTTAATAAGCACAAACACTGTATAAGTCGAATTTCAGCATTTTTGTGTGACCGGGAAAACCACAGTCACAAGCCGAGCTGCAGTTCCATAGAAATTTCAGTTTTACCGCTCAACTAAAAATGGGTAGAAAGTACTTTTTCTCCCTTCCTGTTAATGCCACAGACTTCCCCTTTACAGTGCACACTTTGTCTAATCTTCCCCGCTTCAGCCCAGAAATATTGAGCTTCAGATGTGTTGTTAACGTTGAGTAAAAAAGTTGCTCGCAGCTGTTCTAGGAACACATTCTGAAATCGCGTATATCTTTGCTTCTACACATAGCAATGTATTGTGCTTTGCTTTACACACTATTCTACCGTCAAGAGGAGAGAATTCATCAAGTTTAATAAGCACAAACACTGTATAAGTCGAATTTCAGCATTTTTGTGTGACCGGGAAAACCACAGTCACAAGCCGAGCTGCAGATCCATAGAAATTTCCGTTTTACCGCTGAACTAAAAATGGGTAGAAAGTACTTTTTCTCCCTTCCTGTTAATGCCACAGACTTCCCCTTTACAGTGCACACTTTGTCTAATCCTGCCCGCTTCAGCCCAGAAATATTGAGCTTCAGATGTGTTGTTAACGTTGAGTAAAAATGTTGCTCGCAGCTGTTCTAGGAACACATTCTGAAATCGCGTATATCTTTGCTTCTACACATAGCAATGTATTGTGCTTTGCTTTACACACTATTCTACCGTCAAGAGGAGAGAATTCATCAAGTTTAATAAGCACAAACACTGTATAAGTCGAATTTCAGCATTTTTGTGTGACCGGGAAAACCACAGTCACAAGCCGAGCTGCAGTTCCATAGAAATTTCAGTTTTACCGCTGAACTAAAAATGGGTAGAAAGTACTTTTTCTCCCTTCCTGTTAATGCCACAGACTTCCCCTTTACAGTGCACACTTTGTCTAATCCTCCCCGCTTCAGCCCAGAAATATTGAGCTTCAGATGTGTTGTTAACGTTGAGTAAAAAAGTTGCTCGCAGCTTTTCTAGGAACACATTCTGAAATCGCGTATATCTTTGCTTCTACACATAGCAATGTACTGTGCTTTGCTTTACACACTATTCTACCGTCAAGAGGAGAAAATTCATCAAGTTTAATAAGCACAAACACTGTATAAGTCGAATTTCAGCTATTTTTTGTGACCGGGAAAACCACAGTCACAAGCCGAGCTGCAGTTCCATAGAAATTTCAGTTTTACCGCTGAACTAAAAATGGGTAGAAAGTACTTTTTCTCCCTTCCTGTTAATGCCACAGACTTCCCCTTTACAGTGCACACTTTGTCTAATCTTCCCCGCTTCAGCCCAGAAATATTGAGCTTCAGATGTGTTGTTAACTTTGAGTAAAAAAGTTGCTCGCAGCTGTTCTAGGAACACATTCTGAAATCGCGTATATCTTTGCTTCTACACATAGCAATGTATTGTGCTTTGCTTTACACACTATTCTACCGTCAAGAGGAGAGAATTCATCAAGTTTAATAAGCACAAACACTGTATAAGTCGAATTTCAGCATTTTTGTGTGACCGGGAAAACCACAGTCACAAGCCGAGCTGCAGTTCCATAGAAATTTCAGTTTTACCGCTGAACTAGAAATGGGTAGAAAGTACTTTTTCTCCCTTCCTGTTAATGCCACAGACTTCCCCTTTACAGTGCACACTTTGTCTAATCCTCCCCGCTTCAGCCCAGAAATATTAAGCTTCAGATGTGTTGTTAACGTTGAGTAAAAAAGTTGCTCGCAGCTGTTCTAGGAACACATTCTGAAATCGCGTATATCTTTGCTTCTACACATAGCAATGTATTGTGCTTTGCTTTACACACTATTCTACCGTCAAGAGGAGAGAATTCATCAAGTTTAATAAGCACAAACACTGTATAAGTCGAATTTCAGCATTTTTGTGTGACCGGGAAAACCACAGTCACAAGCCGAGCTGCAGTTCCATAGAAATTTCAGTTTTACCGCTGAACTAAAAATGGGTAGAAAGTACTTTTTCTCCCTTCCTGTTAATGCCACAGACTTCCCCTTTACAGTGCACACTTTGTCTAATCCTCCCCGCTTCAGCCCAGAAATATTGAGCTTCAGATGTGTTGTTAACGTTGAGTAAAAAAGTTGCTCGCAGCTGTTCTAGGAACACATTCTGAAATCGCGTATCTCTTTGCTTCTACACATAGCAATGTATTGTGCTTTGCTTTACACACTATTCTACCGTCAAGAGGAGAGAATTCATCAAGTTTAATAAGCACAAACACTGTATAAGTCGAATTTCAGCATTTTTGTGTGACCGGGAAAACCACAGTCACAAGCCGAGCTGCAGATCCATAGAAATTTCCGTTTTACCGCTGAACTAAAAATGGGTAGAAAGTACTTTTTCTCCCTTCCTGTTAATGCCACAGACTTCCCCTTTACAGTGCACACTTTGTCTAATCCTGCCCGCTTCAGCCCAGAAATATTGAGCTTCAGATGTGTTGTTAACGTTGAGTAAAAATGTTGCTCGCAGCTGTTCTAGGAACACATTATGAAATCGCGTATATCTTTGCTTCTACACATAGCAATGTATTGTGCTTTGCTTTACACACTATTCTACCGTCAAGAGGAGAGAATTCATCAAGTTTAATAAGCACAAACACTGTATAAGTCGAATTTCAGCATTTTTGTGTGACCGGGAAAACCACAGTCACAAGCCGAGCTGCAGTTCCATAGAAATTTCAGTTTTACCGCTGAACTAAAAATGGGTAGAAAGTACTTTTTCTCCCTTCCTGTTAATGCCACAGACTTCCCCTTTACAGTGCACACTTTGTCTAATCCTCCCCGCTTCAGCCCAGAAATATTGAGCTTCAGATGTGTTGTTAACGTTGAGTAAAAAAGTTGCTCGCAGCTTTTCTAGGAACACATTCTGAAATCGCGTATATCTTTGCTTCTACACATAGCAATGTATTGTGCTTTGCTTTACACACTATTCTACCGTCAAGAGGAGAAAATTCATCAAGTTTAATAAGCACAAACACTGTATAAGTCGAATTTCAGCTATTTTTTGTGACCATGAAAACCACATTCACAAGCCGAGCTGCAGTTCCATAGAAATTTCAGTTTTACCGCTGAACTAAAAATGGGTAGAAAGTACTTTTTCTCCCTTCCTGTTAATGCCACAGACTTCCCCTTTACAGTGCACACTTTGTCTAATCCTCCCCGCTTCAGCCCAGAAATATTGAGCTTCAGATGTGTTGTTAACTTTGAGTAAAAAAGTTGCTCGCAGCTGTTCTAGGAACACATTCTGAAATCGCGTATATCTTTGCTTCTACACATAGCAATGTATTGTGCTTTGCTTTACACACTATTCTACCGTCAAGAGGAGAGAATTCATCAAGTTTAATAAGCACAAACACTGTATAAGTCGAATTTCAGCATTTTTGTGTGACCGGGAAAACCACAGTCACAAGCCGAGCTGCAGTTCCATAGAAATTTCAGTTTTACCGCTGAACTAGAAATGGGTAGAAAGTACTTTTTCTCCCTTCCTGTTAATGCCACAGACTTCCCCTTTACAGTGCACACTTTGTCTAATCCTGCCCGCTTCAGGCCAGAAATATTGAGCTTCAGATGTGTTGTTAACGTTGAGTAAAAATGTTGCTCGCAGCTGTTCTAGGAACACATTCTGAAATCGCGTATATCTTTGCTTCTACACATAGCAATGTATTGTGCTTTGCTTTACACACTATTCTACCGTCAAGAGGAGAGAATTCATCAAGTTTAATAAGCACAAACACTGTATAAGTCGAATTTCAGCATTTTTTTGTGCCCGGGAAAACCACAGTCACAAGCCGAGCTGCAGTTCCATAGAAATTTCAGTTTTACCGCTGAACTAAAAATGGGTAGAAAGTACTTTTTCTCCCTTCCTGTTAATGCCACAGACTTCCCCTTTACAGTGCACACTTTGTCTAATCCTCCCCGCTTCAGCCCAGAAATACTGAGCTTCAGATGTGTTGTTAACGTTGAGTAAAAAAGTTGCTCGCAGCTGTTCTAGGAACACATTCTGAAATCGCGTATATCTTTGCTTCTACACATAGCAATGTATTGTGCTTTGCTTTACACACTATTCTACCGTCAAGAGGAGAGAATTCATCAAGTTTAATAAGCACAAACACTGTATAAGTCGAATTTCAGCATTTTTGTGTGCCCGGGAAAACCACAGTCACAAGCCGAGCTGCAGTTCCATAGAAATTTCAGTTTTACCGCTGAACTAAAAATGGGTAGAAAGTACTTTTTCTCCCTTCCTGTTAATGCCACAGACTTCCCCTTTACAGTGCACACTTTGTCTAATCCTCCCCGCTTCAGCCCAGAAATATTGAGCTTCAGATGTGTTGTTAACGTTGAGTAAAAAAGTTGCTCGCAGCTGTTCTAGGAACACATTCTGAAATCGCGTATATCTTTGCTTCTACACATAGCAATGTATTGTGCTTTGCTTTACACACTATTCTACTGTCAAGAGGAGAGAATTCATCAAGTTTAATAAGCACAAACACTGTATAAGTCGAATTTCAGCATTTTTGTGTGACCGGGAAAACCACAGTCACAAGCCGAGCTGCAGTTCCATAGAAATTTCAGTTTTACCGCTGAACTAAAAATGGGTAGAAAGTACTATTTCTCCCTTCCTGTTAACGCCACAGACTTCCCCTTTACAGTGCACACTTTGTCTAATCCTCCCCGCTTCAGCCCAGAAATATTGAGCTTCAGATGTGTTGTTAACGTTGAGTAAAAAAGTTGCTCACAGCTGTTCTAGGAACACATTCTGAAATCGCGTATATCTTTGCTTCTACACATAGCAATGTATTGTGCTTTGCTTTACACACTATTCTACCGTCAAGAGGAGAGAATTCATCAAGTTTAATAAGCACAAACACTGTATAAGTCGAATTTCAGCATTTTTGTGTGACCGGGAAAACCACAGTCACAAGCCGAGCTGCAGTTCCATAGAAATTTCAGTTTTACCGCTGAACTAAAAATGGGTAGAAAGTACTATTTCTCCCTTCCTGTTAATGCCACAGACTTCCCCTTTACAGTGCACACTTTGTCTAATCCTCCCCGCTTCAGCCCAGAAATATTGAGCTTCAGATGTGTTGTTAACGTTGAGTAAAAAAGTTGCTCGCAGCTGTTCTAGGAACACATTCTGAAATCGCGTATATCTTTGCTTCTACACATAGCAATGTATTGTGCTTTGCTTTACACACTATTCTACCGTCAAGAGGAGAGAATTCATCAAGTTTAATAAGCACAAACACTGTATAAGTCGAATTTCAGCATTTTTGTGTGACCGGGAAAACCACAGTCACAAGCCGAGCTGCAGTTCCATAGAAATTTCAGTTTTACCGCTGAACTAAAAATGGGTAGAAAGTACTTTTTCTCCCTTCCTGTTAATGCCACAGACTTCCCCTTTACAGTGCACACTTTGTCTAATCCTCCCCGCTTCAGCCCAGAAATATTGAGCTTCAGATGTGTTGTTAACTTTGAGTAAAAAAGTTGCTCGCAGCTGTTCTAGGAACACATTCTGAAATCGCGTATATCTTTGCTTCTACACATAGCAATGTATTGTGCTTTGCTTTACACACTATTCTACCGTCAAGAGGAGAGAATTCATCAAGTTTAATAAGCACAAACACTGTATAAGTCGAATTTCAGCATTTTTTATGACCGGGAAAACCACAGTCACAAGCCGAGCTGCAGTTCCATAGAAATTTCAGTTTTACCGCTGAACTAAAAATGGGTAGAAAGTACTTTTTCTCCCTTCCTGTTAATGCCACAGACTTCCCCTTTACAGTGCACACTTTGTCTAATCCTCCCCGCTTCAGCCCAGAAATATTGAGCTTCAGATGTGTTGTTAACGTTGAGTAAAAAAGTTGCTCGCAGCTGTTCTAGGAACACATTCTGAAATCGCGTATATCTTTGCTTCTACACATAGCAATGTATTGTGCTTTGCTTTACACACTATTCTACCGTCAAGAGGAGAGAATTCATCAAGTTTAATAAGCACAAACACTGTATAAGTCGAATTTCAGCATTTTTGTGTGACCGGGAAAACCACAGTCACAAGCCGAGCTGCAGTTCCATAGAAATTTCAGTTTTACCGCTCAACTAAAAATGGGTAGAAAGTACTTTTTCTCCCTTCCTGTTAATGCCACAGACTTCCCCTTTACAGTGCACACTTTGTCTAATCTTCCCCGCTTCAGCCCAGAAATATTGAGCTTCAGATGTGTTGTTAACGTTGAGTAAAAAAGTTGCTCGCAGCTGTTCTAGGAACACATTCTGAAATCGCGTATATCTTTGCTTCTACACATAGCAATGTATTGTGCTTTGCTTTACACACTATTCTACCGTCAAGAGGAGAGAATTCATCAAGTTTAATAAGCACAAACACTGTATAAGTCGAATTTCAGCATTTTTGTGTGACCGGGAAAACCACAGTCACAAGCCGAGCTGCAGATCCATAGAAATTTCCGTTTTACCGCTGAACTAAAAATGGGTAGAAAGTACTTTTTCTCCCTTCCTGTTAATGCCACAGACTTCCCCTTTACAGTGCACACTTTGTCTAATCCTGCCCGCTTCAGCCCAGAAATATTGAGCTTCAGATGTGTTGTTAACGTTGAGTAAAAAAGTTGCTCGCAGCTGTTCTAGGAACACATTCTGAAATCGCGTATATCTTTGCTTCTACACATAGCAATGTATTGTGCTTTGCTTTACAAACTATTCTACCGTCAAGAGGAGAGAATTCATCAAGTTTAATAAGCACAAACACTGTATAAGTCGAATTTCAGCATTTTTGTGTGACCGGGAAAACCACAGTCACAAGCCGAGCTGCAGTTCCATAGAAACTTCAGTTTTACCGCTGAACCTAAAAATGGGTAGAAAGTACTTTTTCTCCCTTCCTGTTAATGCCACAGACTTCCCCTTTACAGTGCACACTTTGTCTAATCCTCCCCGCTTCAGCCCAGAAATATTGAGCTTCAGATGTGTTGTTAACGTTGAGTAAAAAAGTTGCTCGCAGCTGTTCTAGGAACACATTCTGAAATCGCGTATATCTTTGCTTCTACACATAGCAATGTATTGTGCTTTGCTTTACACACTATTCTACCGTCAAGAGGAGAGAATTCATCAAGTTTAATAAGCACAAACACTGTATAAGTCGAATTTCAGCATTTTTGTGTGACCGGGAAAACCACAGTCACAAGCCGAGCTGCAGTTCCATAGAAATTTCAGTTTTACCGCTCAACTAAAAATGGGTAGAAAGTACTTTTTCTCCCTTCCTGTTAATGCCACAGACTTCCCCTTTACAGTGCACACTTTGTCTAATCTTCCCCGCTTCAGCCCAGAAATATTGAGCTTCAGATGTGTTGTTAACGTTGAGTAAAAAAGTTGCTCGCAGCTGTTCTAGGAACACATTCTGAAATCGCGTATATCTTTGCTTCTACACATAGCAATGTATTGTGCTTTGCTTTACACACTATTCTACCGTCAAGAGGAGAGAATTCATCAAGTTTAATAAGCACAAACACTGTATAAGTCGAATTTCAGCATTTTTGTGTGACCGGGAAAACCACAGTCACAAGCCGAGCTGCAGATCCATAGAAATTTCCGTTTTACCGCTGAACTAAAAATGGGTAGAAAGTACTTTTTCTCCCTTCCTGTTAATGCCACAGACTTCCCCTTTACAGTGCACACTTTGTCTAATCCTGCCCGCTTCAGCCCAGAAATATTGAGCTTCAGATGTGTTGTTAACGTTGAGTAAAAATGTTGCTCGCAGCTGTTCTAGGAACACATTATGAAATCGCGTATATCTTTGCTTCTACACATAGCAATGTATTGTGCTTTGCTTTACACACTATTCTACCGTCAAGAGGAGAGAATTCATCAAGTTTAATAAGCACAAACACTGTATAAGTCGAATTTCAGCATTTTTGTGTGACCGGGAAAACCACAGTCACAAGCCGAGCTGCAGTTCCATAGAAATTTCAGTTTTACCGCTGAACTAAAAATGGGTAGAAAGTACTTTTTCTCCCTTCCTGTTAATGCCACAGACTTCCCCTTTACAGTGCACACTTTGTCTAATCCTCCCCGCTTCAGCCCAGAAATATTGAGCTTCAGATGTGTTGTTAACGTTGAGTAAAAAAGTTGCTCGCAGCTGTTCTAGGAACACATTCTGAAATCGCGTATATCTTTGCTTCTACACATAGCAATGTATTGTGCTTTGCTTTACAAACTATTCTACCGTCAAGAGGAGAGAATTCATCAAGTTTAATAAGCACAAACACTGTATAAGTCGAATTTCAGCATTTTTGTGTGACCGGGAAAACCACAGTCACAAGCCGAGCTGCAGTTCCATAGAAACTTCAGTTTTACCGCTGAACCTAAAAATGGGTAGAAAGTACTTTTTCTCCCTTCCTGTTAATGCCACAGACTTCGCCTTTACAGTGCACACTTTGTCTAATCCTCCCCGCTTCAGCCCAGAAATATTGAGCTTCAGATGTGTTGTTAACGTTGAGTAAAAAAGTTGCTCGCAGCTGTTCTAGGAACACATTCTGAAATCGCGTATATCTTTGCTACTACACATAGCAATGTATTGTGCTTTGCTTTACACACTATTCTACCGTCAAGAGGAGAGAATTCATCAAGTTTAATAAGCACAAACACTGTATAAGTCGAATTTCAGCATTTTTGTGTGACCGGGAAAACCACAGTCACAAGCCGAGCTGCAGTTCCATAGAAATTTCAGTTTTACCGCTGAACTAAAAATGGGTAGAAAGTACTTTTTCTCCCTTCCTGTTAATGCCACAGACTTCCCCTTTACAGTGCACACTTTGTCTAATCCTCCCCGCTTCAGCCCAGAAATATTGAGCTTCAGATGTGTTGTTAACGTTGAGTAAAAAAGTTGCTCGCAGCTTTTCTAGGAACACATTCTGAAATCGCGTATATCTTTGCTTCTACACATAGCAATGTACTGTGCTTTGCTTTACACACTATTCTACCGTCAAGAGGAGAAAATTAATCAAGTTTAATAAGCACAAACACTGTATAAGTCGAATTTCAGCTATTTTTTGTGACCGGGAAAACCACAGTCACAAGCCGAGCTGCAGTTCCATAGAAATTTCAGTTTTACCGCTGAACTAAAAATGGGTAGAAAGTACTTTTTCTCCCTTCCTGTTAATGCCACAGACTTCCCCTTTACAGTGCACACTTTGTCTAATCTTCCCCGCTTCAGCCCAGAAATATTGAGCTTCAGATGTGTTGTTAACTTTGAGTAAAAAAGTTGCTCGCAGCTGTTCTAGGAACACATTCTGAAATCGCGTATATCTTTGCTTCTACACATAGCAATGTATTGTGCTTTGCTTTACACACTATTCTACCGTCAAGAGGAGAGAATTCATCAAGTTTAATAAGCACAAACACTGTATAAGTCGAATTTCAGCATTTTTGTGTGACCGGGAAAACCACAGTCACAAGCCGAGCTGCAGTTCCATAGAAATTTCAGTTTTACCGCTGAACTAGAAATGGGTAGAAAGTACTTTTTCTCCCTTCCTGTTAATGCCACAGACTTCCCCTTTACAGTGCACACTTTGTCTAATCCTCCCCGCTTCAGCCCAGAAATATTAAGCTTCAGATGTGTTGTTAACGTTGAGTAAAAAAGTTGCTCGCAGCTGTTCTAGGAACACATTCTGAAATCGCGTATATCTTTGCTTCTACACATAGCAATGTATTGTGCTTTGCTTTACACACTATTCTACCGTCAAGAGGAGAGAATTCATCAAGTTTAATAAGCACAAACACTGTATAAGTCGAATTTCAGCATTTTTGTGTGACCGGGAAAACCACAGTCACAAGCCGAGCTGCAGTTCCATAGAAATTTCAGTTTTACCGCTGAACTAAAAATGGGTAGAAAGTACTTTTTCTCCCTTCCTGTTAATGCCACAGACTTCCCCTTTACAGTGCACACTTTGTCTAATCCTCCCCGCTTCAGCCCAGAAATATTGAGCTTCAGATGTGTTGTTAACGTTGAGTAAAAAAGTTGCTCGCAGCTTTTCTAGGAACACATTCTGAAATCGCGTATATCTTTGCTTCTACACATAGCAATGTACTGTGCTTTGCTTTACACACTATTCTACCGTCAAGAGGAGAAAATTCATCAAGTTTAATAAGCACAAACACTGTATAAGTCGAATTTCAGCTATTTTTTGTGACCGGGAAAACCACAGTCACAAGCCGAGCTGCAGTTCCATAGAAATTTCAGTTTTACCGCTGAACTAAAAATGGGTAGAAAGTTCTTTTTCTCCCTTCCTGTTAATGCCACAGACTTCCCCTTTACAGTGCACACTTTGTCTAATCCTCCCCGCTTCAGCCCAGAAATATTGAGCTTCAGATGTGTTGTTAACGTTGAGTAAAAAAGTTGCTCGCAGCTTTTCTAGGAACACATTCTGAAATCGCGTATATCTTTGCTTCTACACATAGCAATGTACTGTGCTTTGCTTTACACACTATTCTACCGTCAAGAGGAGAGAATTCATCAAGTTTAATAAGCACAAACACTGTATAAGTCGAATTTCAGCATTTTTGTGTGACCGGGAAAACCACAGTCACAAGCCGAGCTGCAGTTCCATAGAAATTTCAGTTTTACCGCTGAACTAGAAATGGGTAGAAAGTACTTTTTCTCCCTTCCTGTTAATGCCACAGACTTCCCCTTTACAGTGCACACTTTGTCTAATCCTCCCCGCTTCAGCCCAGAAATATTAAGCTTCAGATGTGTTGTTAACGTTGAGTAAAAAAGTTGCTCGCAGCTGTTCTAGGAACACATTCTGAAATCGCGTATATCTTTGCTTCTACACATAGCAATGTATTGTGCTTTGCTTTACACACTATTCTACCGTCAAGAGGAGAGAATTCATCAAGTTTAATAAGCACAAACACTGTATAAGTCGAATTTCAGCATTTTTGTGTGACCGGGAAAACCACAGTCACAAGCCGAGCTGCAGATCCATAGAAATTTCCGTTTTACCGCTGAACTAAAAATGGGTAGAAAGTACTTTTTCTCCCTTCCTGTTAATGCCACAGACTTCCCCTTTACAGTGCACACTTTGTCTAATCCTCCCCGCTTCAGCCCAGAAATATTGAGCTTCAGATGTGTTGTTAACGTTGAGTAAAAAAGTTGCTCGCAGCTGTTCTAGGAACACATTCTGAAATCGCGTATATCTTTGCTTCTACACATAGCAATGTATTGTGCTTTGCTTTACACACTATTCTACCGTCAAGAGGAGAGAATTCATCAAGTTTAATAAGCACAAACACTGTATAAGTCGAATTTCAGCATTTTTGTGTGACCGGGAAAACCACAGTCACAAGCCGAGCTGCAGTTCCATAGAAATTTCAGTTTTACCGCTGAACTAAAAATGGGTAGAAAGTACTTTTTCTCCCTTCCTGTTAATGCCACAGACTTCCCCTTTACACTGCACACTTTGTCTAATCCTCCCCGCTTCAGCCCAGAAATATTGAGCTTCAGATGTGTTGTTAACGTTGAGTAAAAAAGTTGCTCACAGCTGTTCTAGGAACACATTCTGAAATCGCGTATATCTTTGCTTCTACACATAGCAATGTATTGTGCTTTGCTTTACACACTATTCTACCGTCAAGAGGAGAGAATTCATCAAGTTTAATAAGCACAAACACTGTATAAGTCGAATTTCAGCATTTTTGTGTGACCGGGAAAACCACAGTCACAAGCCGAGCTGCAGTTCCATAGAAATTTCAGTTTTACCGCTGAACTAAAAATGGGTAGAAAGTACTATTTCTCCCTTCCTGTTAATGCCACAGACTTCCCCTTTACAGTGCACACTTTGTCTAATCCTCCCCGCTTCAGCCCAGAAATATTGAGCTTCAGATGTGTTGTTAACGTTGAGTAAAAAAGTTGCTCGCAGCTGTTCTAGGAACACATTCTGAAATCGCGTATATCTTTGCTTCTACACATAGCAATGTATTGTGCTTTGCTTTACACACTATTCTACCGTCAAGAGGAGAGAATTCATCAAGTTTAATAAGCACAAACACTGTATAAGTCGAATTTCAGCATTTTTGTGTGACCGGGAAAACCACAGTCACAAGCCGAGCTGCAGTTCCATAGAAATTTCAGTTTTACCGCTGAACTAAAAATGGGTAGAAAGTACTTTTTCTCCCTTCCTGTTAATGCCACAGACTTCCCCTTTACAGTGCACACTTTGTCTAATCCTCCCCGCTTCAGCCCAGAAATATTGAGCTTCAGATGTGTTGTTAACTTTGAGTAAAAAAGTTGCTCGCAGCTGTTCTAGGAACACATTCTGAAATCGCGTATATCTTTGCTTCTACACATAGCAATGTATTGTGCTTTGCTTTACACACTATTCTACCGTCAAGAGGAGAGAATTCATCAAGTTTAATAAGCACAAACACTGTATAAGTCGAATTTCAGCATTTTTTTGTGACCGGGAAAACCACAGTCACAAGCCGAGCTGCAGTTCCATAGAAATTTCAGTTTTACCGCTGAACTAAAAATGGGTAGAAAGTACTTTTTCTCCCTTCCTGTTAATGCCACAGACTTCCCCTTTACACTGCACACTTTGTCTAATCCTCCCCGCTTCAGCCCAGAAATATTGAGCTTCAGATGTGTTGTTAACGTTGAGTAAAAAAGTTGCTCACAGCTGTTCTAGGAACACATTCTGAAATCGCGTATATCTTTGCTTCTACACATAGCAATGTATTGTGCTTTGCTTTACACACTATTCTACCGTCAAGAGGAGAGAATTCATCAAGTTTAATAAGCACAAACACTGTATAAGTCGAATTTCAGCATTTTTGTGTGACCGGGAAAACCACAGTCACAAGCCGAGCTGCAGTTCCATAGAAATTTCAGTTTTACCGCTGAACTAGAAATGGGTAGAAAGTACTTTTTCTCCCTTCCTGTTAATGCCACAGACTTCCCCTTTACAGTGCACACTTTGTCTAATCCTCCCCGCTTCAGCCCAGAAATATTAAGCTTCAGATGTGTTGTTAACGTTGAGTAAAAAAGTTGCTCGCAGCTGTTCTAGGAACACATTCTGAAATCGCGTATATCTTTGCTTCTACACATAGCAATGTATTGTGCTTTGCTTTACACACTATTCTACCGTCAAGAGGAGAGAATTCATCAAGTTTAATAAGCACAAACACTGTATAAGTCGAATTTCAGCATTTTTGTGTGACCGGGAAAACCACAGTCACAAGCCGAGCTGCAGTTCCATAGAAATTTCAGTTTTACCGCTGAACTAAAAATGGGTAGAAAGTACTTTTTCTCCCTTCCTGTTAATGCCACAGACTTCCCCTTTACAGTGCACACTTTGTCTAATCCTCCCCGCTTCAGCCCAGAAATATTGAGCTTCAGATGTGTTGTTAACTTTGAGTAAAAAAGTTGCTCGCAGCTGTTCTAGGAACACATTCTGAAATCGCGTATATCTTTGCTTCTACACATAGCAATGTATTGTGCTTTGCTTTACACACTATTCTACCGTCAAGAGGAGAGAATTCATCAAGTTTAATAAGCACAAACACTGTATAAGTCGAATTTCAGCATTTTTTTGTGCCCGGGAAAACCACAGTCACAAGCCGAGCTGCAGTTCCATAGAAATTTCAGTTTTACCGCTGAACTAAAAATGGGTAGAAAGTACTTTTTCTCCCTTCCTGTTAATGCCACAGACTTCCCCTTTACAGTGCACACTTTGTCTAATCCTCCCCGCTTCAGCCCAGAAATACTGAGCTTCAGATGTGTTGTTAACGTTGAGTAAAAAAGTTGCTCGCAGCTGTTCTAGGAACACATTCTGAAATCGCGTATATCTTTGCTTCTACACATAGCAATGTATTGTGCTTTGCTTTACACACTATTCTACCGTCAAGAGGAGAGAATTCATCAAGTTTAATAAGCACAAACACTGTATAAGTCGAATTTCAGCATTTTTGTGTGCCCGGGAAAACCACAGTCACAAGCCGAGCTGCAGTTCCATAGAAATTTCAGTTTTACCGCTGAACTAAAAATGGGTAGAAAGTACTTTTTCTCCCTTCCTGTTAATGCCACAGACTTCCCCTTTACAGTGCACACTTTGTCTAATCCTCCCCGCTTCAGCCCAGAAATATTGAGCTTCAGATGTGTTGTTAACGTTGAGTAAAAAAGTTGCTCGCAGCTGTTCTAGGAACACATTCTGAAATCGCGTATATCTTTGCTTCTACACATAGCAATGTATTGTGCTTTGCTTTACACACTATTCTACTGTCAAGAGGAGAGAATTCATCAAGTTTAATAAGCACAAACACTGTATAAGTCGAATTTCAGCATTTTTGTGTGACCGGGAAAACCACAGTCATAAGCCGAGCTGCAGTTCCATAGAAATTTCAGTTTTACCGCTGAACTAAAAATGGGTAGAAAGTACTATTTCTCCCTTCCTGTTAACGCCACAGACTTCCCCTTTACAGTGCACACTTTGTCTAATCCTCCCCGCTTCAGCCCAGAAATATTGAGCTTCAGATGTGTTGTTAACGTTGAGTAAAAAAGTTGCTCGCAGCTGTTCTAGGAACACATTCTGAAATCGCGTATATCTTTGCTTCTACACATAGCAATGTATTGTGCTTTGCTTTACACACTATTCTACCGTCAAGAGGAGAGAATTCATCAAGTTTAATAAGCACAAACACTGTATAAGTCGAATTTCAGCATTTTTGTGTGACCGGGAAAACCACAGTCACAAGCCGAGCTGCAGTTCCATAGAAATTTCAGTTTTACCGCTGAACTAAAAATGGGTAGAAAGTACTTTTTCTCCCTTCCTGTTAATGCCACAGACTTCCCCTTTACAGTGCACACTTTGTCTAATCCTCCCCGCTTCAGCCCAGAAATATTGAGCTTCAGATGTGTTGTTAACGTTCAGTAAAAAAGTTGCTCGCAGCTTTTCTAGGAACACATTCTGAAATCGCGTATATCTTTGCTTCTACACATAGCAATGTATTGTGCTTTGCTTTACACACTATTCTACCGTCAAGAGGAGAGAATTCATCAAGTTTAATAAGCACAAACACTGTATAAGTCGAATTTCAGCATTTTTGTGTGACCGGGAAAACCACAGTCACAAGCCGAGCTGCAGTTCCATAGAAATTTCAGTTTTACCGCTCAACTAAAAATGGGTAGAAAGTACTTTTTCTCCCTTCCTGTTAATGCCACAGACTTCCCCTTTACAGTGCACACTTTGTCTAATCCTCCCCGCTTCAGCCCAGAAATATTGAGCTTCAGATGTGTTGTTAACGTTGAGTAAAAAAGTTGCTCGCAGCTGTTCTAGGAACACATTCTGAAATCGCGTATATCTTTGCTTCTACACATAGCAATGTATTGTGCTTTGCTTTACACACTATTCTACTGTCAAGAGGAGAGAATTCATCAAGTTTAATAAGCACAAACACTGTATAAGTCGAATTTCAGCATTTTTGTGTGACCGGGAAAACCACAGTCACAAGCCGAGCTGCAGTTCCATAGAAATTTCAGTTTTACCGCTGAACTAAAAATGGGTAGAAAGTACTATTTCTCCCTTCCTGTTAACGCCACAGACTTCCCCTTTACAGTGCACACTTTGTCTAATCCTCCCCGCTTCAGCCCAGAAATATTGAGCTTCAGATGTGTTGTTAACGTTGAGTAAAAAAGTTGCTCGCAGCTGTTCTAGGAACACATTCTGAAATCGCGTATATCTTTGCTTCTACACATAGCAATGTATTGTGCTTTGCTTTACACACTATTCTACCGTCAAGAGGAGATAATTCATCAAGTTTAATAAGCACAAACACTGTATAAGTCGAATTTCAGCATTTTTGTGTGACCGGGAAAACCACAGTCACAAGCCGAGCTGCAGTTCCATAGAAATTTCAGTTTTACCGCTGAACTAAAAATGGGTAGAAAGTACTTTTTCTCCCTTCCTGTTAATGCCACAGACTTCCCCTTTACAGTGCACACTTTGTCTAATCCTCCCCGCTTCAGCCCAGAAATATTGAGCTTCAGATGTGTTGTTGACTTTGAGTAAAAAAGTTGCTCGCAGCTGTTCTAGGAACACATTCTGAAATCGCGTATATCTTTGCTTCTACACATAGCAATGTATTGTGCTTTGCTTTACACACTATTCTACCGTCAAGAGGAGAGAATTCATCAAGTTTAATAAGCACAAACACTGTATAAGTCGAATTTCAGCATTTTTGTGTGACCGGGAAAACCACAGTCACAAGACGAGCTGCAGTTCCATAGAAATTTCAGTTTTACCGCTGAACTAAAAATGGGTAGAAAGTACTTTTTCTCCCTTCCTGTTAACGCCACAGACTTCCCCTTTACAGTGCACACTTTGTCTAATCCTTCCCGCTTCAGCCCAGAAATATTGAGCTTCAGATGTGTTGTTAACGTTGAGTAAAAAAGTTGCTCGCAGCTGTTCTAGGAACACATTCTGAAATCGCGTATATCTTTGCTTCTACACATAGCAATGTATTGTGCTTTGCTTTACACACTATTCTACCGTCAAGAGGAGAGAATTCATCAAGTTTAATAAGCACAAACACTGTATAAGTCGAATTTCAGCATTTTTGTGTGACCGGGAAAACCACAGTCACAAGCCGAGCTGCAGTTCCATAGAAATTTCAGTTTTACCGCTGAACTAAAAATGGGTAGAAAGTACTTTTTCTCCCTTCCTGTTAATGACACAGACTTCCCCTTTACAGTGCACACTTTGTCTAATCCTCCCCGCTTCAGCCCAGAAATATTGAGCTTCAGATGTGTTGTTGACTTTGAGTAAAAAAGTTGCTCGCAGCTGTTCTAGGAACACATTCTGAAATCGCGTATATCTTTGCTTCTACACATAGCAATGTATTGTGCTTTGCTTTACACACTATTCTACCGTCAAGAGGAGAGAATTCATCAAGTTTAATAAGCACAAACACTGTATAAGTCGAATTTCAGCATTTTTTTGTGACCGGGAAAACCACAGTCACAAGACGAGCTGCAGTTCCATAGAAATTTCAGTTTTACCGCTGAACTAAAAATGGGTAGAAAGTACTTTTTCTCCCTTCCTGTTAATGCCACAGACTTCGCCTTTACAGGGCACACGTTTTCTATCTTCCCCGCTTCAGCCCATGAAATATTGAGCTTCAAATGTGTTGTTAACATTGTGTAAAAAAGTTGCTCACAGCTGTTCTAGGAACACATTGTGAAATCGCGTATATCTTTGCTTCTACACATAGCAATGTATTGTGCTTTGCTTTACACACCATTCTACAGTGAAGAGGAGAGAATTCATCAAGTTTAATAAGCAAAAACACTGTATAAGTCGAATTTCAGCATTTTTGTGTGACCGGGAAAACCACAGTCACAAGCCGAGATGCAGTTCCATAGAAACTTGCCATTTTACCGCTGAACCTAAAAATGGGTAGAAAGTACTTTTTCTCCCTTCCTGTTAATGCCACAGACTTCGCCTTTACAGGGCACACGTTTTCTATCTTCCCCGCTTCAGCCCATGAAATATTGAGCTTCAAATGTGTTGTTAACATTGTGTAAAAAAGTTGCTCACAGCTGTTCTAGGAACACATTGTGAAATCGCGTATATCTTTGCTTCTACACATAGGAATGTATTGTGCTTTGCTTTACACACTATTCTACAGTCAAGAGGAGAGAATTCATCAAGTTTAATAAGCACAAACACTGTATAAGTCGAATTTCAGCATTTTTGTGTGACCGGGAAAACCACAGTCACAAGCCGAGATGCAGTTCCATAGAAACTTGCCATTTTACCGCTGAACCTAAAAATGGGTAGAAAGTACTTTTTCTCCCTTCCTGTTAATGCCACAGACTTCGCCTTTACAGGGCACACGTTTTCTATCTTCCCCGCTTCAGCCCATGAAATATTGAGCTTCAAATGTGTTGTTAACATTGTGTAAAAAAGTTGCTCACAGCTGTTCTAGGAACACATTGTGAAATCGCGTATATCTTTTCTTCTACACATAGCAATGTATTGTGCTTTGCTTTACACACTATTCTACAGTCAAGAGGAGAGAATTCATCAAGTTTAATAAGCAAAAACACTGTATAAGTCGATTTTCAGCATTATTGTGTGACCGGGAAAACCACAGTCACAAGCCGAGATGCAGTTTCATAGAAACTTGCCATTTTACCGCTGAACCTAAAAATGGGTAGAAAGTACTTTTTCTCCCTTCCTGTTAATGCCACAGACTTCGCCTTTACAGGGCACACGTTTTCTATCTTCCCCGCTTCAGCCCATGAAATATTGAACTTCAAATGTGTTGTTAACTTTGTGTAAAAAAGTTGCTCACAGCTGTTCTAGGAACACATTGTGAAATCGCGTATATCTTTTCTTCTACACATAGCAATGTATTGTGCTTTGCTTTACACACTATTCTACAGTCAAGAGGAGAGAATTCATCAAGTTTAATAAGCACAAACACTGTATAAGTCGAATTTCAGCATTTTTTTGTGACCGGGAAAACCACAGTCACAAGACGAGCTGCAGTTCCATAGAAATTTCAGTTTTACCGCTGAACTAAAAATGGGTAGAAAGTACTTTTTCTCCCTTCCTGTTAATGCCACAGACTTCGCCTTTACAGGGCACACGTTTTCTATCTTCCCCGCTTCAGCCCATGAAATATTGAGCTTCAAATGTGTTGTTAACATTGTGTAAAAAAGTTGCTCACAGCTGTTCTAGGAACACATTGTGAAATCGCGTATATCTTTGCTTCTACACATAGCAATGTATTGTGCTTTGCTTTACACACCATTCTACAGTGAAGAGGAGAGAATTCATCAAGTTTAATAAGCAAAAACACTGTATAAGTCGAATTTCAGCATTATTGTGTGACCGGGAAAACCACAGTCACAAGCCGAGATGCAGTTCCATAGAAACTTGCCATTTTACCGCTGAACCTAAAAATGGGTAGAAAGTACTTTTTCTCCCTTCCTGTTAATGCCACAGACTTCGCCTTTACAGGGCACACGTTTTCTATCTTCCCCGCTTCAGCCCATGAAATATTGAGCTTCAAATGTGTTGTTAACATTGTGTAAAAAAGTTGCTCACAGCTGTTCTAGGAACACATTGTGAAATCGCGTATATCTTTTCTTCTACACATAGGAATGTATTGTGCTTTGCTTAACACACTATTCTACAGTCAAGAGGAGAGAATTCATCAAGTTTAATAAGCAAAAACACGGTATAAGTCGAATTTCAGCATTTTTGTGTGACCGGGAAAACCACAGTCACAAGCCGAGATGCAGTTCCATAGAAACTTGCCATTTTACCGCTGAACCTAAAAATGGGTAGAAAGTACTTTTTCTCCCTTCCTGTTAATGCCACAGACATCGCCTTTACAGGGCACACGTTTTCTATCTTCCCCGCTTCAGCCCATGAAATATTGAGCTTCAAATGTGTTGTTAACATTGTGTAAAAAAGTTGCTCACAGCTGTTCTAGGAACACATTGTGAAATCGCGTATATCTTTTCTTCTACACATAGCAATGTATTGTGCTTTGCTTTACACACTATTCTACAGTCAAGAGGAGAGAATTCATCAAGTTTAATAAGCAAAAACACTGTATAAGTCGATTTTCAGCATTATTGTGTGACCGGGAAAACCACAGTCACAAGCCGAGATGCAGTTTCATAGAAACTTGCCATTTTACCGCTGAACCTAAAAATGGGTAGAAAGTACTTTTTCTCCCTTCCTGTTAATGCCACAGACTTCGCCTTTACAGGGCACACGTTTTCTATCTTCCCCGCTTCAGCCCATGAAATATTGAACTTCAAATGTGTTGTTAACTTTGTGTAAAAAAGTTGCTCACAGCTGTTCTAGGAACACATTGTGAAATCGCGTATATCTTTTCTTCTACACATAGGAATGTATTGTGCTTTGCTTTACACACTATTCTACAGTCAAGAGGAGAGAATTCATCAAGTTTAATAAGGAAATACACTGTATAAGTCGAATTTCAGCATTTTTGTGTGACCGGGAAAACCACAGTCACAAGCCGAGATGCAGTTCCATAGAAACTTGCCATTTTACCGCTGAACCTAAAAATGGGTAGAAAGTACTTTTTCTCCCTTCCTGTTAATGCCACAGACTTCGCCTTTACAGGGCACACGTTTTCTATCTTCCCCGCTTCAGCCCATTAAATATTGAGCTTCAAATGTGTTGTTAACATTGTGTAAAAAAGTTGCTCACAGCTGTTCTAGGAACACATTGTGAAATCGCGTATATCTTTTCTTCTACACATAGCAATGTATTGTGCTTTGCTTTACACACTATTCTACAGTCAAGAGGAGAGAATTCATCAAGTTTAATAAGCAAAAACACTGTATAAGTCGATTTTCAGCATTATTGTGTGACCGGGAAAACCACAGTCACAAGCCGAGATGCAGTTCCATAGAAACTTGCCATTTTACCGCTGAACCTAAAAATGGGTAGAAAGTACTTTTTCTCCCTTCCTGTTAATGCCACAGACTTCGCCTTTACAGGGCACACGTTTTCTATCTTCCCCGCTTCAGCCCATGAAATATTGAGCTTCAAATGTGTTGTTAACATTGTGTAAAAAAGTTGCTCACAGCTGTTCTAGGAACACATTGTGAAATCGCGTATATCTTTGCTTCTACACATAGCAATGTATTGTGCTTTGCTTTACACACCATTCTACAGTGAAGAGGAGAGAATTCATCAAGTTTAATAAGCAAAAACACTGTATAAGTCGAATTTCAGCATTATTGTGTGACCGGGAAAACCACAGTCACAAGCCGAGATGCAGTTCCATAGAAACTTGCCATTTTACCGCTGAACCTAAAAATGGGTAGAAAGTACTTTTTCTCCCTTCCTGTTAATGCCACAGACTTCGCCTTTACAGGGCACACGTTTTCTATCTTCCCCGCTTCAGCCCATGAAATATTGAGCTTCAAATGTGTTGTTAACATTGTGTAAAAAAGTTGCTCACAGCTGTTCTAGGAACACATTGTGAAATCGCGTATATCTTTTCTTCTACACATAGGAATGTATTGTGCTTTGCTTAACACACTATTCTACAGTCAAGAGGAGAGAATTCATCAAGTTTAATAAGCAAAAACACGGTATAAGTCGAATTTCAGCATTTTTGTGTGACCGGGAAAACCACAGTCACAAGCCGAGATGCAGTTCCATAGAAACTTGCCATTTTACCGCTGAACCTAAAAATGGGTAGAAAGTACTTTTTCTCCCTTCCTGTTAATGCCACAGACATCGCCTTTACAGGGCACACGTTTTCTATCTTCCCCGCTTCAGCCCATGAAATATTGAGCTTCAAATGTGTTGTTAACATTGTGTAAAAAAGTTGCTCACAGCTGTTCTAGGAACACATTGTGAAATCGCGTATATCTTTTCTTCTACACATAGCAATGTATTGTGCTTTGCTTTACACACTATTCTACAGTCAAGAGGAGAGAATTCATCAAGTTTAATAAGCAAAAACACTGTATAAGTCGATTTTCAGCATTATTGTGTGACCGGGAAAACCACAGTCACAAGCCGAGATGCAGTTTCATAGAAACTTGCCATTTTACCGCTGAACCTAAAAATGGGTAGAAAGTACTTTTTCTCCCTTCCTGTTAATGCCACAGACTTCGCCTTTACAGGGCACACGTTTTCTATCTTCCCCGCTTCAGCCCATGAAATATTGAACTTCAAATGTGTTGTTAACTTTGTGTAAAAAAGTTGCTCACAGCTGTTCTAGGAACACATTGTGAAATCGCGTATATCTTTTCTTCTACACATAGGAATGTATTGTGCTTTGCTTTACACACTATTCTACAGTCAAGAGGAGAGAATTCATCAAGTTTAATAAGCAAATACACTGTATAAGTCGAATTTCAGCATTTTTGTGTGACCGGGAAAACCACAGTCACAAGCCGAGATGCAGTTCCATAGAAACTTGCCATTTTACCGCTGAACCTAAAAATGGGTAGAAAGTACTTTTTCTCCCTTCCTGTTAATGCCACAGACTTCGCCTTTACAGGGCACACGTTTTCTATCTTCCCCGCTTCAGCCCATGAAATATTGAGCTTCAAATGTGTTGTTAACATTGTGTAAAAAAGTTGCTCACAGCTGTTCTAGGAACACATTGTGAAATCGCGTATATCTTTTCTTCTACACATAGCAATGTATTGTGCTTTGCTTTACACACTATTCTACAGTCAAGAGGAGAGAATTCATCAAGTTTAATAAGCAAAAACACTGTATAAGTCGATTTTCAGCATTATTGTGTGACCGGGAAAACCACAGTCACAAGCCGAGATGCAGTTCCATAGAAACTTGCCATTTTACCGCTGAACCTAAAAATGGGTAGAAAGTACTTTTTCTCCGTTCCTGTTAATGCCACAGACTTCGCCATTACAGGGCACACGTTTTCTATCTTCCCCGCTTCAGCCCATGAAATATTGAGCTTCAAATGTGTTGTTAACATTGTGTAAAAAAGTTGCTCACAGCTGTTCTAGGAACACATTGTGAAATCGCGTATATCTTTTCTTCTACACATAGGAATGTATTGTGCTTTGCTTTACACACTATTCTACAGTCAAGAGGAGAGAATTCATCAAGTTTAATAAGCAAAAACACTGTATAAGTCGAATTTCAGCATTTTTGTGTGACCGGGAAAACCACAGTCACAAGCCGAGATGCAGTTCCATAGAAACTTGCCATTTTACCGCTGAACCTAAAAATGGGTAGAAAGTACTTTTTCTCCCTTCCTGTTAATGCCACAGACATCGCCTTTACAGGGCACACGTTTTCTATCTTCCCCGCTTCAGCCCATGAAATATTGAGCTTCAAATGTGTTGTTAACATTGTGTAAAAAAGTTGCTCACAGCTGTTCTAGGAACACATTGTGAAATCGCGTATATCTTTTCTTCTACACATAGCAATGTATTGTGCTTTGCTTTACACACTATTCTACAGTCAAGAGGAGAGAATTCATCAAGTTTAATAAGCAAAAACACTGTATAAGTCGATTTTCAGCATTATTGTGTGACCGGGAAAACCACAGTCACAAGCCGAGATGCAGTTTCATAGAAACTTGCCATTTTACCGCTGAACCTAAAAATGGGTAGAAAGTACTTTTTCTCCCTTCCTGTTAATGCCACAGACTTCGCCTTTACAGGGCACACGTTTTCTATCTTCCCCGCTTCAGCCCATGAAATATTGAACTTCAAATGTGTTGTTAACTTTGTGTAAAAAAGTTGCTCACAGCTGTTCTAGGAACACATTGTGAAATCGCGTATATCTTTTCTTCTACACATAGGAATGTATTGTGCTTTGCTTTACACACTATTCTACAGTCAAGAGGAGAGAATTCATCAAGTTTAATAAGCAAATACACTGTATAAGTCGAATTTCAGCATTTTTGTGTGACCGGGAAAACCACAGTCACAAGCCGAGATGCAGTTCCATAGAAACTTGCCATTTTACCGCTGAACCTAAAAATGGGTAGAAAGTACTTTTTCTCCCTTCCTGTTAATGCCACAGACTTCGCCTTTACAGGGCACACGTTTTCTATCTTCCCCGCTTCAGCCCATGAAATATTGAGCTTCAAATGTGTTGTTAACATTGTGTAAAAAAGTTGCTCACAGCTGTTCTAGGAACACATTGTGAAATCGCGTATATCTTTTCTTCTACACATAGCAATGTATTGTGCTTTGCTTTACACACTATTCTACAGTCAAGAGGAGAGAATTCATCAAGTTTAATAAGCAAAAACACTGTATAAGTCGATTTTCAGCATTATTGTGTGACCGGGAAAACCACAGTCACAAGCCGAGATGCAGTTCCATAGAAACTTGCCATTTTACCGCTGAACCTAAAAATGGGTAGAAAGTACTTTTTCTCCGTTCCTGTTAATGCCACAGACTTCGCCATTACAGGGCACACGTTTTCTATCTTCCCCGCTTCAGCCCATGAAATATTGAGCTTCAAATGTGTTGTTAACATTGTGTAAAAAAGTTGCTCACAGCTGTTCTAGGAACACATTGTGAAATCGCGTATATCTTTTCTTCTACACATAGGAATGTATTGTGCTTTGCTTTACACACTATTCTACAGTCAAGAGGAGAGAATTCATCAAGTTTAATAAGCAAAAACACTGTATAAGTCGAATTTCAGCATTTTTGTGTGACCGGGAAAACCACAGTCACAAGCCGAGATGCAGTTCCATAGAAACTTGCCGTTTTACCGCTGAACCTAAAAATGGGTAGAAAGTACTTTTTCTCCCTTCCTGTTAATGCCACAGACTTCGCCTTTACAGGGCACACGTTTTCTATCTTCCCCGCTTCAGCCCATGAAATATTGAGCTTCAAATGTGTTGTTAACATTGTGTTAAAAAGTTGCTCACAGCTGTTCTAGGAACACATTGTGAAATCGCGTATATCTTTGCTTCTACACATAGGAATGTATTGTGCTTTGCTTTACACACTATTCTACAGTCAAGAGGAGAGAATTCATCAAGTTTAATAAGCAAAAACACTGTATAAGTCGAATTTCAGCATTTTTGTGTGACCGGGAAAACCACAGTCACAAGCCGAGATGCAGTTCCATAGAAACTTGCCATTTTACCTCTGAACCTAAAAATGGGTAGAAAGTACTTTTTCTCCCTTCCTGTTAATGCCACAGACTTCGCCTTTACAGGGCACACGTTTTCTATCTTCCCCGCTTCAGCCCATGAAATATTGAGCTTCAAATCTGTTGTTAACGTGGTGTAAAAAAGTTGCTCACAGCTGTTCTAGGAACACATTGTGAAATCGCGTATATCTTTGCTTCTACACATAGCAATGTATTGTGCTTTGCTTTACACACTATTCTACAGTCAAGAGGAGAGAATTCATCAAGTTTAATAAGCAAAAACACTGTTTAAGTCGAATTTCAGCATTTTTGTGTGACCGGGAAAACCACAGTCACAAGCCGAGATGCAGTTCCATAGAAACTTGCCATTTTACCGCTGAACCTAAAAATGGGTAGAAAGTACTTTTTCTCCCTTCCTGTTAATGCCACAGACTTCGCCTTTACAGGGCACACGTTTTCTATCTTCCCCGCTTCAGCCCATGAATTATTGAGCTTCAAATGTGTTGTTAACGTTGTGTAAAAAAGTTGCTCACAGCTGTTCTTGGAACACATTGTGAAATCGCGTATATCTTTGCTTCTACACATAGGAATGTATTGTGCTTTGCTTTACACACTATTCTACAGTCAAGAGGAGAGAATTCATCAAGTTTAATAAGCAAAAACACTGTATAAGTCGAATTTCAGCATTTTTGTGTGACCGGGAAAACCACAGTCACAAGCCGAGATGCAGTTCCATAGAAACTTGCCATTTTACCGCTGAACCTAAAAATGGGTAGAAAGTACTTTTTCTCCCTTCCTGTTAATGCCACAGACTTCGCCTTTACAGGGCACACGAATTCTATCTTCCCCGCTTCAGCCCATGAAATATTGAGCTTCAAATCTGTTGTTAACGTGGTGTAAAAAAGTTGCTCACAGCTGTTCTAGGAACACATTGTGAAATCGCGTATATCTTTTCTTCTACACATAGGAATGTATTGTGCTTTGCTTTACACACTATTCTACAGTCAAGAGGAGAGAATTCATCAAGTTTAATAAGCAAAAACACTGTATAAGTCGAATTTCAGCATTTTTGTGTGACCGGGAAAACCACAGTCACAAGACGAGATGCAGTTCCATAGAAACTTGCCATTTTACCGCTGAACCTAAAAATGGGTAGAAAGTACTTTTTCTCCCTTCCTGTTAATGCCACAGACTTCGCCTTTACAGGGCACACGTTTTCTATCTTCCCCGCTTCAGCCCATGAAATATTGAGCTTCAAATGTGTTGTTAACGTGGTGTAAAAAAGTTGCTCACAGCTGTTCTAGGAACACATTGTGAAATCGCGTATATCTTTTCTTCTACACATAGCAATGTATTGTGCTTTGCTTTACACACTATTCTACAGTCAAGAGGAGAGAATTCATCAAGTTTAATAAGCAAAAACACTGTATAAGTCGAATTTCAGCATTTTTGTGTGACCGGGAAAACCACAGTCACAAGCCGAGATGCAGTTCCATAGAAACTTGCCATTTTACCGCTGAACCTAAAAATGGGTAGAAAGTACTTTTTCTCCCTTCCTGTTAATGCCACAGACTTCGCCTTTACAGGGCACACGTTTTCTATCTTCCCCGCTTCAGCCCATGAAATATTGAGCTTCAAATCTGTTGTTAACGTGGTGTAAAAAAGTTGCTCACAGCTGTTCTAGGAACACATTGTGAAATCGCGTATATCTTTGCTTCTACACATAGGAATGTATTGTGCTTTGCTTTACACACTATTCTACAGTCAAGAGGAGAGAATTCATCAAGTTTAATAAGCAAAAACACTGTATAAGTCGAATTTCAGCATTTTTGTGTGACCGGGAAAACCACAGTCACAAGCCGAGATGCAGTTCCATAGAAACTTGCCATTTTACCGCTGAACCTAAAAATGGGTAGAAAGTACTTTTTCTCCCTTCCTGTTAATGCCACAGACTTCGCCTTTACAGGGCACACGTTTTCTATCTTCCCCGCTTCAGCCCATGAAATATTGAGCTTCAAATCTGTTGTTAACGTGGTGTAAAAAAGTTGCTCACAGCTGTTCTAGGAACACATTGTGAAATCGCGTATATCTTTGCTTCTACACATAGGAATGTATTGTGCTTGCTTTACACACTATTCTACAGTCAAGAGGAGAGAATTCATCAAGTTTAATAAGCAAAAACACTGTATAAGTCGAATTTCAGCATTTTTGTGTGACCGGGAAAACCACAGTCACAAGCCGAGATGCAGTTCCATAGAAACTTGCCATTTTACCGCTGAACCTAAAAATGGGTAGAAAGTACTTTTTCTCCCTTCCTGTTAATGCCACAGACTTCGCCTTTACAGGGCACACGTTTTCTATCTTCCCCGCTTCAGCCCATGAAATATTGAGCTTCAAATGTGTTGTTAACGTTGTGTAAAAAAGTTGCTCACAGCTGTTCTAGGAACACATTGTGAAATCGCGTATATCTTTTCTTCTACACATAGGAATGTATTGTGCTTTGCTTTACACACTATTCTACAGTCAAGAGGAGAGAATTCATCAAGTTTAATAAGCAAAAACACTGTATAAGTCGAATTTCAGCATTTTTGTGTGACCGGGAAAACCACAGTCACAAGCCGAGATGCAGTTCCATAGAAACTTGCCATTTTATCGCTGAACCTAAAAATGGGTAGAAAGTACTTTTTCTCCCTTCCTGTTAATGCCACAGACTTCGCCTTTACAGGGCACACGTTTTCTATCTTCCCCGCTTCAGCCCATGAAATATTGAGCTTCAAATGTGTTGTTAACATTGTGTAAAAAAGTTGCTCACAGCTGTTCTAGGAACACATTGTGAAATCGCGTATATCTTTGCTTCTACACATAGGAATGTATTGTGCTTTGCTTTACACACTATTCTACAGTCAAGAGGAGAGAATTCATCAAGTTTAATAAGCAAAAACACTGTATAAGTCGAATTTCAGCATTTTTGTGTGACCGGGAAAACCACAGTCACAAGCCGAGATGCAGTTCCATAGAAACTTGCCATTTTACCGCTGAACCTAAAAATGGGTAGAAAGTACTTTTTCTCCCTTCCTGTTAATGCCACAGACTTCGCCTTTACAGGGCACACGTTTTCTATCTTCCCCGCTTCAGCCCATGAAATATTGAGCTTCAAATGTGTTGTTAACGTGGTGTAAAAAAGTTGCTCACAGCTGTTCTAGGAACACATTGTGAAATCGCGTATATCTTTGCTTCTACACATAGCAATGTATTGTGCTTTGCTTTACACACTATTCTACAGTCAAGAGGAGAGAATTCATCAAGTTTAATAAGCAAAAACACTGTATAAGTCGAATTTCAGCATTTTTGTGTGACCGGGAAAACCACAGTCACAAGCCGAGATGCAGTTCCATAGAAACTTGCCATTTTACCGCTGAACCTAAAAATGGGTAGAAAGTACTTTTTCTCCCTTCCTGTTAATGCCACAGACTTGGCCTTTACAGGGCACACGTTTTCTATCTTCCCCGCTTCAGCCCATGAAATATTGAGCTTCAAATGTGTTGTTAACATTGTGTAAAAAAGTTGCTCACAGCTGTTCTAGGAACACATTGTGAAATCGCGTATATCTTTTCTTCTACACATAGGAATGTATTGTGCTTTGCTTAACACACTATTCTACAGTCAAGAGGAGAGAATTCATCAAGTTTAATAAGCAAAAACACTGTATAAGTCGAATTTCAGCATTTTTGTGTGACCGGGAAAACCACAGTCACAAGCCGAGATGCAGTTCCATAGAAACTTGCCATTTTACCGCTGAACCTAAAAATGGGAAAAAGTACTTTTTCTCCCTTCCTGTTAATGCCACAGACTTCGCCTTTACAGGGCACACGTTTTCTATCTTCCCCGCTTCAGCCCATGAAATATTGAGCTTCAAATGTGTTGTTAACTTTGTGTAAAAAAGTTACTGAAAATGAACGTGCGCGTCTTTCACTCTTCCCGAGGGACATAGGTAAATATATTTTATGCACTGTATATGAGCTGGCGATTTCTAAGTCTGTGGTTCCGAGAGGGGGTAACCAGGCTCACTAGTAAAGGTCAAGCCACTTGGCTGCCAGAATGCCCTCCTTCAGCACAGACCAGAAAGGCATTGTGATAAGCGTATCCCCGGTATAGTCAGGGGTTAATGGGAGTCGTCCCCGTCCCCCCAGTATACGGCCAGAACCATGGACCCGGTACTTGTGGTTCGGACCGTCTCCAACCAGCCATAATGTTGTGAGAGTGAAATTATGTCTAAGTCCAGCTTTGGTACATTAGAAGCAACTCTGAAACTTAACCTAAGCGTTTTTCGAAGCTACTTTTTGGCTAACTTCTTATAGGAAGGTCTAGGAGCTCTGAAAATGAATGTGCGCGTCTTTCACTCTTCCCGAGGGACTTAGAAGAATTTTGTGATATTTTTTATTAAAATGGTGTATAAGGGTATATATATAAATATATTTTCTGCACTGTATATGAGCTGGCGATTTCTAAGTCTGTGGTTCCGAGAGGGGGTAACCAGGCTCACTAATAAAGGTCAAGCCACTTGCCTGCCAGAATGCCCTGCTTCAGCACAGACCAGAAAGGCATTGTCATAAGCGTATCCCCGGTATAGTCAGGGGTTAATGGGAGTCGTCCCCGTCCCCCCAGTATACGGCCAGAACCATGGACCCGTTACTTGTGGTTCGGACTGTCTCCAACCAGCCATAATGTTGTGAGTGAAATTATGTCTAGGTCCAGCTTTGGTACATTAGAAGCAACTCTGAAACGTAACCTAAGCGTTTTTCGAAGCTACTTTTTGGCTAACTTCTTATAGGAAGGTCTAGGAGCTCTGAAAATGAACGTAAGCGTCTTTCACTCTTCCCGAGGGACTTAGAAGAATTTTGTGATATTTTTTATTAAAATGGTGTATAAGGGTATATATATAAATATATTTTATGCACTGTATATGAGCTGGCGATTTCTAAGTCTGTGGTTCCGAGAGGGGGTAACCAGGCTCACTAATAAAGGTCAAGCCACTTGGCTGCCAGAATGCCCTGCTTCAGCACAGACCAGAAAGGCATTGTGATAAGCGTATCCCCGGTATAGTCAGGGGTTAATGGGAGTCGTCCCCGTCCCCCCAGTATACGGCCAGAACCATGGACCCGGTACTTGTGGTTCGGACCCTCTCCAACCAGCCATAATGTTGTGAGAGTGAAATTATGTCTAAGTCCAGCTTTGGTACATTAGAAGCAACTCTGAAACTTAACCTAAGCGTTTTTCGAAGCTACTTTTTGGCTAACTTCTTATAGGAAGGTCTAGGAGCTCTGAAAATGAACGTACGCGTCTTTCACTCTTCCCGAGGGACTTAGAAGAATTTTGTGATATTTTTTATTAAAATGGTGTATAAGGGTATATATATAAATATATTTTATGCACTGTATATGAGCTGGCGATTTCTAAGTCTGTGGTTCCGAGAGGGGGTAACCAGGCTCACTAATAAAGGTCAAGCCACTTGGCTGCCAGAATGCCCTGCTTCAGCACAGACCTGAAAGGCATTGTGATAAACGTATCCCCGGTATAGTCAGGGGTTACTGGGAGTCGTCCCCGTCCCCCCAGTATACGGCCAGAACCATGGACCCGGTACTTGTGGTTCGGACTGTCTCCAACCAGCCATAATGTTGTGAGAGTGAAATTATGTCTAAGTCCAGCTTTGGTACATTAGAAGCAACTCTGAAACTTAACCTAAGCGTTTTTCGAAGCAACTTTTTGGCTAACTTCTTATAGGAAGGTCTAGGAGCTCTGAAAATGAACGTGCGCGTCTTTCACTCTTCCCGAGGGACTTAGAAGAATTTTGTGATATTTTTTATTAAAATGGTGTATAAGGGTATATATATAAATATATTTTATGCACTATATATGAGCTGGCGATTTCTAAGTCTGTGGTTCCGAGAGGGGGTAACCAGGCTCACTAATAAAGGTCAAGCCACTTGGCTGCCAGAATGCCCTGCTTCAGCACAGACCAGAAAGGCATTGTGATAAGCGTATCCCCGGTATAGTCAGGGGTTAATGGGAGTCGTCCCCGTCCCCCCAGTATACGGCCAGAACCATGGACCCGGTACTTGTGGTTCGGACTGTCTCCAACCAGCCATAATGTTGTGAGAGTGAAATTATGTCTAAGTCCAGCTTTGGTACATTAGAAGCAACTCTGAAACTTAACCTAAGCGTATTTCGAAGCTACTTTTTAGCTAACTTCTTATAGGAAGGTCTAGGAGCTCTGAAAATGAACGCGCGCGTCTTTCACTCTTCCCGAGGGACTTAGAAGAATTTTGTGATATTTTTTATTAAAATGGTGTATAAGGGTATATATATAAATATATTTTATGCACTGTATATGAGCTGGCGATTTCTAAGTCTGTGGTTCCGAGAGGGGGTAACCAGGCTCACTAATAAAGGTCAAGCCACTTGGCTGCCAGAATGCCCTGCTTCAGCACAGACCAGAAAGGCATTGGATAAACGTATCCCCGGTATAGTCAGGGGTTAATGGGAGTCGTCCCCGTCCCCCCAGTATACGGCCAGAACCATGGACCCGGTACTTGTGGTTCGGACTGTCTCCAACCAGCCATAATGTTGTGAGAGTGAAATTATGTCTAAGTCCAGCTTTGGTACATTAGAAGCAACTCTGAAACTTTACCTAAGCGTTTTTCGAAGCTACTTTTTGGCTAACTTCTTATAGGAAGGTCTAGGAGCTCTGAAAATGAACGTGCGCGTCTTTCACTCTTTCCGAGGGACTTAGAAGAATTTTGTGATATTTTTTATTAAAATGGTGTATAAGGGTATATATATAAATATATTTTATGCACTGTATATGAGCTGGCGATTTCTAAGTCTGTGGTTCCGAGAGGGGGTAACCAGGCTCACTAATAAAGGTCAAGCCACTTGGCTGCCAGAATGCCCTGCTTCAGCACAGACCAGAAAGGCATTGTGATAAGCGTATCCCCGGTATAGTCAGGGGTTAATGGGAGTCGTCCCGGTCCCCCCAGTATACGGCCAGAACCATGGACCCGGTACTTGTGGTTCGGACCCTCTCCAACCAGCCATAATGTTGTGAGAGTGAAATTATGTCTAAGTCCAGCTTTGGTACATTAGAAGCAACTCTGAAACTTAACCTAAGCGTTTTTCGAAGCTACTTTTTGGCTAACTTCTTATAGGAAGGTCTAGGAGCTCTGAAAATGAACGTACGCGTCTTTCACTCTTCCCGAGGGACTTAGAAGAATTTTGTGATATTTTTTATTAAAATGGTGTATAAGGGTATATATATAAATATATTTTATGCACTGTATATGAGCTGGCGATTTCTAAGTCTGTGGTTCCGAGAGGGGGTAACCAGGCTCACTAATAAAGGTCAAGCCACTTGGCTGCCAGAATGCCCTGCTTCAGCACAGACCAGAAAGGCATTGTGATAAGCGTATCCCCGGTATAGTCAGGGGTTAATGGGAGTCGTCCCCGTCCCCCCAGTATACGGCCAGAACCATGGACCCGGTACTTTTGGTTCGGACTGTCTCCAACCAGCCATAATGTTGTGAGAGTGAAATTATGTCTAAGTCCAGCTTTGGTACATTAGAAGCAACTCTGAAACTTAACCTAAGCGTATTTCGAAGCTACTTTTTAGCTAACTTCTTATAGGAAGGTCTAGGAGCTCTGAAAATGAACGTGCGCGTCTTTCACTCTTCCCGAGGGACTTAGAAGAATTTTGTGATATTTTTTATTAAAATGGTGTATAAGGGTATATATATAAATATATTTTATGCACTGTATATGAGCTGGCGATTTCTAAGTCTGTGGTTCCGAGAGGGGGTAACCAGGCTCACTAATAAAGGTCAAGCCACTTGGCTGCCAGAATGCCCTGCTTCAGCACAGACCAGAAAGGCATTGTGATAAGCATATCCCCGGTATAGTCAGGAGTTAATGGGAGTCGTCCCCGTCCCCCCAGTATACGGCCAGAACCATGGACCCGGTACTTGTGGTTCGGACTGTCTCCAACCAGCCATAATGTTGTGAGAGTGAAATTATGTCTAAGTCCAGCTTTGGTACATTAGAAGCAACTCTGAAACTTAACCTAAGCGTTTTTCGAAGCTACTTTTTAGCTAACTTCTTATAGGAAGGGATAAGGATGGTATTATTACATAGCACTGACAGTGACGGCGGCGTTGTACATACAGGGATAAGGATAGTATTACATAGCACTGACAGTGACGGCGGGGCTGTACATACAGGGATAAGAATAGTATTATTGCACAGCACTGACAGTGACGGCGGCGCTGCACATACAGGGTTAAGGATAGCATTATTACATAGCACTGACAGTGACGGCGGCGCTGTACATACAGGGATAAGGATAGGATATATAAGACAGTACTGACAGTGACGGCGGCACTTATCCCTGTATGTACAGCGCCGCCGTCACTGTCAGTGCTATGTAATAATACTATCCTTATCCCTGTATGTACAGCGCCGCCATCAATGTCAGTGAGTAGAAAGTACTTTTCTCCACCCCTGTTATTGCCACAGACTTGCCCTTTACAGGGCGCCGCCGTCACTGTCAGTGCTATGTAATACAATCCTTATCCCTGTATCTACAGCGCCGCCGTCACATTCACTGCTATGTAATAATACTATCCTTATCCCTGTATGGACAGTGCCGCCGTCACTGTCACTGCTTTGCAATAATACTATCCTTATCTCTGTATGTACAGCGCCGCCGTCACTGTCAGTGCTATGTAATAATACTATCCTTATCCCTGTATGGACAGTGCCGCCGTCACTGTCACTGCTTTGCAATAATACTATCCTTATCTCTGTATGTACAGCGCCGCCGTCACTGTCAGTGCTATGTAATAATACTATTCTTATCCCTGTATGTACAACGCCGCCATTACTGTCAGTGCTATGTAATTGTACATACAGGGATAAGGATAGTATTACATAGCAATGACAGTGACAGCGCACTGTACATACAGGGATAAGGATATTATTATTACATAGCACTGACAGTGACGGCGGCGCTGTACATACAGGGATAAGGATAGTATTATTACATAGCACTGACAGTGACGGCGGCGCTGTACATACAGGGATAAGGATAGTATTATTACATAGCACTGACAGTGACGTGGCGCTGTACATACAGGGATAAGGATAGTATTATTACATAGCACTGACAGTGATGGTGGAACTGTACATAACGGGATAAGGATAGTATTATTACATAGCACTGACAGTGACGGCGGCGCTGTACACACAGGGATAAGGATAGTATTACATAGCACTGACAGTGACGTGGCGCTGTACATACAGGGATAAGGATAGTATTACATAGCACTGACAGTGACGGCGACGCTGTACATACAGGGATAAGGATAGTATTACACAGCACTGACAGTGACGGCGGCGCTGTACATACAAGGATAAGGATAGTATTATTACATAGCAGTGACAGTGACGGCGGCGCTGTACATACAGGGATAAGGATAGTATTACATAGAACTGACAGTGACGGCGGCGCTGTACATACAGGGGGCGCTGTACATACAGGAATAAGGATAGTATTATTACATAGCACTGACAGTGACGGTGGCGCTGTACATACAGGGATAAGGATAGTATTATTACATAGCACTTACAGTGACGGTGGCACTGTACATACAGGGATAAGGATAGTATTATTACATAGCACTGACAGTGACGGCGGCGCTGTACACACAGGGATAAGGATAGTATTACATAGCACTGACAGTGACGCGGCGCTGTACATACAGGGATAAGGATAGTATTACATAGCACTGACAGTGACGGCGGCGCTGTACATACAGGGATAAGGATATTATTATTGCATAGCACTGACAGTGACGGCGGCGCTGTACATACAGGGATAAGAAAAGTATCATTACATAGCAGTGACAGTGACGGAGGCGCTGTACACACAGGGATAAGGATAGTTTTACATAGCACTGACAGTGACGCGGTGCTGTACATACAGGGATAAGGATAGTATTACATAGCACTGACAGTGACGGCGACGCTGTACATACAGGGATAAGGATAGTATTACACAGCACTGACAGTGACGGCGGCGCTGTACATACAGGGATAAGGATAGTATTACTTAGCACTGACAGTGACGGCGGCGCTGTACATACAGGGATAAGGATATTATTATTACATAGCACTGACAGTGATGGCGGAGCTGTACATACAGGGTTAAGGATAGTGTAATTACATAGCAGTGACAGTGACGGCGGCGCTGTACATACAGGGATAAGGATAGTATTACATAGAACTGACAGTGACGGCGGCGCTGTACATACAGGGATAAGGATAGTATTACATAGCACTGACAGTGACGGCGGCGCTGTACATACAGGGATAAGAATACTATTATTACATAGCACTGACAGTGACCGCAGCGCTGTACATACAGGGATAAGGATAGTATTATTACATAGCACTGACAGTGACGGAGGCGCTGTACATACAGGGATAAGGATAATATTATTACATAGCACTGACAGTGACGGAGGCGCTGTACATACAGGGGGCGCTGTACATACAGGAATAAGGATAGTATTATTACATAGCACTGACAGTGACGGTGGCGCTGTACATACAGGGATAAGGATAGTATTATTACATAGCACTGACAGTGACGGTGGCACTGTACATACAGGGATAAGGATAGTATTATTACATAGCACTGACAGTGACGGCGGCGCTGTACACACAGGGATAAGGATAGTATTACATAGCACTGACAGTGACGCGGCGCTGTACATACAGGGATAAGGATAGTATTACATAGCACTGACAGTGACGGCGGTGCTGTAAATACAGGGATAAGGATAGTATTACACAGCACTGACAGTGACGGCGGCGCTGTACATACAGGGTTAAGGATTGTATTACATAGCACTGACAGTGACGGCGGCGCTGTACATACAAGGATAAGGATAGTATTATCACATAGCACTGACAGTGACGTGGCGCTGTACATACAGGGATAAGGATAGTATTACATAGAACTGACAGTGACGGCGGCGCTGTACATACAGGGGGCGCTATACATACAGGAATAAGGATAGTATTATTACATAGCACTGACAGTGACGGTGGCGCTGTACATACAGGGATAAGGATAGTATTATTACATAGCACTGACAGTGACGGTGGCGCTGTACACACAGGGATAAGGATAGTATTACATAGCACTGACAGTGACGCGGCGCTGTACATACAGGGATAAGGATAGTATTACATAGCACTGACAGTGACGGCGGCGCTGTACATACAGGGATAAGGATATTATTATTGCCTAGCACTGACAGTGACGGCGGCGCTGTACATACAGGGATAAGGAAAGTATCATTACATAGCAGTGACAGTGACGGCGGCGCTGTACACACAGGGATAAGGATAGTTTTACATAGCACTGACAGTGACGCGGTGCTGTACATACAGGGATAAGGATAGAATTACATAGCACTGACAGTGACGGCGACGCTGTACATACAGGGATAAGGATAGTATTACACAGCACTGACAGTGACGGCGGCGCTGTACATACAGGGATAAGGATAGTATTACTTAGCACTGACAGTGACGGCGGCGCTGTACATACAGGGATAAGGATATTATTATTACATAGCACTGACAGTGACGGCGGCGCTCTACATACAGGGTTAAGGATAGTGTTATTACATAGCAGTGACAGTGACGGCGGCGCTGTACATACAGGGATAAGGATAGTATTACATAGAACTGACAGTGACGGCGGCGCTGTACATACAGGGATAAGGATAGTATTACATAGCACTGACAGTGACGGCGGCGCTGTACATACAGGGATAAGAATAGTATTATTACATAGCACTGACAGTGACCGCAGCGCTGTACATAGAGGGATAAGGATAGTATTATTACATAGCACTGACAGTGACGGAGGCGCTGTACATACAGGGATAAGGATAATATTATTACATAGCACTGACAGTGACGGAGGCGCTGTACATACAGGGGGCGCTGTACATACAGGAATAAGGATAGTATTATTACATAGCACTGACAGTGACGGTGGCGCTGTACATACAGGGATAAGGATAGTATTATTACATAGCACTGACAGTGACGGTGGCACTGTACATACAGGGATAAGGATAGTATTATTACATAGCACTGACAGTGACGGCGGCGCTGTACACACAGGGATAAGGATAGTATTACATAGCACTGACAGTGACGCGGCGCTGTACATACAGGGATAAGGATAGTATTACATAGCACTGACAGTGACGGCGGTGCTGTAAATACAGGGATAAGGATAATATTACACAGCACTGACAGTGACGGCGGCGCTGTACATACAGGGTTAAGGATTGTATTACATAGCACTGACAGTGACGGCGGCGCTGTACATACAAGGATAAGGATAGTATTATCACATAGCACTGACAGTGACGTGGCGCTGTACATACAGAGATAAGGATAGTATTACATAGAACTGACAGTGACGGCGGCGCTGTACATACAGGGGGCGCTATACATACAGGAATAAGGATAGTATTATTACATAGCACTGACAGTGACGGTGGCGCTGTACATACAGGGATAAGGATAGTATTATTACATAGCACTGACAGTGACGGTGGCGCTGTACACACAGGGATAAGGATAGTATTACATAGCACTGACAGTGACGCGGCGCTGTACATACAGGGATAAGGATAGTATTACATAGCACTGACAGTGACGGCGGCGCTGTACATACATAAGATTCCTCTTCTCGAGACTTAACCCCTTTTGGGGTTACATTTGACATGACTGTGTCATGACTGTTGACTGTGACATGGAGAGATAGCTGTGCATCGTGTGTGTGATAGTGAGAGATTACTGTTCATCGTGTGTGTGTGACAGTGAGAGATAGTTGTGCATCGTGTGTGTGTGACAGGGAGAGATAGCTGTGCATCGTGTGTGTGACATGGAGAGATTACTGTTCATCGTGTGTGTGTGTGACAGTGAAAGATAGTTGTGCATCGTGTGTGTGTGACAGGGAGAGATAGCTGTGCATCGTGTGTGTGACATGGAGAGATAGCTTTGCATCGTGTGTGTGTGTCAGGGAGTGAGAGATAGCTGTGCATCGTGTGTGTGTATGACAGGGAGAGATAGCTGTGCATCGTGTGTGTGTCAGGGAGTTAGAGATAGCTGTGCATCGTGTGTGTGTGTCAGGGAGTGAGAGATAGCTGTGCATCGTGTGTGACAGTGATAGATAGCTGTGCATCGTGTGTGTGTGACAGTGAGAGATAGCTGTGCATCGTGTGTGTGTGACAGTGAGAGTTAGCTATGCATCGTGTGCGTGTGACAGGGAGAGATAGCATTGCTTCGTGTGTGTGTGTGTGACAGGGAGAGATAGCTGTGCATCGTGTGTGTGTGACAGTGAGAGATAGCGGTGCATCATGTGTGTGTGACAGTGAGAGATAGCTGTGCATCGTGTGTGTGTGTGACAGTGATAGATAGCTGTGCATCGTGTGTGTGTGACAGGGATAGATAGCTGTGCATTGTGTGTGTGTGTGACAGGGAGAGATAGCTGTGCATCGTGTGTGTGTCAGGGAGTGAGAGATAGCTGTGCATCATGTGTGTGTGACAGGGAGAGATAGCTGTGCATTGTGTGTGACATTGAGAGATAGCTGTGCATCGGGTGTGTGTGTGTGACAGGGAGAGATAGCTGTTCATCGTGTGTGTGTGTGTCAAGGAGTGAGAGATAGTTGTGAATCTTGTGTGTGTCAGGGAGTGAGAGATAGCTGTGCATCGTGTGAGTGTTTCAGGGAGTGATAGATAGCTGTGCATCGTGTGAGTGTGACAGTGAGAGTTAGCTGTGCATCGTGTGTCTGTGACAGGGAGAGATAGATGTGCATCGTGTGTGTGACAGGGAGAGATCGCTGTGCATTGTGTGTGTGTGACAGGGAGAGATAGCTGTGCATCGTGTGTGTGAGACAGGGAGAGATAGCTGTGCATCGTGTGTGTGTGACAGAGAGAGATAGCTGTGCATCGTGTGTGTGTCAGGGAGTGAGAGATAGCTGTGCATCGTGTGTGTGTGTGACAGGGAGAGATAGCTGTGCATTGTGTGTGTGTGAAAGGGAGAGATAGCTGTGCATCGTGTGTGTGTCAGGGAGTGAGAGATAGTTGTGCATCGTGTGTGTGAGACAGTGAGAGATAGCTGTGCATCGTGTGTGTGTGACAGTGAGAGATAGCTGTGCATCGTGTGTGTGTGACAGGGAGAGATAGCTGTGCATCGTGTGTGTGTCAGGGAGTGAGAGATAGCTGTGCATCATGTGTGTGTGACAGGGAGAGATAGCTGTGCATTGTGTGTGTGTGTGACAGTGAGAGATATCTGTGCATCGTGTGTGTGTGACAGGGAGAGATAGCTGTTCATCGTGTGTGTGTGTGTGTGTCATTGAGTGAGAGATAGTTGTGCATCGTGTGTGTGTCAGGGAGTGAGAGAAAGCTGTGCATCGTGTGTGTGTTTCAGGGAGTGAGAGATAGCTGTGCATCATGTGTGTGTGTGACAGGGAGAGATAGTTGTACATCGTGTGTGCATCTCTCACTGTCACACATACGATGCACAGCTATCTCTCCTTGTCACACACACACGATGCACAGCTATCTCACACTGTCACACACACACACACACACACACACACACACACACACACACACACACACACACACACACACACACACACACACACACACACACACACACACACACACACACACACACACACACACACACGGCACAGCTATCTCTTCCTGTCACACACACACACACACACACACACACACACGATGCACAGCTAACTCTCACTGTCACACACACACGAGGCACAGCTATCTATCACTCCCTGTCACACACACACAATGCACAGCTATCTCTCACTCCCTGACACACACACACAAACAATGCACAGCTATCTCTCACTCTCACACACACGATGCACAGCTATCTCTCACTCCCTGACACACGCACACAATGCACAGCTATCTCTCACTCCTTGAAACACACACGATGCACAGCTATCTCTCACTGTCACACACACACGATGCACAGCTATGTCTCACTGTCACACACACACACATGATGCACAGCTATGTCTCACTGTCACACACACACGATGCACAGCTATCTCTCCCTGTCACACACACGATGCACAGATATCTCTCACTCCCTGAAACACACACAATGCACAGCTATCTCTCCCTGTCACACATACACAATGCACAGCTATCTCTCCCTGTCACACACACACAATGCACAGCTATCTCTCCCTGTCACACATACACAATGCACAGCTATCTCTCCATGTCACACACACACACATGATGCACAGCTATCTCACACTGTCTCACACACACAATGCACAACTATCTCTCACTCCCTGACACACACACGATGCACAGCTATCATTCCCTGTCACACACACAAGATGCACAGCTATCTCTCACTCCCTGACACACACACGATGCACAGCTACCTCTCTCTGTCACACATACATGATGCACAGCTATCTCTCCCTGTATCACACACACGATTCACAGCTATCTCTCCCTGTCACACACACACGATGCACAGCTACCTCTCACTGTCACACACGATGAACAGTAATCTCTCACTATCACACACACGATGCACAGCTATCTTTCCCTGTCACACACACACACACACGATGCACAGCTATCTCTCACTCCCTGACACACACACGATGCACAGCTATCTCTCCCTGTCACACACACACAATGCACAGCTATCTCTCCCTGTCACACACACACGATGCACACCTATCTCTCACTCCCTGACACACACAAACGATGCACAGCTATCTCTCACTGTCACACACACATGATGCACAGCTATCTCTCCCTGTCACACACACACACGATGCACAGCTATCTCTCCCTGTCACACACACACGATGCACAGCTATCTCTCCCTGTCACACACACACGATGCACAGCTATCTCTCCCTGTCACACATACACGATACACAGCTATCTCTCCCTGTCATACACACACGATGCGCAGCTATCTCTCCCTGTCACACACACGATGCACAGCTATCTCTCACTGTCACACACACACACACGATGCACAGCTATCTTTCACTGTCACACACACGATGCACAGCTATCTCTCCCTGTCACACACATACAATGCACAGCTATCTCTCACTGTCTCACACACACACACGATGCACAGCTTTCTCTCACTGTCACACACACAAACGATGCACAGCTATCTCACACTGTCACACACACACGATGCACAGCTATCTCACACTGTCACACACACACGATGCACAGCTCTCACTCCGCCACACACACACGATGCACAGCTATCTCTCCCTGTCATACACACACGATGCACAGCTATCTCTCCCTGTCACACACACACGCTGCACAGCTATCTCTCACTGTCACACACACGATGCACAGTTATCTCTCACTCCGTCACACATGGGGCACAGCTATCTCTCACTCCCTGTCACACACAAGGCACAGCTATATCTCACTCCCTGTCACACACACGAGGCACAGCTATCTCTCACTCCCTGTCACACACGATGCACAGTCATCTCTCACTCCCTGTCACACACGAGGCACAGCTATCTCTCACTCCCTGTCACACATGAGGCACAGTTATCTCTCCCTCCCTGTCACACACGAGGCACAGTGATCTGTGCTGATTATTGAGTGACAGCTGCTCCGCCTGCAACAAAACTCTCTAATTAAACAGAAGCATCTGGCTCAGCGGAGAGATCCTCGGCCCCTCACCCATTGCCCCGGGGGGCGGCTCGGGGTACGTCAGGCACTGCCACCTGCCAATATGTAACACCAGCATCTAATATAGAGCAGGGCCGAGTATCATTCCTGCAGGGATTCCTCTTCTCGAGACTTAACCCCTTTTGTGATATACTGTAGAGGCCATGGTCCCATTGCGAACTTTAATGCGGGGTATGCCTGTGTTACTCAGGCCTGTTATCTTAGTCCCATTGCGTACGTTAATGCAGGGTATGCCTGTGTTACTCAGGCCTGTTAGCTTAGTCCCATCGCGTACGTTAATGCGGGGTATGCCTGTAGTTACTCAGGCCTGTTAGCTTAGTCCCATTGCGTACGTTAATGCGGGGTATGCCTTTAGTTACTCAGGCCTGTTAGCTTTGTCCCATTGCGTACATTAATGCGGGGTATGCCTGTGTTACTCAGGCCTGTTAGCTTAGTCCCATTGTGTACGTTAATGCGGGGTATGCCTGTGTTACTCAGGCCTGTTAGCCTAGTCCCATTGCGTACGTTACTGCGGGGTATGCCTGTAGTTACTCAGGCCTGTTAGCTTAGTCCCATTGCGTACGTTAATGCGGGTGTGCCTGTAGTTACTCAGGCCTGAGAGAGAAAGAAGTAACCCCTGTCTCACCCCATAGTAACCCCTGCCTCACCCCATAGTAACCCCAGCCTCACCCCATAGTAACTCCTGCCGCACCCCATAGTAACCCCTGCCTCACCCCATAGTAACCCCTGCCTCACCCCATAGTAACCCCTGCCTCACCCCATAGTAACCCCTGCCTCACCCCATATTAACCCCTGCCTCACCCCATATTAACCCCTGCCTCACCACATACTAACCCCTGCCTCACCCCATATTAACCCCTGCCTCACCCCATAGTAACCCCAGCCTCACCCCATAGTAACCCCTGCCTCACCCCATAGTAACCCCTGCCTCACACCTATAGTAACCCCTGCCGCACCCCATAGTAACCCCTGCCACACCCCATAGTAACCCCTGTCTCACCCCATAGTAACCCCTGCCTCACCCTATAGTAACTCCTGCCTCACACCATATTAACCCCTGCCTCACCCCATAGTAAGTGGCTTGACCTTTATTAGTGAGCCTGGTTACCCCCTCTCGGAACCACAGACTTAGAAATCGCCAGCTCATATACAGTGCATAAAATATATTTATATATATACCCTTATACACCATTTTAATAAAAAATATCACAAAATTCTTCTAAGTCTCTCGGGAAGAGTGAAAGACGCGCAAGTTCATTTTCAGAGCTCCTAGACCTTCCTATAAGAAGTTAGCTAAAAAGTAGCTTCGAAAAACGCTAAGGTTAAGTTTCAGAGTTGCTTCTAATGTACCAAAGCTGGACTTAGACATAATTTCACTCTCACAACATTATGGCTGGTTGGAGACAGTCCGAACCACAAGTACCGGGTCCATGGTTCTGGCCGTATACTGGGGGGACGGGGACGACTCCCATTAACCCCTGACTATACCGGGGATACGCTTATCACAATGCCTTTCTGGTCTGTGCTGAAGCAGGGCATTCTGGCAGCCAAGTGGCTTGACCTTTATTAGTGAGCCTGGTATGTAATAATACTATCCTTATCCCTGTATGTACAGCGCCGCCATCACTGTCAGTGAGTAGAAAGTACTTTTCTCCACCCCTGTTATTGCCACAGACTTGCCCTTTACAGGGCGCCGCCGTCACTGTCAGTGCTATGTAGTACTATCCTTATCACTGTATCTACAGCGCCGCCGTCACTGTCACTGCTATGTAATAATACTATCCTTATCCCTGTATGTACAGTGCCGCCGTCACTGTCACTGCTATGCAATAATACTATCCTTATCTCTGTATGTACAGCGCCGCCGTCACTGTCAGTGCTATGTAATAATACTATACTTATCCCTGTATGTACAGCGCCACCGTCACTGTCAGTGCTATGTAATAATACTATCCTTATCCCTGTATGTACAGCGCCGCGGTCACTGTCAGTGCTATGTAATAATACTATTCTTATCCCTGTATGTACAGCGCCGCCGTCACTGTCAGTGCTATGTAATACTATCCTTATCCCTGTATGTACAGCGCCGCCGTCACTGTCAGTTCTATGTAATACTATCCTTATCCCTGTATGTACAGCGCCGCCGTCACTGTCACTGCTATGTAATAACACTATCCTTAACCCTGTATGTACAGCGCCGCCGTCACTGTCAGTGCTATGTAATAATAATATCCTTATCCCTGTATGTACAGCGCCGCCGTCACTGTCAGTGCTAAGTAATACTATCCTTATCCCTGTATGTACAGCGCCGCCGTCACTGTCAGTGCTGTGTAATACTATCCTTATCCCTGTATGTACAGCGTCGCCGTCACTGTCAGTGCTATGTAATACTATCCTTATCCCTGTATGTACAGCACCGCGTCACTGTCAGTGCTATGTAAAACTATCCTTATCCCTGTGTGTACAGCGCCGCCGTCACTGTCACTGCTATGTAATGATACTTTCCTTATCCCTGTATGTACAGCGCCGCCGTCACTGTCAGTGCTAGGCAATAATAATATCCTTATCCCTGTATGTACAGCGCCGCCGTCACTGTCAGTGCTATGTAATACTATCCTTATCCCTGTATGTACAGCGCCGCGTCACTGTCAGTGCTATGTAATACTATCCTTATCCCTGTGTGTACAGCGCCACCGTCACTGTCAGTGCTATGTAATAATACTATCCTTATCCCTGTATGTACAGCGCCACCGTCACTGTCAGTGCTATGTAATAATACTATCCTTATTCCTGTATGTATAGCGCCCCCTGTATGTACAGCGCCGCCGTCACTGTCAGTTCTATGTAATACTATCCTTATCTCTGTATGTACAGCGCCACGTCACTGTCAGTGCTATGTGATAATACTATCCTTATCCTTGTATGTACAGCGCCGCCGTCACTGTCAGTGCTATGTAATACAATCCTTAACCCTGTATGTACAGCGCCGCCGTCACTGTCAGTGCTGTGTAATATTATCCTTATCCCTGTATTTACAGCACCGCCGTCACTGTCAGTGCTATGTAATACTATCCTTATCCCTGTATGTACAGCGCCGCGTCACTGTCAGTGCTATGTAATACTATCCTTATCCCTGTGTGTACAGCGCCGCCGTCACTGTCAGTGCTATGTAATAATACTATCCTTATCCCTGTATGTACAGTGCCACCGTCACTGTCAGTGCTATGTAATAATACTATCCTTATCCCTGTATGTACATCGCCACCGTCACTGTCAGTGCTATGTAATAATACTATCCTTATTCCTGTATGTACAGCGCCCCCTGTATGTACAGCGCCTCCGTCACTGTCAGTGCTATGTAATAATATTATCCTTATCCCTGTATGTACAGCGCCTCCGTCACTGTCAGTGCTATGTAATAATACTATCCTTATCCCTCTATGTACAGCGCTGCGGTCACTGTCAGTGCTATGTAATAATACTATTCTTATCCCTGTATGTACAGCGCCGCCGTCACTGTCAGTGCTATGTAATACTATCCTTATCCCTGTATGTACAGCGCCGCCGTCACTGTCAGTTCTATGTAATACTATCCTTATCCCTGTATGTACAGCGCCGCCGTCACTGTCACTGCTATGTAATAACACTATCCTTAACCCTGTATGTAGAGCGCCGCCGTCACTGTCAGTGCTATGTAATAATAATATCCTTATCCCTGTATGTACAGCGCCGCCGTCACTGTCAGTGCTAAGTAATACTATCCTTATCCCTGTATGTACAGCGCCGCCGTCACTGTCAGTGCTGTGTAATACTATCCTTATCCCTGTATGTACAGCGTCGCCGTCACTGTCAGTGCTATGTAATTCTATCCTTATCCCTGTATGTACAGCACCGCGTCACTGTCAGTGCTATGTAAAACTATCCTTATCCCTGTGTGTACAGCGCCGCCGTCACTGTCACTGCTATGTAATGATACTTTCCTTATCCCTGTATGTACAGCGCCGCCGTCACTGTCAGTGCTAGGCAATAATAATATCCTTATCCCTGTATGTACAGCGCCGCCGTCACTGTCAGTGCTATGTAATACTATCCTTATCCCTGTATGTACAGCGCCGCGTCACTGTCAGTGCTATGTAATACTATCCTTATCCCTGTGTGTACAGCGCCACCGTCACTGTCAGTGCTATGTAATAATACTATCCTTATCCCTGTATGTACAGCGCCACCGTCACTGTCAGTGCTATGTAATAATACTATCCTTATTCCTGTATGTATAGCGACCCCTGTATGTACAGCGCCGCCGTCACTGTCAGTTCTATGTAATACTATCCTTATCCCTGTATGTACAGCGCCACGTCACTGTCAGTGCTATGTGATAATACTATCCTTATCCTTGTATGTACAGCGCCGCCGTCACTGTCAGTGCTATGTAATACAATCCTTAACCCTGTATGTACAGCGCCGCCGTCACTGTCAGTGCTGTGTAATACTATCCTTATCCCTGTATTTACAGCACCGCCGTCACTGTCAGTGCTATGTAATACTATCCTTATCCCTGTATGTACAGCGCCGCGTCACTGTCAGTGCTATGTAATACTATCCTTATCCCTGTGTGTACAGCGCCGCCGTCACTGTCAGTGCTATGTAATAATACTATCCTTATCCCTGTATGTACAGTGCCACCGTCACTGTCAGTGCTATGTAATAATACTATCCTTATCCCTGTATGTACAGCGCCACCGTCACTGTCAGTGCTATGTAATAATACTATCCTTATTCCTGTATGTACAGCGCCCCCTGTATGTACAGCGCCTCCGTCACTGTCAGTGCTATGTAATAATATTATCCTTATCCCTGTATGTACAGCGCCTCCGTCACTGTCAGTGCTATGTAATAATACTATCCTTATCCCTGTATGTACAGCGCTGCGGTCACTGTCAGTGCTATGTAATAATAGTATTCTTATCCCTGTATGTACAGCGCCGCCGTCACTGTCAGTGCTATGTAATACTATCCTTATCCCTGTATGTACAGCGCCGCCGTCACTGTCAGTTCTATGTAATACTATCCTTATCCCTGTATGTACAGCGCCGCCGTCACTGTCACTGCTATGTAATTACACTATCCTTAACCCTGTATGTACAGCTCCGCCATCACTGTCAGTGCTATGTAATAATAATATCCTTATCCCTGTATGTACAGCGCCGCCGTCACTGTCAGTGCTAAGTAATACTATCCTTATCCCTGTATGTACAGCGCCGCCGTCACTGTCAGTGCTGTGTAATACTATCCTTATCCCTGTATGTACAGCGTCGCCGTCACTGTCAGTGCTATGTAATACTATCCTTATCCCTGTATGTACAGCACCGCGTCACTGTCAGTGCTATGTAAAACTATCCTTATCCCTGTGTGTACAGCGCCTCCGTCACTGTCACTGCTATGTAATGATACTTTTCTTATCCCTGTATGTACAGCGCCGCCGTCACTGTCAGTGCTATGCAATAATAATATCCTTATCCCTGTATGTACAGCGCCGCCGTCACTGTCAGTGCTATGTAATACTATCCTTATCCCTGTATGTACAGCGCCGCGTCACTGTCAGTGCTATGTAATACTATCCTTATCCCTGTGTGTACAGCGCCGCCGTCACTGTCAGTGCTATGTAATAATACTATCCTTATCCCTGTATGTACAGTGCCACCGTCACTGTAAGTGCTATGTAATAATACTATCCTTATCCCTGTATGTACAGCGCCACCGTCACTGTCAGTGCTATGTAATAATACTATCCTTATTCCTGTATGTACAGCGCCCCCTGTATGTACAGCGCCGCCGTCACTGTCAGTTCTATGTAATACTATCCTTATCCCTGTATGTACAGCGCCGCCGTCACTGTCACTGCTATGTAATAATACTATCCTTATCCTTGTATGTACAGCGCCGCCGTCACTGTCAGTGCTATGCGAATAATAATATCCTTATCCCTGTATGTACAGCGCCGCCGTCACTGTCAGTGCTATGTAATACTATCCTTATCCCTGTATGTACAGCGCCGCCGTCACTGTCAGTGCTGTGTAATACTATCCTTATCCCTGTATTTACAGCACCGCCGTCACTGTCAGTGCTATGTAATACTATCCTTATCCCTGTATGTACAGCGCCGCGTCACTGTCAGTGCTATGTAATACTATCCTTATCCCTGTGTGTACAGCGCCGCCGTCACTGTCAGTGCTATGTAATAATACTATCCTTATCCCTGTATGTACAGTGCCACTGTCACTGTCAGTGCTATGTAATAATACTATCCTTATCCCTGTATGTACAGCGCCACCGTCACTGTCAGTGCTATGTAATAATACTATCCTTATTCCTGTATGTACAGCGCCCCCTGTATGTACAGCGCCTCCGTCACTGTCAGTGCTATGTAATAATATTATCCTTATCCCTGTATGTACAGCGCTGCCGTCACTGACAGTGCTATGTAATACTATCCCTATCCCTGTATGTACAGCGCCGCCGTCACTGTTACTGCTATGTAATAATACTATCCTTATCCCTGTATGTACAGCGCCGCCGTCACTGTCAGTGCTATGTAATAATAATATCCTTATATCTGTATGTACAGCGCCGCCGTCACTGTCAGTGCTATGTAATACTATCCTTATCCCTGTATGTACAATTACATAGCACTGACAGTAACGGCGGTGTTGAACATACAGGGATAAGAATAGTATTATTACATTGCACTGACAGTGACCGCGGCGCTGTACATACAGGGATAAGGATAGTATTTTAACATAGCACTGACAGTGACGGTGGCGCTGTACATACAGGGATAAGTATAGTATTATTACATAGCACTGACAGTGACGGCGGCGCTGTACATACAGAGATAAGGATAGTATTATTGCATAGCAGTGACAGTGACGGTGGCACTGTACATACAGGGATAAGGATAGTATTATTACATAGCAGTGACAGTGACGGCGGCACTGTAGATACAGGGATAAGGATAGTATTACATAGCACTGACAGTGATGGCGGCGACCTGTAAAGAGCAAATCTGTGGCAATAACAGGGGTGGAGAAAAGTACTTTCAACCCACTGACAGTGATGGCGGCGCTGTACATACAGGGATAAGGATAGTATTATTACATAGCACTGACAGTGACGGCGGCGCTGTACATACAGGGATAAGGATAGTATTATTACATAGCAGTGACAGCGCCGCCGTCACTGTCAGTGCTATGTAATAATACTATCTTTCCCTGTATGTACAGCGCCGCCGTCACTGTCAGTGCTATGTAATAATACTATCCTTATCCCTGTATGTACAGCGCCGCCGTCACTGTCAGTGCTATGTAATAATACTATCCTTATCGCTGTATGTACAGCGCCGCCGTCACTGTAAGTGCTATGTAATAATACTATCCTTATCCCTGTGTGTACAGCGCCGCCGTCACTGTCAGTGCTATGTAATAATACTATCCTTATCCCTGTATGTACAGTACCCCCGTCACTGTCAGTTCTATGTATTACTATCCTTATCCCTGTATGTACAGCGCCGCCGTCACAGTCACTGCTATGTAATAATACTATCCTTATCCCTGTATGTACAGCGCCGCCGTCACTGTCAGTGCTATGCAATAATAATATCCTTATCCCTTTGTGTACAGCGCCGCCGTCACTGTCAGTGCTATGTAATACTATCCTTATCCCTGTATGTACAGCGCCGCCGTCACTGTCAGTGCTGTGTAATACTATCCTTATCCTTGTATGTACAGCACTGCCGTCACTGTCAGTGCTATGTAATACTATCCTTATCCCTGTATGTACAGCGCCGCCGTCACTGTCAGTGCTATGTAATACTATCCTTATCCCTGTGTGTACAGCGCCGCCGTCACTGTCAGTGCTATGTAATAATACTATCCTTATCCCTGTATGTACAGTTCCACCATCACTGTCAGTGCTATGTAATAATACTCTCCTTATCCCTGTATGTACAGCGCCACCGTCACTGTCAGTGCTATGTAATAATACTATCCTTATTCCTGTATGTACAGCACCGCCGTCACTGTCAGTGCTATGTAATAATACAATCCTTATCCCTGTATGTACAGCGCCGCCGTCACTGTCAGTGCTATGTAATAATACTATCCTTATCCCTGTATGTACAGTGCCGCCGTCACTGTCAGTGCTATGTAATACTATCCTTATCCCTGTATGTACAGCACCGCCGTCACTGTCAGTTCTATGTAATACTATCCCTATCCCTGTACGTACAATTACATAGCACTGACAGTAATGGCGGCGTTGTACATACAGGGATAAGAATAGTATTATTACATAGCACTGACAGTGACCGTGGCGCTGTACATACAGGGATAAGGATAGTATTATTACATAGCACTGACAGTGACGGTGGCGCTGTACATACAGAGATAAGTATAGTATTATTACATAGCACTGACAGTGACGGCGGCGCTGTACATACAGAGATAAGGATAGTATTATTGCATAGCAGTGACAGTGACGGCGGCACTGTACATACAGGTATAAGGATAGTATTATTACATAGCAGTGAATTTGACGGCGGCGCTGTAGATACAGGGATAAGGATAGTATTACATAGCACTGACAGTGACGGCGGCGCCCTGTAAAGGGCAAGTCTGTGGCAATAACAGGGGTGGAGAAAAGTACTTTATACTCACTGACAGTGATGGTGGCGCTGTACATACAGGGATAAGGATAGTATTATTACATAGCACTGACAGTGACGGCGGTGCTGTACATACAGGGATAAGTGCCGCCGTCACTGTCAGTACTGTCTTATATATCCTATCCTTATCCCTGTATGTACAGCGCCGCTGTCACTGTCAGTGCTATGTAATAATGCTATCCTTAACCCTGTATGTGCAGCGCCGCCGTCACTGTCAGTGCTGTGCAATAATACTATTCTTATCCCCGTATGTACAGCCCCGCCGTCACTGTTAGTGCTATGTAATACTATCCTTATCCCTGTGTGTACAGCGCCGCCGTCACTGTCAGTGCTATGTTATAATACTATCCTTATCCCTGTATGTACAGTGCCACCGTCACTGTCAGTGCTATGTAATAATACTATCCTTATCCCTGTATGTACAGCGCCACCGTCACTGTCAGTGCTATGTAATAATACTATCCTTATTCCTGTATGTACAGCGCCCCCTGTATGTACAGCGCCTCCATCACTGTCAGTGCTATGTAATAATATTATCCTTATCCCTGTATGTACAGCGCTGCCGTCACTGACAGTGCTATGTAATACTATCCTTATCCCTGTATGTACAGCGCCGAAGTCACTGTTACTGCTATGTAATAATACTATCCTTATCCCTGTATGTACAGCGCCGCCGTCACTGTCAGTGCTATGTAATAATAATATCCTTATATCTGTATGTACAGCGCCGCCGTCACTGTCAGTGCTATGTAATACTATCCTTATCCCTGTACGTACAATTACATAGCACTGACAGTAACGGCGGTGTTGAACATACAGGGATAAGAATAGTATTATTACATTGCACTGACAGTGACCGCGGCGCTGTACATACAGGGATAAGGATAGTATTTTAACATAGCACTGACAGTGACGGCGGCGCTGTACATACAGAGATAAGGATAGTATTATTGCATAGCAGTGACAGTGACGGCAGCACTGTACATACAGGGATAAGGATAGTATTATTACATAGCAGTGACAGTGATGGCGGCGCTGTAGATACAGGGATAAGGATAGTATTACATAGCACTGACAGTGATGGCGGCGACCTGTAAAGAGCAAATCTGTGGCAATAACAGGGGTGGAGAAAAGTACTTTCTACCCACTGACAGTGATGGCGGCGCTGTACATACAGGGATAAGGATAGTATTATTACATTGCAGTGACAGCGCCGCCGTCACTGTCAGTGCTATGTAATAATACTATCTTTCCCTGTATGTACAGCGCCGCCGTCACTGTCAGTGCTATGTAATAATACTATCCTTATCCCTGTATGTACAGCGCTGCCGTCACTGTCAGTGCTATGTAATAATACTATCCTTATCCCTGTATGTACAGCGCCGCCGTCACTGTCAGTGCTGTGTAATACTATCCTTATCCCTGTATGTACAGCGTCGCCGTCACTGTCAGTGCTATGTAATACTATCCTTATCCCTGTATGTACAGCACCGCGTCACTGTCAGTGCTATGTAAAACTATCCTTATCCCTGTGTGTACAGCGCCTCCGTCACTGTCACTGCTATGTAATGATACTTTTCTTATCCCTGTATGTACAGCGCCGCCGTCACTGTCAGTGCTATGCAATAATAATATCCTTATCCCTGTATGTACAGCGCCGCCGTCACTGTCAGTGCTATGTAATACTATCCTTATCCCTGTATGTACAGCGCCGCGTCACTGTCAGTGCTATGTAATACTATCCTTATCCCTGTGTGTACAGCGCCGCCGTCACTGTCAGTGCTATGTAATAATACTATCCTTATCCCTGTATGTACAGCGCCGCCGTCACTGTCAGTGCTATGTAATAATACTATCCTTATCCCTGTATGTACAGCGCCGCCATCACTGTCAGTGCTATGTAATAATACTATTCTTATCCCTGTATGTACAGCGCCGCCGTCACTGTCAGTGCTATGCAATAATACTATTCTTATCCCTGTATGTACAACGCCGCCATCACTGTCAGTGCTATGTAATAATACTATCCTTATCCCTGTATGTACAGCGCCGCCGTCACTGTCAGTGCTATGTAATAATACTATCCTTATCGCTGTATGTACAGCGCCGCCGTCACTGTAAGTGCTATGTAATAATACTATCCTTATCCCTGTGTGTACAGCGCCGCCGTCACTGTCAGTGCTATGTAATAATACTATCCTTACCCCTGTATGTACAGTACCCCCGTCACTGTCAGTTCTATGTATTACTATCCTTATCCCTGTATGTACAGAGCCGCCGTCACAGTCACTGCTATGTAATAATACTATCCTTATCCCTGTATGTACAGCGCCGCCGTCACTGTCAGTGCTATGCAATAATAATATCCTTATCCCTTTGTGTACAGCGCCGCCGTCACTGTCAGTGCTATGTAATAATACTATCCTTATCCCTGTATGTACAGTACCCCCGTCACTGTCAGTTCTATGTATTACTATCCTTATCCCTGTATGTACAGCGCCGCCGTCACAGTCACTGCTATGTAATAATACTATCCTTATCCCTGTATGTACAGCGCCGCCGTCACTGTCAGTGCTATGCAATAATAATATCCTTATCCCTTTGTGTACAGCGCCGCGTCACTGTCAGTGCTATGTAATACTATCCTTATCCCTGTGTGTACAGCGCCACCGTCACTGTCAGTGCTATGTAATAATACTATCCTTATCCCTGTATGTACAGCGCCACCGTCACTGTCAGTGCTATGTAATAATACTATCCTTATTCCTGTATGTATAGCGCCCCCTGTATGTACAGCGCCGCCGTCACTGTCAGTTCTATGTAATACTATCCTTATCCCTGTATGTACAGCGCCACATCACTGTCAGTGCTATGTGATAATACTATCCTTATCCTTGTATGTACAGCGCCGCCGTCACTGTCAGTGCTATGTAATACAATCCTTAACCCTGTATGTACAGCGCCGCCGTCACTGTCAGTGCTGTGTAATACTATCCTTATCCCTGTATTTACAGCACCGCCGTCACTGTCAGTGCTATGTAATACTATCCTTATCCCTGTATGTACAGCGCCGCGTCACTGTCAGTGCTATGTAATACTATCCTTATCCCTGTGTGTACAGCGCCGCCGTCACTGTCAGTGCTATGTAATAATACTATCCTTATCCCTGTATGTACAGTGCCACCGTCACTGTCAGTGCTATGTAATAATACTATCCTTATCCCTGTATGTACAGCGCCACCGTCACTGTCAGTGCTATGTAATAATACTATCCTTATTCCTGTATGTACAGCGCCCCCTGTATGTACAGCGCCTCCGTCACTGTCAGTGCTATGTAATAATATTATCCTTATCCCTGTATGTACAGCGCCTCCGTCACTGTCAGTGCTATGTAATAATACTATCCTTATCCCTGTATGTACAGCGCTGCGGTCACTGTCAGTGCTATGTAATAATACTATTCTTATCCCTGTATGTACAGCGCCGCCGTCACTGTCAGTGCTATGTAATACTATCCTTATCCCTGTATGTACAGCGCCGCCGTCACTGTCAGTTCTATGTAATACTATCCTTATCCCTGTATGTACAGCGCCGCCGTCACTGTCACTGCTATGTAATTACACTATCCTTAACCCTGTATGTACAGCGCCGCCGTCACTGTCAGTGCTATGTAATAATAATATCCTTATATCTGTATGTACAGCGCCGCCGTCACTGTCAGTGCTATGTAATACTATCCTTATCCCTGTACGTACAATTACATAGCACTGACAGTAACGGCGGTGTTGAACATACAGGGATAAGAATAGTATTATTACATTGCACTGACAGTGACCGCGGCGCTGTACATACAGGGATAAGGATAGTATTTTAACATAGCACTGACAGTGACGGCGGCGCTGTACATACAGAGATAAGGATAGTATTATTGCATAGCAGTGACAGTGACGGCAGCACTGTACATACAGGGATAAGGATAGTATTATTACATAGCAGTGACAGTGATGGCGGCGCTGTAGATACAGGGATAAGGATAGTATTACATAGCACTGACAGTGATGGCGGCGACCTGTAAAGAGCAAATCTGTGGCAATAACAGGGGTGGAGAAAAGTACTTTCTACCCACTGACAGTGATGGCGGCGCTGTACATACAGGGATAAGGATAGTATTATTACATTGCAGTGACAGCGCCGCCGTCACTGTCAGTGCTATGTAATAATACTATCTTTCCCTGTATGTACAGCGCCGCCGTCACTGTCAGTGCTATGTAATAATACTATCCTTATCCCTGTATGTACAGCGCCGCCGTCACTGTCAGTGCTATGTAATAATACTATCCTTATCCCTGTATGTACAGCGCCGCCGTCACTGTCAGTGCTATGTAATAATACTATCCTTATCCCTGTATGTACAGCGCCGCCATCACTGTCAGTGCTATGTAATAATACTATTCTTATCCCTGTATGTACAGCGCCGCCGTCACTGTCAGTGCTATGCAATAATACTATTCTTATCCCTGTATGTACAACGCCGCCATCACTGTCAGTGCTATATAATAATACTATCCTTATCCCTGTATGTACAGCGCCGCCGTCACTGTCAGTGCTATGTAATAATACTATCCTTATCGCTGTATGTACAGCGCCGCCGTCACTGTAAGTGCTATGTAATAATACTATCCTTATCCCTGTGTGTACAGCGCCGCCGTCACTGTCAGTGCTATGTAATAATACTATCCTTATCCCTGTATGTACAGTACCCCCGTCACTGTCAGTTCTATGTATTACTATCCTTATCCCTGTATGTACAGAGCCGCCGTCACAGTCACTGCTATGTAATAATACTATCCTTATCCCTGTATGTACAGCGCCGCCGTCACTGTCAGTGCTATGCAATAATAATATCCTTATCCCTTTGTGTACAGCGCCGCCGTCACTGTCAGTGCTATGTAATAATACTATCCTTATCCCTGTATGTACAGCGCCGCCGTCACTGTCAGTGCTATGCAATAATAATATCCTTATCCCTTTGTGTACAGCGCCGCGTCACTGTCAGTGCTATGTAATACTATCCTTATCCCTGTGTGTACAGCGCCACCGTCACTGTCAGTGCTATGTAATAATACTATCCTTATCCCTGTATGTACAGCGCCACCGTCACTGTCAGTGCTATGTAATAATACTATCCTTATTCCTGTATGTATAGCGCCCCCTGTATGTACAGCGCCGCCGTCACTGTCAGTTCTATGTAATACTATCCTTATCCCTGTATGTACAGCGCCACGTCACTGTCAGTGCTATGTGATAATACTATCCTTATCCTTGTATGTACAGCGCCGCCGTCACTGTCAGTGCTATGTAATACAATCCTTAACCCTGTATGTACAGCGCCGCCGTCACTGTCAGTGCTGTGTAATACTATCCTTATCCCTGTATTTACAGCACCGCCGTCACTGTCAGTGCTATGTAATACTATCCTTATCCCTGTATGTACAGCGCCGCGTCACTGTCAGTGCTATGTAATACTATCCTTATCCCTGTGTGTACAGCGCCGCCGTCACTGTCAGTGCTATGTAATAATACTATCCTTATCCCTGTATGTACAGTGCCACCGTCACTGTCAGTGCTATGTAATAATACTATCCTTATCCCTGTATGTACAGCGCCACCGTCACTGTCAGTGCTATGTAATAATACTATCCTTATTCCTGTATGTACAGCGCCCCCTGTATGTACAGCGCCTCCGTCACTGTCAGTGCTATGTAATAATATTATCCTTATCCCTGTATGTACAGCGCCTCCGTCACTGTCAGTGCTATGAAATAATACTATCCTTATCCCTGTATGTACAGCGCTGCGGTCACTGTCAGTGCTATGTAATAATACTATTCTTATCCCTGTATGTACAGCGCCGCCGTCACTGTCAGTGCTATGTAATACTATCCTTATCCCTGTATGTACAGCGCCGCCGTCACTGTCAGTTCTATGTAATACTATCCTTATCCCTGTATGTACAGCGCCGCCGTCACTGTCACTGCTATGTAATTACACTATCCTTAACCCTGTATGTACAGCGCCGCCGTCACTGTCAGTGCTATGTAATAATAATATCCTTATATCTGTATGTACAGCGCCGCCGTCACTGTCAGTGCTATGTAATACTATCCTTATCCCTGTACGTACAATTACATAGCACTGACAGTAACGGCGGTGTTGAACATACAGGGATAAGAATAGTATTATTACATTGCACTGACAGTGACCGCGGCGCTGTACATACAGGGATAAGGATAGTATTTTAACATAGCACTGACAGTGACGGCGGCGCTGTACATACAGAGATAAGGATAGTATTATTGCATAGCAGTGACAGTGACGGCAGCACTGTACATACAGGGATAAGGATAATATTATTACATAGCAGTGACAGTGATGGCGGCGCTGTAGATACAGGGATAAGGATAGTATTACATAGCACTGACAGTGATGGCGGCGACCTGTAAAGAGCAAATCTGTGGCAATAACAGGGGTGGAGAAAAGTACTTTCTACCCACTGACAGTGATGGCGGCGCTGTACATACAGGGATAAGGATAGTATTATTACATTGCAGTGACAGCGCCGCCGTCACTGTCAGTGCTATGTAATAATACTATCTTTCCCTGTATGTACAGCGCCGCCGTCACTGTCAGTGCTATGTAATAATACTATCCTTATCCCTGTATGTACAGCGCCGCCGTCACTGTCAGTGCTATGTAATAATACTATCCTTATCCCTGTATGTACAGCGCCGCCGTCACTGTCAGTGCTATGTAATAATACTATCCTTATCCCTGTATGTACAGCGCCGCCATCACTGTCAGTGCTATGTAATAATACTATTCTTATCCCTGTATGTACAGCGCCGCCGTCACTGTCAGTGCTATGCAATAATACTATTCTTATCCCTGTATGTACAACGCCGCCATCACTGTCAGTGCTATGTAATAATACTATCCTTATCCCTGTATGTACAGCGCCGCCGTCACTGTCAGTGCTATGTAATAATACTATCCTTATCGCTGTATGTACAGCGCCGCCGTCACTGTAAGTGCTATGTAATAATACTATCCTTATCCCTGTGTGTACAGCGCCGCCGTCACTGTCAGTGCTATGTAATAATACTATCCTTATCCCTGTATGTACAGTACCCCCGTCACTGTCAGTTCTATGTATTACTATCCTTATCCCTGTATGTACAGAGCCGCCGTCACAGTCACTGCTATGTAATAATACTATCCTTATCCCTGTATGTACAGCGCCGCCGTCACTGTCAGTGCTATGCAATAATAATATCCTTATCCCTTTGTGTACAGCGCCGCCGTCACTGTCAGTGCTATGTAATAATACTATCCTTATCCCTGTATGTACAGTACCCCCGTCACTGTCAGTTCTATGTATTACTATCCTTATCCCTGTATGTACAGCGCCGCCGTCACAGTCACTGCTATGTAATAATACTATCCTTATCCCTGTATGTACAGCGCCGCCGTCACTGTCAGTGCTATGCAATAATAATATCCTTATCCCTTTGTGTACAGCGCCGCGTCACTGTCAGTGCTATGTAATACTATCCTTATCCCTGTGTGTACAGCGCCACCGTCACTGTCAGTGCTATGTAATAATACTATCCTTATCCCTGTATGTACAGCGCCACCGTCACTGTCAGTGCTATGTAATAATACTATCCTTATTCCTGTATGTATAGCGCCCCCTGTATGTACAGCGCCGCCGTCACTGTCAGTTCTATGTAATACTATCCTTATCCCTGTATGTACAGCGCCACGTCACTGTCAGTGCTATGTGATAATACTATCCTTATCCTTGTATGTACAGCGCCGCCGTCACTGTCAGTGCTATGTAATACAATCCTTAACCCTGTATGTACAGCGCCGCCGTCACTGTCAGTGCTGTGTAATACTATCCTTATCCCTGTATTTACAGCACCGCCATCACTGTCAGTGCTATGTAATACTATCCTTATCCCTGTATGTACAGCGCCGCGTCACTGTCAGTGCTATGTAATACTATCCTTATCCCTGTGTGTACAGCGCCGCCGTCACTGTCAGTGCTATGTAATAATACTATCCTTATCCCTGTATGTACAGCGCCGCCGTCACTGTCAGTGCTATGTAATAATACTATTCTTATCCCTGTATGTACAGCGCCGCCGTCACTGTCAGTGCTATGCAATAATACTATTCTTATCCCTGTATGTACAACGCCGCCATCACTGTCAGTGCTATGTAATAATACTATCCTTATCCCTGTATGTACAGCGCCGCCGTCACTGTCAGTGCTATGTAATAATACTATCCTTATCGCTGTATGTACAGCGCCGCCGTCACTGTAAGTGCTATGTAATAATACTATCCTTATCCCTGTGTGTACAGCGCCGCCGTCACTGTCAGTGCTATGTAATAATACTATCCTTATCCCTGTATGTACAGTACCCCCGTCACTGTCAGTTCTATGTATTACTATCCTTATCCCTGTATGTACAGAGCCGCCGTCACAGTCACTGCTATGTAATAATACTATCCTTATCCCTGTATGTACAGCGCCGCCGTCACTGTCAGTGCTATGCAATAATAATATCCTTATCCCTTTGTGTACAGCGCCGCCGTCACTGTCAGTGCTATGTAATAATACTATCCTTATCCCTGTATGTACAGTACCCCCGTCACTGTCAGTTCTATGTATTACTATCCTTATCCCTGTATGTACAGCGCCGCCGTCACAGTCACTGCTATGTAATAATACTATCCTTATCCCTGTATGTACAGCGCCGCCGTCACTGTCAGTGCTATGCAATAATAATATCCTTATCCCTTTGTGTACAGCGCCGCGTCACTGTCAGTGCTATGTAATACTATCCTTATCCCTGTGTGTACAGCGCCACCGTCACTGTCAGTGCTATGTAATAATACTATCCTTATCCCTGTATGTACAGCGCCACCGTCACTGTCAGTGCTATGTAATAATACTATCCTTATTCCTGTATGTATAGCGCCCCCTGTATGTACAGCGCCGCCGTCACTGTCAGTTCTATGTAATACTATCCTTATCCCTGTATGTACAGCGCCACGTCACTGTCAGTGCTATGTGATAATACTATCCTTATCCTTGTATGTACAGCGCCGCCGTCACTGTCAGTGCTATGTAATACAATCCTTAACCCTGTATGTACAGCGCCGCCGTCACTGTCAGTGCTGTGTAATACTATCCTTATCCCTGTATTTACAGCACCGCCATCACTGTCAGTGCTATGTAATACTATCCTTATCCCTGTATGTACAGCGCCGCGTCACTGTCAGTGCTATGTAATACTATCCTTATCCCTGTGTGTACAGCGCCGCCGTCACTGTCAGTGCTATGTAATAATACTATCCTTATCCCTGTATGTACAGTGCCACCGTCACTGTCAGTGCTATGTAATAATACTATCCTTATCCCTGTATGTACAGTACCCCCGTCACTGTCAGTTCTATGTATTACTATCCTTATCCCTGTATGTACAGAGCCGCCGTCACAGTCACTGCTATGTAATAATACTATCCTTATCCCTGTATGTACAGCGCCGCCGTCACTGTCAGTGCTATGCAATAATAATATCCTTATCCCTTTGTGTACAGCGCCGCCGTCACTGTCAGTGCTATGTAATAATACTATCCTTATTCCTGTATGTATAGCGCCCCCTGTATGTACAGCGCCGCCGTCACTGTCAGTTCTATGTAATACTATCCTTATCCCTGTATGTACAGCGCCACGTCACTGTCAGTGCTATGTGATAATACTATCCTTATCCTTGTATGTACAGCGCCGCCGTCACTGTCAGTGCTATGTAATACAATCCTTAACCCTGTATGTACAGCGCCGCCGTCACTGTCAGTGCTGTGTAATACTATCCTTATCCCTGTATTTACAGCACCGCCGTCACTGTCAGTGCTATGTAATACTATCCTTATCCCTGTATGTACAGCGCCGCGTCACTGTCAGTGCTATGTAATACTATCCTTAACCCTGTGTGTACAGCGCCGCCGTCACTGTCAGTGCTATGTAATAATACTATCCTTATCCCTGTATGTACAGTGCCACCGTCACTGTCAGTGCTATGATATAATACTATCCTTATCCCTGTATGTACAGCGCCACCGTCACTGTCAGTGCTATGTAATAATACTATCCTTATTCCTGTATGTACAGCGCCCCCTGTATGTACAGCGCCTCCGTCACTGTCAGTGCTATGTAATAATATTATCCTTATCCCTGTATGTACAGCACCTCCGTCACTGTCAGTGCTATGTAATAATACTATCCTTATCCCTGTATGTACAGCGCTGCGGTCACTGTCAGTGCTATGTAATAATACTATTCTTATCCCTGTATGTACAGCGCCGCCGTCACTGTCAGTGCTATGTAATACTATCCTTATCCCTGTATGTACAGCGCCGCCGTCACTGTCAGTTCTATGTAATACTATCCTTATCCCTGTATGTACAGCGCCGCCGTCACTGTCACTGCTATGTAATTACACTATCCTTAACCCTGTATGTACAGCGCCGCCGTCACTGTCAGTGCTATGTAATAATAATATCCTTATATCTGTATGTACAGCGCCGCCGTCACTGTCAGTGCTATGTAATACTATCCTTATCCCTGTACGTACAATTACATAGCACTGACAGTAACGGCGGTGTTGAACATACAGGGATAAGAATAGTATTATTACATTGCACTGACAGTGACCGCGGCGCTGTACATACAGGGATAAGGATAGTATTTTAACATAGCACTGACAGTGACGGCGGCGCTGTACATACAGAGATAAGGATAGTATTATTGCATAGCAGTGACAGTGACGGCAGCACTGTACATACAGGGATAAGGATAGTATTATTACATAGCAGTGACAGTGATGGCGGCGCTGTAGATACAGGGATAAGGATAGTATTACATAGCACTGACAGTGATGGCGGCGACCTGTAAAGAGCAAATCTGTGGCAATAACAGGGGTGGAGAAAAGTACTTTCTACCCACTGACAGTGATGGCGGCGCTGTACATACAGGGATAAGGATAGTATTATTACATTGCAGTGACAGCGCCGCCGTCACTGTCAGTGCTATGTAATAATACTATCTTTCCCTGTATGTACAGCGCCGCCGTCACTGTCAGTGCTATGTAATAATACTATCCTTATCCCTGTATGTACAGCGCCGCCGTCACTGTCAGTGCTATGTAATAATACTATCCTTATCCCTGTATGTACAGCGCCGCCGTCACTGTCAGTGCTATGTAATAATACTATCCTTATCCCTGTATGTACAGCGCCGCCATCACTGTCAGTGCTATGTAATAATACTATTCTTATCCCTGTATGTACAGCGCCGCCGTCACTGTCAGTGCTATGCAATAATACTATTCTTATCCCTGTATGTACAACGCCGCCATCACTGTCAGTGCTATGTAATAATACTATCCTTATCCCTGTATGTACAGCGCCGCCGTCACTGTCAGTGCTATGTAATAATACTATCCTTATCGCTGTATGTACAGCGCCGCCGTCACTGTAAGTGCTATGTAATAATACTATCCTTATCCCTGTGTGTACAGCGCCGCCGTCACTGTCAGTGCTATGTAATAATACTATCCTTATCCCTGTATGTACAGTACCCCCGTCACTGTCAGTTCTATGTATTACTATCCTTATCCCTGTATGTACAGAGCCGCCGTCACAGTCACTGCTATGTAATAATACTATCCTTATCCCTGTATGTACAGCGCCGCCGTCACTGTCAGTGCTATGCAATAATAATATCCTTATCCCTTTGTGTACAGCGCCGCCGTCACTGTCAGTGCTATGTAATAATACTATCCTTATCCCTGTATGTACAGTACCCCCGTCACTGTCAGTTCTATGTATTACTATCCTTATCCCTGTATGTACAGCGCCGCCGTCACAGTCACTGCTATGTAATAATACTATCCTTATCCCTGTACTGTATGTACAGCGCCGCCGTCACTGTCAGTGCTATGCAATAATAATATCCTTATCCCTTTGTGTACAGCGCCGCGTCACTGTCAGTGCTATGTAATACTATCCTTATCCCTGTGTGTACAGCGCCACCGTCACTGTCAGTGCTATGTAATAATACTATCCTTATCCCTGTATGTACAGCGCCACCGTCACTGTCAGTGCTATGTAATAATACTATCCTTATTCCTGTATGTATAGCGCCCCCTGTATGTACAGCGCCGCCGTCACTGTCAGTTCTATGTAATACTATCCTTATCCCTGTATGTACAGCGCCACGTCACTGTCAGTGCTATGTGATAATACTATCCTTATCCTTGTATGTACAGCGCCGCCGTCACTGTCAGTGCTATGTAATACAATCCTTAACCCTGTATGTACAGCGCCGCCGTCACTGTCAGTGCTGTGTAATACTATCCTTATCCCTGTATTTACAGCACCGCCATCACTGTCAGTGCTATGTAATACTATCCTTATCCCTGTATGTACAGCGCCGCGTCACTGTCAGTGCTATGTAATACTATCCTTATCCCTGTGTGTACAGCGCCGCCGTCACTGTCAGTGCTATGTAATAATACTATCCTTATCCCTGTATGTACAGTGCCACTGTCACTGTCAGTGCTATGTAATAATACTATCCTTATCCCTGTATGTACAGTACCCCCGTCACTGTCAGTTCTATGTATTACTATCCTTATCCCTGTATGTACAGAGCCGCCGTCACAGTCACTGCTATGTAATAATACTATCCTTATCCCTGTATGTACAGCGCCGCCGTCACTGTCAGTGCTATGCAATAATAATATCCTTATCCCTTTGTGTACAGCGCCGCCGTCACTGTCAGTGCTATGTAATAATACTATCCTTATCCCTGTATGTACAGTACCCCCGTCACTGTCAGTTCTATGTATTACTATCCTTATCCCTGTATGTACAGCGCCGCCGTCACAGTCACTGCTATGTAATAATACTATCCTTATCCCTGTATGTACAGCGCCGCCGTCACTGTCAGTGCTATGCAATAATAATATCCTTATCCCTTTGTGTACAGCGCCGCGTCACTGTCAGTGCTATGTAATACTATCCTTATCCCTGTGTGTACAGCGCCACCGTCACTGTCAGTGCTATGTAATAATACTATCCTTATCCCTGTATGTACAGCGCCACCGTCACTGTCAGTGCTATGTAATAATACTATCCTTATCCCTGTATGTACAGTACCCCCGTCACTGTCAGTTCTATGTATTACTATCCTTATCCCTGTATGTACAGAGCCGCCGTCACAGTCACTGCTATGTAATAATACTATCCTTATCCCTGTATGTACAGCGCCGCCGTCACTGTCAGTGCTATGCAATAATAATATCCTTATCCCTTTGTGTACAGCGCCGCCGTCACTGTCAGTGCTATGTAATAATACTATCCTTATCCCTGTATGTACAGTACCCCCGTCACTGTCAGTTCTATGTATTACTATCCTTATCCCTGTATGTACAGAGCCGCCGTCACAGTCACTGCTATGTAATAATACTATCCTTATCCCTGTATGTACAGCGCCGCCGTCACTGTCAGTGCTATGCAATAATAATATCCTTATCCCTTTGTGTACAGCGCCGCCGTCACTGTCAGTGCTATGTAATAATACTATCCTTATCCCTGTATGTACAGTACCCCCGTCACTGTCAGTTCTATGTATTACTATCCTTATCCCTGTATGTACAGCGCCGCCGTCACAGTCACTGCTATGTAATAATACTATCCTTATCCCTGTATGTACAGCGCCGCCGTCACTGTCAGTGCTATGCAATAATAATATCCTTATCCCTTTGTGTACAGCGCCGCCGTCACTGTCAGTGCTATGTAATACTATCCTTATCCCTGTATGCACAGCGCCGCCGTCACTGTCAGTGCTGTGTAATACTATCCTTATCCTTGTATGTACAGCACCGCCGTCACTGTCAGTGCTATGTAATACTATCCTTATCCCTGTATGTACAGCGCCGCCGTCACTGTCAGTGCTATGTAATACTATCCTTATCCCTGTGTGTACAGCGCCGCCGTCACTGTCAGTGCTATGTAATAATACTATCCTTATCCCTGTATGTACAGTTCCACCATCACTGTCAGTGCTATGTAATAATACTATCCTTATCCCTGTATGTACAGCGCCACCGTCACTGTCAGTGCTATGTAATAATACTATCCTTATTCCTGTATGTACAGCGCCGCCGTCACTGTCAGTGCTATGTAATAATACAATCCTTATCCCTGTATGTACAGCGCCGCCGTCACTGTCAGTGCTATGTAATAATACTATCCTTATCCCTGTATTTACAGCACCGCCGTCACTGTCAGTGCTATGTAATACTATACTTATCCCTGTATGTACAGCACCGCCGTCACTGTCAGTTCTATGTAATAATGCTATCCTTAACCCTGTATGTGCAGCGCCGCCGTCACTGTCAGTGCTGTGCAATAATACTATTCGTATCCCCGTATGTACAGCCCCGCCGTCACTGTCAGTGCTATGTAATACTATCCTTATCCCTGTATGTACAGCGCCGCCGTCACTGTCAGTGCTATGTAATAATACTATTCTTATCCCTGTATGTACAGCGCCGCCGTCACTGTCAGTGCTATGTAATAATACTATCCTTATCCCTGTATGTACAGCGCTGCCGTCACTGTCAGTGCTATGTAATAATACTATCCTTCTCCCTGTATGTACAGCGCCACCATCACTGTCAGTGCTATGTAATAATACTATCCTTATCCCTGTATGTAGAGCGCCGCCGTCACTGTCAGTGCTATGTAATAATACTATCCTTATCCCTGTATGTACAGCGCCGCCGTCACTGTCAGTGCTATGTAACGGCGGCGCTGTACATACAGGGATAAGGATAGTATTATTACATAGCAGTTACAGTGACGGCAGCGCTGTACATACAGGGATAAGGATAGTATTACATAGCACTGACAGTGACGACGGCGCTGTACATACAGGGATAAGGATATTATTATTACATAGCAGTGACGGCGGCGCTGTACATACAGGGATAAGGATAGTATTATTACATAGCAGTGACAGTGACGGCGGCGCTGTACATACAGGGATAAGGATAGTATCACATAGAACTGACAGTGACGGCGGCGCTGTACATACAGGAATAAGGATAGTATTACATAGCACTGACAGTGAGGGCGGTGCTGTACATACAGGGATAAGGATAGTATTACACAGCACTGACAGTGACGGCGGCGCTGTACACAAAGGGATAAGGATATTATTATTGCATAGCACTGACGGGCATTTACACTGCGCATCTCATTACAGGGGCATTTACACTGCGCATATCATTACGGGGCATTTACACTACGCATCTCATTACAGGGCATTTACACTGCGCATCTCATTACGGGGCATTTGCACTGCGCATCTCATTACAGGGGCATTTACACTGCGCATCTCATGATGGGGCATTTACACTGCGCATCTCATGATGGGGCATTTACACTGCGCATCTCATTTCAGGGCATTTACACTGTGCATCTCATTAAGGGGCATTTACACTGGGCATCCCATTACGGGGTATTTACACTGCGCATCTCGTTACAGGGGCATTTACATTGCGCATCTCATTACAGGGGCCTTTACACGGCGCATCTCATTACAGGGGCCTTTACACGGCGCATCTCATTACAGGGGCCTTTACATGGTGCATCTCATTACAGGGGCCTTTACACTGCGCATCTCATTACAGGGGCCTTTACACTGCGCATCTCATTACAAGGGCCTTTACACTGCGCATCTCATTACAGGGGCATTTACACTGCGCATCTCATTACAGGGGCATCTACACTGCGCATCTCATTACAGGGGCAATTACACGGCGCATCTCATTACAGGGGCATTTACACGGCGCATCTCATTACAGGGGCCTTTACACGGCGCATCTCATTACAGGGGCCTTTACACTGCGCATCTCATTACAGGGGCCTTTACACTGCGCATCTCATTACATGGGCCTTTACACTGCGCATCTCATTACAGGGGCCTTTACACTGCGCATCTCATTACAGGGGCATTTACACTGCGCATCTCATTACAGGGGCATTTACACTGGGCATCTCATTACAGGGGCATTTACACTGGGCATCTCATTACAGGGGGCATTTACACTGCACATCTCATTAAGGGGCAATTACACCATGCTCATCTCATTACGGGGCATTTACACTGCGCATCTCATTACGGGGCATTTACACTGCGCATCTCATTACAGGGGCATTTACACTGCGCATCTCATTACAGGGGCATTTACACTGCGCATCTCATTACAGGGGCCTTTACACTGCGCATCTCATTATGGGGCCTTTACACTGCGTATCTCATTACAGGGGCCTTTACACTGCGCATCTCATTACTGGGCATTTACACTGCGCATCTCATTACAGGGGCATTTACACTGCGCATCTCATTACAGGGGCATTTACACTGCGCATCTCATTACAGGGACATTTACACTGCGCATCTCATTACAGGGGCATTTACACTGCGCATCTCATTAAAGGGGCCTTTACACTGTGCATCTCATTAAAGGGGCCTTTACACTGCGCTTCACATTACAGGGGCCTTTACACTGCGCATCTCATTACGAGGCATTTACACTGCGTATCTCATTACAGGGGCATTTACACTGCGCAACTCATTACAGGGGCATTTACACTGTGCATCTCATTACAGGGGCATTTACACTGCGCATCTCATTACAGGGGCATTTACACTGCGCATCTCATTACAGGGGCATTTACACTGCGCATCTCATTACAGGGGCATTTACACTGCGCATCTCATTACAGGGGCATTTACACTGCGCATCTCATTACAGGGGCATTTACACTGCGCATCTCATTACAGGGGCATTTACACTGCGCATCTCATTACAGGGGCCTTTACACTGCGCATCTCATTACAGGGGCCTTTACATGGCGCATCTCATTACAGGGGCCTTTACACGGCGCATCTCATTACAGGGGCCAATTTCAGCATTTTTGTGTGACCGGGAAAACCACAGTCACAAGACGAGATGCAGTTCCATAGAAACTTGCCATTTTACCGCTGAACCTAAAAATGGGTAGAAAGTACTTTTTCTCCCTTCCTGTTAATGCCACAGACTTCGCCTTTACAGGGCACACGTTTTCTATCTTCCCCGCTTCAGCCCATGAAATATTGAGCTTCAAATGTGTTGTTAACGTTGTGTAAAAAAGTTGCTCACAGCTGTTCTAGGAACACATTGTGAAATCGCGTATATCTTTTCTTCTACACATAGGAATATATTGTGCTTTGCTTTACACACTATTCTACAGTCAAGAGGAGAGAATTCATCAAGTTTAATAAGCAAAAACTCTGTATAAGTCGAATTTCAGCATTTTTGTGTGACCGGGAAAACCACAGTCACAAGCCGAGATGCAGTTCCATAGAAACTTGCCGTTTTACCGCTGAACCTAAAAATGGGTAGAAAGTACTTTTTCTCCCTTCCTGTTAATGCCACAGACTTCGCCTTTACAGGGCACACGTTTTCTATCTTCCCCGCTTCAGCCCATGAAATATTGAGCTTCAAATGTGTTGTTAACATTGTGTAAAAAAGTTGCTCACAGCTGTTCTAGGAACACATTGTGAAATCGCGTATATCTTTGCTTCTACACATAGGAATGTATTGTGCTTTGCTTTACACACTATTCTACAGTCAAGAGGAGAGAATTCATCAAGTTTAATAAGCAAAAACACTGTATAAGTCGAATTTCAGCATTTTTGTGTGACCGGGAAAACCACCGTCACAAGCCGAGATGCAGTTCCATAGAAACTTGCCATTTTACCGCTGAACCTAAAAATGGGTAGAAAGTACTTTTTCTCCCTTCCTGTTAATGCCACAGACTTCGCCTTTACAGGGCACACGTTTTCTATCTTCCCCGCTTCAGCCCATGAAATATTGAGCTTCAAATGTGTTGTTAACGTTGTGTAAAAAAGTTGCTCACAGCTGTTCTAGGAACACATTGTGAAATCGCGTATATCTTTTCTTCTACACATAGGAATGTATTGTGCTTTGCTTTACACACTATTCTACAGTCAAGAGGAGAGAATTCATCAAGTTTAATAAGCAAAAACTCTGTATAAGTCGAATTTCAGCATTTTTGTGTGACCGGGAAAACCACAGTCACAAGCCGAGATGCAGTTCCATAGAAACTTGCCATTTTACCGCTGAACCTAAAAATGGGTAGAAAGTACTTTTTCTCCCTTCCTGTTAATGCCACAGACTTCGCCTTTACAGGGTACACGTTTTCTATCTTCCCCGCTTCAGCCCATGAAATATTGAGCTTCAAATCTGTTGTTAACGTGGTGTAAAAAAGTTGCTCACAGCTGTTCTAGGAACACATTGTGAAATCGCGTATATCTTTGCTTCTACACATAGCAATGTATTGTGCTTTGCTTTACACACTATTCTACAGTCAAGAGGAGAGAATTCATCAAGTTTAATAAGCAAATACACTGTATAAGTCGAATTTCAGCATTTTTGTGTGACCGGGAAAACCACAGTCACAAGCCGAGATGCAGTTCCATAGAAACTTGCCGTTTTACCGCTGAACCTAAAAATGGGTAGAAAGTACTTTTTCTCCCTTTCTGTTAATGCCACAGACTTCGCCTTTACAGGGCACACGTTTTCTATCTTCCCCGCTTCAGCCCATGAAATATTGAGCTTCAAATGTGTTGTTAACGTTGTGTAAAAAAGTTGCTCACAGCTGTTCTAGGAACACATGTGAAATCGCGTATATCTTTTCTTCTACACATAGGAATGTATTGTGCTTTGCTTTACACACTATTCTACAGTCAAGAGGAGAGAATTCATCAAGTTTAATAAGCAAAAACTCTGTATAAGTCGAATTTCAGCATTTTTGTGTGACCGGGAAAACCACAGTCACAAGACGAGATGCAGTTCCATAGAAACTTGCCATTTTACCGCTGAACCTAAAAATGGGTAGAAAGTACTTTTTCTCCCTTCCTGTTAATGCCACAGACTTCGCCTTTACAGGGCACACGTTTTCTATCTTCCCCGCTTCAGCCCATGAAATATTGAGCTTCAAATCTGTTGTTAACGTGGTGTAAAAAAGTTGCTCACAGCTGTTCTAGGAACACATTGTGAAATCGCGTATATCTTTGCTTCTACACATAGCAATGTATTGTGCTTTGCTTTACACACTATTCTACAGTCAAGAGGAGAGAATTCATCAAGTTTAATAAGCAAATACACTGTATAAGTCGAATTTCAGCATTTTTGTGTGACCGGGAAAACCACAGTCACAAGCCGAGATGCAGTTCCATAGAAACTTGCCGTTTTACCGCTGAACCTAAAAATGGGTAGAAAGTACTTTTTCTCCCTTCCTGTTAATGCCACAGACTTCGCCTTTACAGGGCACACGTTTTCTATCTTCCCCGCTTCAGCCCATGAAATATTGAGCTTCAAATGTGTTGTTAACATTGTGTAAAAAAGTTGCTCACAGCTGTTCTAGGAACACATTGTGAAATCGCGTATATCTTTGCTTCTACACATAGCAATGCATTGTACTTTGCTTTACACACTATTCTACAGTCAAGAGGAGAGAATTCATCAAGTTTAATAAGCAAAAACACTGTATAAGTCGATTTTCAGCATTATTGTGTGACCGGGAAAACCACAGTCACAAGCCGAGATGCAGTTCCATAGAAACTTGCCATTTTACCGCTGAACCTAAAAATGGGTAGAAAGTACTTTTTCTCCCTTCCTGTTAATGCCACAGACTTCGCCTTTACAGGGCACACGTTTTCTATCTTCCCCGCTTCAGCCCATGAAATATTGAGCTTCAAATGTGTTGTTAACGTGGTGTAAAAAAGTTGCTCACAGCTGTTCTAGGAACACATTGTGAAATCGCGTATATCTTTGCTTCTACACATAGCAATGTATTGTGCTTTGCTTTACACACTATTCTACAGTCAAGAGGAGAGAATTCATCAAGTTTAATAAGCAAAAACACTGTATAAGTCGAATTTCAGCATTTTTGTGTGACCGGGAAAACCACAGTCACAAGCCGAGATGCAGTTCCATAGAAACTTGCCATTTTACCGCTGAACCTAAAAATGGGTAGAAAGTACTTTTTCTCCCTTCCTGTTAATGCCACAGACTTCGCCTTTACAGGGCACACGTTTTCTATCTTCCCCGCTTCAGCCCATGAAATATTGAGCTTCAAATGTGTTGTTAACGTTGTGTAAAAAAGTTGCTCACAGCTGTTCTAGGAACACATTGTGAAATCGCGTATATCTTTGCTTCTACACATAGCAATGTATTGTGCTTTGCTTTACACACTATTCTACAGTCAAGAGGAGAGAATTCATCAAGTTTAATAAGCAAATACACTGTATAAGTCGAATTTCAGCATTTTTGTGTGACCGGGAAAACCACAGTCACAAGCCGAGATGCAGTTCCATAGAAACTTGCCGTTTTACCGCTGAACCTAAAAATGGGTAGAAAGTACTTTTTCTCCCTTCCTGTTAATGCCACAGACTTCGCCTTTACAGGGCACACGTTTTCTATCTTCCCCGCTTCAGCCCATGAAATATTGAGCTTCAAATGTGTTGTTAACATTGTGTAAAAAAGTTGCTCACAGCTGTTCTAGGAACACATTGTGAAATCGCGTATATCTTTGCTTCTACACATAGCAATGTATTGTACTTTGCTTTACACACTATTCTACAGTCAAGAGGAGAGAATTCATCAAGTTTAATAAGCAAAAACACTGTATAAGTCGATTTTCAGCATTATTGTGTGACCGGGAAAACCACAGTCACAAGCCGAGATGCAGTTCCATAGAAACTTGCCATTTTACCGCTGAACCTAAAAATGGGTAGAAAGTACTTTTTCTCCCTTCCTGTTAATGCCACAGACTTCGCCTTTACAGGGCACACGTTTTCTATCTTCCCCGCTTCAGCCCATGAAATATTGAGCTTCAAATGTGTTGTTAACATTGTGTAAAAAAGTTGCTCACAGCTGTTCTAGGAACACATTGTGAAATCGCGTATATCTTTTCTTCTACACATAGGAATGTATTGTGCTTTGCTTAACACACTATTCTACAGTCAAGAGGAGAGAATTCATCAAGTTTAATAAGCAAAAACACTGTATAAGTCGAATTTCAGCATTTTTGTGTGACCGGGAAAACCACAGTCACAAGCCGAGATGCAGTTCCATAGAAACTTGCCATTTTACCGCTGAACCTAAAAATGGGTAGAAAGTACTTTTTCTCCCTTCCTGTTAATGCCACAGACTTCGCCTTTACAGGGCACACGTTTTCTATCTTCCCCGCTTCAGCCCATGAAATATTGAGCTTCAAATGTGTTGTTAACATTGTGTAAAAAAGTTGCTCACAGCTGTTCTAGGAACACATTGTGAAATCGCGTATATCTTTTCTTCTACACATAGGAATGTATTGTGCTTTGCTTAACACACTATTCTACAGTCAAGAGGAGAGAATTCATCAAGTTTAATAAGCAAAAACACTGTATAAGTCGAATTTCAGCATTTTTGTGTGACCGGGAAAACCACAGTCACAAGACGAGATGCAGTTCCATAGAAACTTGCCATTTTACCGCTGAACCTAAAAATGGGTAGAAAGTACTTTTTCTCCCTTCCTGTTAATGCCACAGACTTCGCCTTTACAGGGCACACGTTTTCTATCTTCCCCGCTTCAGCCCATGAAATATTGAGCTTCAAATGTGTTGTTAACATTGTGTAAAAAAGTTGCTCACAGCTGTTCTAGGAACACATTGTGAAATCGCGTATATCTTTTCTTCTACACATAGGAATGTATTGTGCTTTGCTTAACACACTATTCTACAGTCAAGAGGAGAGAATTCATCAAGTTTAATAAGCAAAAACACTGTATAAGTCGAATTTCAGCATTTTTGTGTGACCGGGAAAACCACAGTCACAAGCCGAGATTCAGTTCCATAGGAACTTGCCATTTTACCGCTGAACCTAAAAATGGGTAGAAAGTACTTTTTCTCCCTTCCTGTTAATGCCACAGACTTCGCCTTTACAGGGCACACGTTTTCTATCTTCCCCGCTTCAGCCCATGAAATATTGAGCTTCAAATGTGTTGTTAACGTGGTGTAAAAAAGTTGCTCACAGCTGTTCTAGGAACACATTGTGAAATCGCGTATATCTTTGCTTCTACACATAGCAATGTATTGTGCTTTGCTTTACACACTATTCTACAGTCAAGAGGAGAGAATTCATCAAGTTTAATAAGCAAAAACACTGTATAAGTCGAATTTCAGCATTTTTGTGTGACCGGGAAAACCACAGTCACAAGCCGAGATGCAGTTCCATAGAAACTTGCCATTTTACCGCTGAACCTAAAAATGGGTAGAAAGTACTTTTTCTCCCTTCCTGTTAATGCCACAGACTTCGCCTTTACAGGGCACACGTTTTCTATCTTCCCCGCTTCAGCCCATGAAATATTGAGCTTCAAATGTGTTGTTAACATTGTGTAAAAAAGTTGCTCACAGCTGTTCTAGGAACACATTGTGAAATCGCGTATATCTTTTCTTCTACACATAGGAATGTATTGTGCTTTGCTTAACACACTATTCTACAGTCAAGAGGAGAGAATTCATCAAGTTTAATAAGCAAAAACACTGTATAAGTCGAATTTCAGCATTTTTGTGTGACCGGGAAAACCACAGTCACAAGAAGAGATGCAGTTCCATAGAAACTTGCCATTTTACCGCTGAACCTAAAAATGGGTAGAAAGTACTTTTTCTCCCTTCCTGTTAATGCCACAGACTTCGCCTTTACAGGGCACACGTTTTCTATCTTCCCCGCTTCAGCCCATGAAATATTGAGCTTCAAATGTGTTGTTAACATTGTGTAAAAAAGTTGCTCACAGCTGTTCTAGGAACACATTGTGAAATCGCGTATATCTTTTCTTCTACACATAGGAATGTATTGTGCTTTGCTTAACACACTATTCTACAGTCAAGAGGAGAGAATTCATCAAGTTTAATAAGCAAAAACACTGTATAAGTCGAATTTCAGCATTTTTGTGTGACCGGGAAAACCACAGTCACAAGCCGAGATTCAGTTCCATAGGAACTTGCCATTTTACCGCGGAACCTAAAAATGGGTAGAAAGTACTTTTTCTCCCTTCCTGTTAATACCACAGACTTCGCCTTTACAGGGCACACGTTTTCTATCTTCCCCGCTTCAGCCCATGAAATATTGAGCTTCAAATGTGTTGTTAACATTGTGTAAAAAAGTTGCTCACAGCTGTTCTAGGAACACATTGTGAAATCGCGTATATCTTTGCTTCTACACATAGCAATGTATTGTACTTTGCTTTACACACTATTCTACAGTCAAGAGGAGAGAATTCATCAAGTTTAATAAGCAAAAACACTGTATAAGTCGATTTTCAGCATTATTGTGTGACCGGGAAAACCACAGTCACAAGCCGAGATGCAGTTCCATAGAAACTTGCCATTTTACCGCTGAACCTAAAAATGGGTAGAAAGTACTTTTTCTCCCTTCCTGTTAATGCCACAGACTTCGCCTTTACAGGGCACACGTTTTCTATCTTCCCCGCTTCAGCCCATGAAATATTGAGCTTCAAATGTGTTGTTAACATTGTGTAAAAAAGTTGCTCACAGCTGTTCTAGGAACACATTGTGAAATCGCGTATATCTTTGCTTCTACACATAGAAATGTATTGTGCTTTGCTTTACACACTATTCTACAGTCAAGAGGAGAGAATTCATCAAGTTTAATAAGCAAAAACACTGTATAAGTCGAATTTCAGCATTTTTGTGTGACCGGGAAAACCACAGTCACAAGACGAGATGCAGTTCCATAGAAACTTGCCATTTTACCGCTGAACCTAAAAATGGGTAGAAAGTACTTTTTCTCCCTTCCTGTTAATGCCACAGACTTCGCCTTTACAGGGCACACGTTTTCTATCTTCCCCGCTTCAGCCCATGAAATATTGAGCTTCAAATGTGTTGTTAACATTGTGTAAAAAAGTTGCTCACAGCCGTTCTAGGAACACATTGTGAAATCGCGTATATCTTTTCTTCTACACATAGGAATGTATTGTGCTTTGCTTAACACACTATTCTACAGTCAAGAGGAGAGAATTCATCAAGTTTAATAAGCAAAAACACTGTATAAGTCGAATTTCAGCATTTTTGTGTGACCGGGAAAACCACAGTCACAAGCCGAGATTCAGTTCCATAGGAACTTGCCATTTTACCGCGGAACCTAAAAATGGGTAGAAAGTACTTTTTCTCCCTTCCTGTTAATGCCACAGACTTCGCCTTTACAGGGCACACGTTTTCTATCTTCCCCGCTTCAGCCCATGAAATATTGAGCTTCAAATGTGTTGTTAACGTTGTGTAAAAAAGTTGCTCACAGCTGTTCTAGGAACACATTGTGAAATCGCGTATATCTTTTCTTCTACACATAGGAATGTATTGTGCTTTGCTTTACACACTATTCTACAGTCAAGAGGAGAGAATTCATCAAGTTTAATAAGCAAAAACTCTGTATAAGTCGAATTTCAGCATTTTTGTGTGACCGGGAAAACCACAGTCACAAGCCGAGATGCAGTTCCATAGAAACTTGCCATTTTACCGCTGAACCTAAAAATGGGTAGAAAGTACTTTTTCTCCCTTCCTGTTAATGCCACAGACTTCGCCTTTACAGGGCACACGTTTTCTATCTTCCCCGCTTCAGCCCATGAAATATTGAGCTTCAAATCTGTTGTTAACGTGGTGTAAAAAAGTTGCTCACAGCTGTTCTAGGAACACATTGTGAAATCGCGTATATCTTTGCTTCTACACATAGCAATGTATTGTGCTTTGCTTTACACACTATTCTACAGTCAAGAGGAGAGAATTCATCAAGTTTAATAAGCAAAAACTCTGTATAAGTCGAATTTCAGCATTTTTGTGTGACCGGGAAAACCACAGTCACAAGCCGAGATGCAGTTCCATAGAAACTTGCCATTTTACCGCTGAACCTAAAAATGGGTAGAAAGTACTTTTTCTCCCTTCCTGTTAATGCCACAGACTTCGCCTTTACAGGGCACACGTTTTCTATCTTCCCCGCTTCAGCCCATGAAATATTGAGCTTCAAATCTGTTGTTAACGTGGTGTAAAAAAGTTGCTCACAGCTGTTCTAGGAACACATTGTGAAATCGCGTATATCTTTGCTTCTACACATAGCAATGTATTGTGCTTTGCTTTACACACTATTCTACAGTCAAGAGGAGAGAATTCATCAAGTTTAATAAGCAAAAACACTGTATAAGTCGATTTTCAGCATTATTGTGTGACCGGGAAAACCACAGTCACAAGCCGAGATGCAGTTCCATAGAAACTTGCCATTTTACCGCTGAACCTAAAAATGGGTAGAAAGTACTTTTTCTCCCTTCCTGTTAATGCCACAGACTTCGCCTTTACAGGGCACACGTTTTCTATCTTCCCCGCTTCAGCCCATGAAATATTGAGCTTCAAATGTGTTGTTAACATTGTGTAAAAAAGTTGCTCACAGCTGTTCTAGGAACACATTGTGAAATCGCGTATATCTTTTCTTCTACACATAGGAATGTATTGTGCTTTGCTTAACACACTATTCTACAGTCAAGAGGAGAGAATTCATCAAGTTTAATAAGCAAAAACACTGTATAAGTCGAATTTCAGCATTTTTGTGTGACCGGGAAAACCACAGTCACAAGCCGAGATTCAGTTCCATAGGAACTTGCCATTTTACCGCGGAACCTAAAAATGGGTAGAAAGTACTTTTTCTCCCTTCCTGTTAATGCCACAGACTTCGCCTTTACAGGGCACACGTTTTCTATCTTCCCCGCTTCAGCCCATGAAATATTGAGCTTCAAATGTGTTGTTAACGTGGTGTAAAAAAGTTGCTCACAGCTGTTCTAGGAACACATTGTGAAATCGCGTATATCTTTGCTTCTACACATAGCAATGTATTGTGCTTTGCTTTACACACTATTCTACAGTCAAGAGGAGAGAATTCATCAAGTTTAATAAGCAAAAACACTGTATAAGTCGAATTTCAGCATTTTTGTGTGACCGGGAAAACCACAGTCACAAGCCGAGATGCAGTTCCATAGAAACTTGCCATTTTACCGCTGAACCTAAAAATGGGTAGAAAGTACTTTTTCTCCCTTCCTGTTAATGCCACAGACTTCGCCTTTACAGGGCACACGTTTTCTATCTTCCCCGCTTCAGCCCATGAAATATTGAGCTTCAAATGTGTTGTTAACATTGTGTAAAAAAGTTGCTCACAGCTGTTCTAGGAACACATTGTGAAATCGCGTATATCTTTGCTTCTACACATAGCAATGTATTGTGCTTTGCTTTACACACTATTCTACAGTCAAGAGGAGAGAATTCATCAAGTTTAATAAGCAAAAACACTGTATAAGTCGAATTTCAGCATTTTTGTGTGACCGGGAAAACCACAGTCACAAGACGAGATGCAGTTCCATAGAAACTTGCCATTTTACCGCTGAACCTAAAAATGGGTAGAAAGTACTTTTTCTCCCTTCCTGTTAATGCCACAGACTTCGCCTTTACAGAGCACACGTTTTCTATCTTCCCCGCTTCAGCCCATGAAATATTGAGCTTCAAATGTGTTGTTAACATTGTGTAAAAAAGTTGCTCACAGCTGTTCTAGGAACACATTGTGAAATCGCGTATATCTTTGCTTCTACACATAGCAATGTATTGTACTTTGCTTTACACACTATTCTACAGTCAAGAGGAGAGAATTCATCAAGTTTAATAAGCAAAAACACTGTATAAGTCGATTTTCAGCATTATTGTGTGACCGGGAAAACCACAGTCACAAGCCGAGATGCAGTTCCATAGAAACTTGCCATTTTACCGCTGAACCTAAAAATGGGTAGAAAGTACTTTTTCTCCCTTCCTGTTAATGCCACAGACTTCGCCTTTACAGGGCACACGTTTTCTATCTTCCCCGCTTCAGCCCATGAAATATTGAGCTTCAAATGTGTTGTTAACGTGGTGTAAAAAAGTTGCTCACAGCTGTTCTAGGAACACATTGTGAAATCGCGTATATCTTTGCTTCTACACATAGCAATGTATTGTGCTTTGCTTTACACACTATTCTACAGTCAAGAGGAGAGAATTCATCAAGTTTAATAAGCAAAAACACTGTATAAGTCGAATTTCAGCATTTTTGTGTGACCGGGAAAACCACAGTCACAAGACGAGATGCAGTTCCATAGAAACTTGCCATTTTACCGCTGAACCTAAAAATGGGTAGAAAGTACTTTTTCTCCCTTCCTGTTAATGCCACAGACTTCGCCTTTACAGGGCACACGTTTTCTATCTTCCCCGCTTCAGCCCATGAAATATTGAGCTTCAAATGTGTTGTTAACATTGTGTAAAAAAGTTGCTCACAGCCGTTCTAGGAACACATTGTGAAATCGCGTATATCTTTTCTTCTACACATAGGAATGTATTGTGCTTTGCTTAACACACTATTCTACAGTCAAGAGGAGAGAATTCATCAAGTTTAATAAGCAAAAACACTGTATAAGTCGAATTTCAGCATTTTTGTGTGACCGGGAAAACCACAGTCACAAGCCGAGATTCAGTTCCATAGGAACTTGCCATTTTACCGCGGAACCTAAAAATGGGTAGAAAGTACTTTTTCTCCCTTCCTGTTAATGCCACAGACTTCGCCTTTACAGGGCACACGTTTTCTATCTTCCCCGCTTCAGCCCATGAAATATTGAGCTTCAAATGTGTTGTTAACATTGTGTAAAAAAGTTGCTCACAGCTGTTCTAGGAACACATTGTGAAATCGCGTATATCTTTTCTTCTACACATAGGAATGTATTGTGCTTTGCTTAACACACTATTCTACAGTCAAGAGGAGAGAATTCATCAAGTTTAATAAGCAAAAACACTGTATAAGTCGAATTTCAGCATTTTTGTGTGACCGGGAAAACCACAGTCACAAGCCGAGATTCAGTTCCATAGGAACTTGCCATTTTACCGCGGAACCTAAAAATGGGTAGAAAGTACTTTTTCTCCCTTCCTGTTAATGCCACAGACTTCGCCTTTACAGGGCACACGTTTTCTATCTTCCCCGCTTCAGCCCATGAAATATTGAGCTTCAAATGTGTTGTTAACGTGGTGTAAAAAAGTTGCTCACAGCTGTTCTAGGAACACATTGTGAAATCGCGTATATCTTTGCTTCTACACATAGCAATGTATTGTGCTTTGCTTTACACACTATTCTACAGTCAAGAGGAGAGAATTCATCAAGTTTAATAAGCAAAAACACTGTATAAGTCGAATTTCAGCATTTTTGTGTGACCGGGAAAACCACAGTCACAAGCCGAGATGCAGTTCCATAGAAACTTGCCATTTTACCGCTGAACCTAAAAATGGGTAGAAAGTACTTTTTCTCCCTTCCTGTTAATGCCACAGACTTCGCCTTTACAGGGCACACGTTTTCTATCTTCCCCGCTTCAGCCCATGAAATATTGAGCTTCAAATGTGTTGTTAACATTGTGTAAAAAAGTTGCTCACAGCTGTTCTAGGAACACATTGTGAAATCGCGTATATCTTTGCTTCTACACATAGAAATGTATTGTGCTTTGCTTTACACACTATTCTACAGTCAAGAGGAGAGAATTCATCAAGTTTAATAAGCAAAAACACTGTATAAGTCGAATTTCAGCATTTTTGTGTGACCGGGAAAACCACAGTCACAAGACGAGATGCAGTTCCATAGAAACTTGCCATTTTACCGCTGAACCTAAAAATGGGTAGAAAGTACTTTTTCTCCCTTCCTGTTAATGCCACAGACTTCGCCTTTACAGAGCACACGTTTTCTATCTTCCCCGCTTCAGCCCATGAAATATTGAGCTTCAAATGTGTTGTTAACATTGTGTAAAAAAGTTGCTCACAGCTGTTCTAGGAACACATTGTGAAATCGCGTATATCTTTGCTTCTACACATAGCAATGTATTGTACTTTGCTTTACACACTATTCTACAGTCAAGAGGAGAGAATTCATCAAGTTTAATAAGCAAAAACACTGTATAAGTCGATTTTCAGCATTATTGTGTGACCGGGAAAACCACAGTCACAAGCCGAGATGCAGTTCCATAGAAACTTGCCATTTTACCGCTGAACCTAAAAATGGGTAGAAAGTACTTTTTCTCCCTTCCTGTTAATGCCACAGACTTCGCCTTTACAGGGCACACGTTTTCTATCTTCCCCGCTTCAGCCCATGAAATATTGAGCTTCAAATGTGTTGTTAACGTGGTGTAAAAAAGTTGCTCACAGCTGTTCTAGGAACACATTGTGAAATCGCGTATATCTTTGCTTCTACACATAGCAATGTATTGTGCTTTGCTTTACACACTATTCTACAGTCAAGAGGAGAGAATTCATCAAGTTTAATAAGCAAAAACACTGTATAAGTCGAATTTCAGCATTTTTGTGTGACCGGGAAAACCACAGTCACAAGACGAGATGCAGTTCCATAGAAACTTGCCATTTTACCGCTGAACCTAAAAATGGGTAGAAAGTACTTTTTCTCCCTTCCTGTTAATGCCACAGACTTCGCCTTTACAGGGCACACGTTTTCTATCTTCCCCGCTTCAGCCCATGAAATATTGAGCTTCAAATGTGTTGTTAACATTGTGTAAAAAAGTTGCTCACAGCCGTTCTAGGAACACATTGTGAAATCGCGTATATCTTTTCTTCTACACATAGGAATGTATTGTGCTTTGCTTAACACACTATTCTACAGTCAAGAGGAGAGAATTCATCAAGTTTAATAAGCAAAAACACTGTATAAGTCGATTTTCAGCATTTTTGTGTGACCGGGAAAACCACAGTCACAAGCCGAGATGCAGTTCCATAGAAACTTGCCATTTTACCGCTGAACCTAAAAATGGGTAGAAAGTACTTTTTCTCCCTTCCTGTTAATGCCACAGACTTCGCCTTTACAGGGCACACGTTTTCTATCTTCCCCGCTTCAGCCCATGAAATATTGAGCTTCAAATGTGTTGTTAACGTTGTGTAAAAAAGTTGCTCACAGCTGTTCTAGGAACACATTGTGAAATCGCGTACTGTATATCTTTTCTTCTACACATAGGAATGTATTGTGCTTTGCTTAACACACTATTCTACAGTCAAGAGGAGAGAATTCATCAAGTTTAATAAGCAAAAACACTGTATAAGTCGAATTTCAGCATTTTTGTGTGACCGGGAAAACCACAGTCACAAGCCGAGATTCAGTTCCATAGGAACTTGCCATTTTACCGCGGAACCTAAAAATGGGTAGAAAGTACTTTTTCTCCCTTCCTGTTAATGCCACAGACTTCGCCTTTACAGGGCACACGTTTTCTATCTTCCCCGCTTCAGCCCATGAAATATTGAGCTTCAAATGTGTTGTTAACGTTGTGTAAAAAAGTTGCTCACAGCTGTTCTAGGAACACATTGTGAAATCGCGTACTGTATATCTTTTCTTCTACACATAGGAATGTATTGTGCTTTGCTTAACACACTATTCTACAGTCAAGAGGAGAGAATTCATCAAGTTTAATAAGCAAAAACACTGTATAAGTCGAATTTCAGCATTTTTGTGTGACCGGGAAAACCACAGTCACAAGCCGAGATTCAGTTCCATAGGAACTTGCCATTTTACCGCGGAACCTAAAAATGGGTAGAAAGTACTTTTTCTCCCTTCCTGTTAATGCCACAGACTTCGCCTTTACAGGGCACACGTTTTCTATCTTCCCCGCTTCAGCCCATGAAATATTGAGCTTCAAATGTGTTGTTAACGTGGTGTAAAAAAGTTGCTCACAGCTGTTCTAGGAACACATTGTGAAATCGCGTATATCTTTGCTTCTACACATAGCAATGTATTGTGCTTTGCTTTACACACTATTCTACAGTCAAGAGGAGAGAATTCATCAAGTTTAATAAGCAAAAACACTGTATAAGTCGAATTTCAGCATTTTTGTGTGACCGGGAAAACCACAGTCACAAGATGAGATGCAGTTCCATAGAAACTTGCCATTTTACCGCTGAACCTAAAAATGGGTAGAAAGTACTTTTTCTCCCTTCCTGTTAATGCCACAGACTTCGCCTTTACAGGGCACACGTTTTCTATCTTCCCCGCTTCAGCCCATGAAATATTGAGCTTCAAATGTGTTGTTAACATTGTGTAAAAAAGTTGCTCACAGCTGTTCTAGGAACACATTGTGAAATCGCGTATATCTTTGCTTCTACACATAGCAATGTATTGTACTTTGCTTTACACACTATTCTACAGTCAAGAGGAGAGAATTCATCAAGTTTAATAAGCAAAAACACTGTATAAGTCGATTTTCAGCATTTTTGTGTGACCGGGAAAACCACAGTCACAAGCCGAGATGCAGTTCCATAGAAACTTGCCATTTTACCGCTGAACCTAAAAATGGGTAGAAAGTACTTTTTCTCCCTTCCTGTTAATGCCACAGACTTCGCCTTTACAGGGCACACGTTTTCTATCTTCCCCGCTTCAGCCCATGAAATATTGAGCTTCAAATGTGTTGTTAACATTGTGTAAAAAAGTTGCTCACAGCTGTTCTAGGAACACATTGTGAAATCGCGTATATCTTTTCTTCTACACATAGGAATGTATTGTGCTTTGCTTAACACACTATTCTACAGTCAAGAGGAGAGAATTCATCAAGTTTAATAAGCAAAAACACTGTATAAGTCGAATTTCAGCATTTTTGTGTGACCGGGAAAACCACAGTCACAAGACGAGATGCAGTTCCATAGAAACTTGCAATTTTACCGCTGAACCTAAAAATGGGTAGAAAGTACTTTTTCTCCCTTCCTGTTAATGCCACAGACTTCGCCTTTACAGGGCACACGTTTTCTATCTTCCCCGCTTCAGCCCATGAAATATTGAGCTTCAAATGTGTTGTTAACGTTGTGTAAAAAAGTTGCTCACAGCTGTTCTAGGAACACATTGTGAAATCGCGTACTGTATATCTTTTCTTCTACACATAGGAATGTATTGTGCTTTGCTTAACACACTATTCTACAGTCAAGAGGAGAGAATTCATCAAGTTTAATAAGCAAAAACACTGTATAAGTCGAATTTCAGCATTTTTGTGTGACCGGGAAAACCACAGTCACAAGCCGAGATTCAGTTCCATAGGAACTTGCCATTTTACCGCGGAACCTAAAAATGGGTAGAAAGTACTTTTTCTCCCTTCCTGTTAATGCCACAGACTTCGCCTTTACAGGGCACACGTTTTCTATCTTCCCCGCTTCAGCCCATGAAATATTGAGCTTCAAATGTGTTGTTAACGTGGTGTAAAAAAGTTGCTCACAGCTGTTCTAGGAACACATTGTGAAATCGCGTATATCTTTGCTTCTACACATAGCAATGTATTGTGCTTTGCTTTACACACTATTCTACAGTCAAGAGGAGAGAATTCATCAAGTTTAATAAGCAAAAACACTGTATAAGTCGAATTTCAGCATTTTTGTGTGACCGGGAAAACCACAGTCACAAGATGAGATGCAGTTCCATAGAAACTTGCCATTTTACCGCTGAACCTAAAAATGGGTAGAAAGTACTTTTTCTCCCTTCCTGTTAATGCCACAGACTTCGCCTTTACAGGGCACACGTTTTCTATCTTCCCCGCTTCAGCCCATGAAATATTGAGCTTCAAATGTGTTGTTAACATTGTGTAAAAAAGTTGCTCACAGCTGTTCTAGGAACACATTGTGAAATCGCGTATATCTTTGCTTCTACACATAGCAATGTATTGTACTTTGCTTTACACACTATTCTACAGTCAAGAGGAGAGAATTCATCAAGTTTAATAAGCAAAAACACTGTATAAGTCGATTTTCAGCATTTTTGTGTGACCGGGAAAACCACAGTCACAAGCCGAGATGCAGTTCCATAGAAACTTGCCATTTTACCGCTGAACCTAAAAATGGGTAGAAAGTACTTTTTCTCCCTTCCTGTTAATGCCACAGACTTCGCCTTTACAGGGCACACGTTTACTATCTTCCCCGCTTCAGCCCATGAAATATTGAGCTTCAAATGTGTTGTTAACGTTGTGTAAAAAAGTTGCTCACAGCTGTTCTAGGAACACATTGTGAAATCGCGTACTGTATATCTTTTCTTCTACACATAGGAATGTATTGTGCTTTGCTTAACACACTATTCTACAGTCAAGAGGAGAGAATTCATCAAGTTTAATAAGCAAAAACACTGTATAAGTCGAATTTCAGCATTTTTGTGTGACCGGGAAAACCACAGTCACAAGCCGAGATTCAGTTCCATAGGAACTTGCCATTTTACCGCGGAACCTAAAAATGGGTAGAAAGTACTTTTTCTCCCTTCCTGTTAATGCCACAGACTTCGCCTTTACAGGGCACACGTTTTCTATCTTCCCCGCTTCAGCCCATGAAATATTGAGCTTCAAATGTGTTGTTAACGTGGTGTAAAAAAGTTGCTCACAGCTGTTCTAGGAACACATTGTGAAATCGCGTATATCTTTGCTTCTACACATAGCAATGTATTGTGCTTTGCTTTACACACTATTCTACAGTCAAGAGGAGAGAATTCATCAAGTTTAATAAGCAAAAACACTGTATAAGTCGAATTTCAGCATTTTTGTGTGACCGGGAAAACCACAGTCACAAGATGAGATGCAGTTCCATAGAAACTTGCCATTTTACCGCTGAACCTAAAAATGGGTAGAAAGTACTTTTTCTCCCTTCCTGTTAATGCCACAGACTTCGCCTTTACAGGGCACACGTTTTCTATCTTCCCCGCTTCAGCCCATGAAATATTGAGCTTCAAATGTGTTGTTAACATTGTGTAAAAAAGTTGCTCACAGCTGTTCTAGGAACACATTGTGAAATCGCGTATATCTTTGCTTCTACACATAGCAATGTATTGTACTTTGCTTTACACACTATTCTACAGTCAAGAGGAGAGAATTCATCAAGTTTAATAAGCAAAAACACTGTATAAGTCGATTTTCAGCATTTTTGTGTGACCGGGAAAACCACAGTCACAAGCCGAGATGCAGTTCCATAGAAACTTGCCATTTTACCGCTGAACCTAAAAATGGGTAGAAAGTACTTTTTCTCCCTTCCTGTTAATGCCACAGACTTCGCCTTTACAGGGCACACGTTTTCTATCTTCCCCGCTTCAGCCCATGAAATATTGAGCTTCAAATGTGTTGTTAACATTGTGTAAAAAAGTTGCTCACAGCTGTTCTAGGAACACATTGTGAAATCGCGTATATCTTTTCTTCTACACATAGGAATGTATTGTGCTTTGCTTAACACACTATTCTACAGTCAAGAGGAGAGAATTCATCAAGTTTAATAAGCAAAAACACTGTATAAGTCGAATTTCAGCATTTTTGTGTGACCGGGAAAACCACAGTCACAAGACGAGATGCAGTTCCATAGAAACTTGCAATTTTACCGCTGAACCTAAAAATGGGTAGAAAGTACTTTTTCTCCCTTCCTGTTAATGCCACAGACTTCGCCTTTACAGGGCACACGTTTTCTATCTTCCCCGCTTCAGCCCATGAAATATTGAGCTTCAAATGTGTTGTTAACGTTGTGTAAAAAAGTTGCTCACAGCTGTTCTAGGAACACATTGTGAAATCGCGTACTGTATATCTTTTCTTCTACACATAGGAATGTATTGTGCTTTGCTTAACACACTATTCTACAGTCAAGAGGAGAGAATTCATCAAGTTTAATAAGCAAAAACACTGTATAAGTCGAATTTCAGCATTTTTGTGTGACCGGGAAAACCACAGTCACAAGCCGAGATTCAGTTCCATAGGAACTTGCCATTTTACCGCGGAACCTAAAAATGGGTAGAAAGTACTTTTTCTCCCTTCCTGTTAATGCCACAGACTTCGCCTTTACAGGGCACACGTTTTCTATCTTCCCCGCTTCAGCCCATGAAATATTGAGCTTCAAATGTGTTGTTAACATTGTGTAAAAAAGTTGCTCACAGCTGTTCTAGGAACACATTGTGAAATCGCGTATATCTTTGCTTCTACACATAGAAATGTATTGTGCTTTGCTTTACACACTATTCTACAGTCAAGAGGAGAGAATTCATCAAGTTTAATAAGCAAAAACACTGTATAAGTCGAATTTCAGCATTTTTGTGTGACCGGGAAAACCACAGTCACAAGACGAGATGCAGTTCCATAGAAACTTGCCATTTTACCGCTGAACCTAAAAATGGGTAGAAAGTACTTTTTCTCCCTTCCTGTTAATGCCACAGACTTCGCCTTTACAGGGCACACGTTTTCTATCTTCCCCGCTTCAGCCCATGAAATATTGAGCTTCAAATGTGTTGTTAACATTGTGTAAAAAAGTTGCTCACAGCTGTTCTAGGAACACATTGTGAAATCGCGTATATCTTTTCTTCTACACATAGGAATGTATTGTGCTTTGCTTAACACACTATTCTACAGTCAAGAGGAGAGAATTCATCAAGTTTAATAAGCAAAAACACTGTATAAGTCGAATTTCAGCATTTTTGTGTGACCGGGAAAACCACAGTCACAAGCCGAGATTCAGTTCCATAGGAACTTGCCATTTTACCGCGGAACCTAAAAATGGGTAGAAAGTACTTTTTCTCCCTTCCTGTTAATGCCACAGACTTCGCCTTTACAGGGCACACGTTTTCTATCTTCCCCGCTTCAGCCCATGAAATATTGAGCTTCAAATGTGTTGTTAACATTGTGTAAAAAAGTTGCTCACAGCTGTTCTAGGAACACATTGTGAAATCGCGTATATCTTTGCTTCTACACATAGGAATGTATTGTGCTTTGCTTTACACACTATTCTACAGTCAAGAGGAGAGAATTCATCAAGTTTAATAAGCAAAAACTCTGTATAAGTCGCATTTCAGCATTTTTGTGTGACCGGGAAAACCACAGTCACAAGCCGAGATGCAGTTCCATAGAAACTTGCCGTTTTACCGCTGAACCGAAAAATGGGTAGAAAGTACTTTTTCTCCCTTCCTGTTAATGCCACAGACTTCGCCTTTACAGGGCACACGTTTTCTATCTTCCCCGCTTCAGCCCATGAAATATTGAGCTTCAAATGTGTTGTTAACATTGTGTAAAAAAGTTGCTCACAGCTGTTCTAGGAACACATTGTGAAATCGCGTATATCTTTTCTTCTACACATAGGAATGTATTGTGCTTTGCTTTACACACTATTTTGTATTCAAGAGGAGAGAATTCATCAAGTTTAATAAGCAAAAACACTGTATAAGTCGAATTTCAGCATTTTTGTGTGACCGGGAAAACCACAGTCACAAGCCGAGATGCAGTTCCATAGAAACTTGCCGTTTTACCGCTGAACCTAAAAATGGGTAGAAAGTACTTTTTCTCCCTTCCTGTTAATGCCACAGACTTCGCCTTTACAGGGCACACGTTTTCTATCTTCCCCGCTTCAGCCCATGAAATATTGAGATTCAAATCTGTTGTTAACGTGGTGTAAAAAAGTTGCTCACAGCTGTTCTAGGAACACATTGTGAAATCGCGTATATCTTTTCTTCTACACATAGGAATGTATTGTGCTTTGCTTTACACACTATTTTGTAGTCAAGAGGAGAGAATTCATCAAGTTTAATAAGCAAAAACACTGTATAAGTCGAATTTCAGCATTTTTGTGTGACCGGGAAAACCACAGTTACAAGCCGAGATGCAGTTCCATAGAAACTTGCCATTTTACCGCTGAACCTAAAAATGGGTAGAAAGTACTTTTTCTCCCTTCCTGTTAATGCCACAGACTTCGCCTTTACAGGGCACACGTTTTCTATCTTCCCCGCTTCAGCCCATGAAATATTGAGCTTCAAATGTGTTGTTAACGTTTTGTAAAAAAGTTGCTCACAGCTGTTCTAGGAACACATTGTGAAATCGCGTACTGTATATCTTTTCTTCTACACATAGGAATGTATTGTGCTTTGCTTAACACACTATTCTACAGTCAAGAGGAGAGAATTCATCAAGTTTAATAAGCAAAAACACTGTATAAGTCGAATTTCAGCATTTTTGTGTGACCGGGAAAACCACAGTCACAAGCCGAGATTCAGTTCCATAGGAACTTGCCATTTTACCGCGGAACCTAAAAATGGGTAGAAAGTACTTTTTCTCCCTTCCTGTTAATGCCACAGACTTCGCCTTTACAGGGCACACGTTTTCTATCTTCCCCGCTTCAGCCCATGAAATATTGAGCTTCAAATGTGTTGTTAACATTGTGTAAAAAAGTTGCTCACAGCTGTTCTAGGAACACATTGTGAAATCGCGTATATCTTTGCTTCTACACATAGGAATGTATTGTGCTTTGCTTTACACACTATTCTACAGTCAAGAGGAGAGAATTCATCAAGTTTAATAAGCAAAAACACTGTATAAGTCGAATTTCAGCATTTTTGTGTGACCGGGAAAACCACAGTCACAAGCCGAGATGCAGTTCCATAGAAACTTGCCATTTTACCGCTGAACCTAAAAATGGGTAGAAAGTACTTTTTCTCCCTTCCTGTTAATGCCACAGACTTCGCCTTTACAGGGCACACGTTTTCTATCTTCCCCGCTTCAGCCCATGAAATATTGAGATTCAAATCTGTTGTTAACGTGGTGTAAAAAAGTTGCTCACAGCTGTTCTAGGAACACATTGTGAAATCGCGTATATCTTTGCTTCTACACATAGCAATGTATTGTGCTTTGCTTTACACACTATTCTACAGTCAAGAGGAGAGAATTCATCAAGTTTAATAAGCAAAAACACTGTATAAGTCGAATTTCAGCATTTTTGTGTGACCGGGAAAACCACAGTCACAAGCCGAGATGCAGTTCCATAGAAACTTGCCATTTTACCGCTGAACCTAAAAATGGGTAGAAAGTACTTTTTCTCCCTTCCTGTTAATGCCACAGACTTCGCCTTTACAGGGCACACGTTTTCTATCTTCCCCGCTTCAGCCCATGAAATATTGAGCTTCAAATGTGTTGTTAACATTGTGTAAAAAAGTTGCTCACAGCTGTTCTAGGAACACATTGTGAAATCGCGTATATCTTTGCTTCTACACATAGCAATGTATTGTGCTTTGCTTTACACACTATTCTACAGTCAAGAGGAGAGAATTCATCAAGTTTAATAAGCAAAAACTCTGTATAAGTCGCATTTCAGCATTTTTGTGTGACCGGGAAAACCACAGTCACAAGCCGAGATGCAGTTCCATAGAAACTTGCCGTTTTACCGCTGAACCTAAAAATGGGTAGAAAGTACTTTTTCTCCCTTCCTGTTAATGCCACAGACTTCGCCTTTACAGGGCACACGTTTTCTATCTTCCCCGCTTCAGCCCATGAAATATTGAGCTTCAAATGTGTTGTTAACATTGTGTAAAAAAGTTGCTCACAGCTGTTCTAGGAACACATTGTGAAATCGCGTATATCTTTTCTTCTACACATAGGAATGTATTGTGCTTTGCTTTACACACTATTTTGTATTCAAGAGGAGAGAATTCATCAAGTTTAATAAGCAAAAACACTGTATAAGTCGAATTTCAGCATTTTTGTGTGACCGGGAAAACCACAGTCACAAGCCGAGATGCAGTTCCATAGAAACTTGCCGTTTTACCGCTGAACCTAAAAATGGGTAGAAAGTACTTTTTCTCCCTTCCTGTTAATGCCACAGACTTCGCCTTTACAGGGCACACGTTTTCTATCTTCCCCGCTTCAGCCCATGAAATATTGAGATTCAAATCTGTTGTTAACGTGGTGTAAAAAAGTTGCTCACAGCTGTTCTAAGAACACATTGTGAAATCGCGTATATCTTTTCTTCTACACATAGGAATGTATTGTGCTTTGCTTTACACACTATTTTGTAGTCAAGAGGAGAGAATTCATCAAGTTTAATAAGCAAAAACACTGTATAAGTCGAATTTCAGCATTTTTGTGTGACCGGGAAAACCACAGTTACAAGCCGAGATGCAGTTCCATAGAAACTTGCCATTTTACCGCTGAACCTAAAAATGGGTAGAAAGTACTTTTTCTCCCTTCCTGTTAATGCCACAGACTTCGCCTTTACAGGGCACACGTTTTCTATCTTCCCCGCTTCAGCCCATGAAATATTGAGCTTCAAATGTGTTGTTAACATTGTGTAAAAAAGTTGCTCACAGCTGTTCTAGGAACACATTGTGAAATCGCGTATATCTTTGCTTCTACACATAGCAATGTATTGTGCTTTGCTTTACACACTATTCTACAGTCAAGAGGAGAGAATTCATCAAGTTTAATAAGCAAAAACACTGTATAAGTCGAATTTCAGCATTTTTGTGTGACCGGGAAAACCACAGTCACAAGCCGAGATGCAGTTCCATAGAAACTTGCCATTTTACCGCTGAACCTAAAAATGGGTAGAAAGTACTTTTTCTCCCTTCCTGTTAATGCCACAGACTTCGCCTTTACAGGGCACACGTTTTCTATCTTCCCCGCTTCAGCCCATGAAATATTGAGCTTCAAATGTGTTGTTAACGTTGTGTAAAAAAGTTGCTCACAGCTGTTCTAGGAACACATTGTGAAATCGCGTACTGTATATCTTTTCTTCTACACATAGGAATGTATTGTGCTTTGCTTTACACACTATTCTACAGTCAAGAGGAGAGAATTCATCAAGTTTAATAAGCAAAAACTCTGTATAAGTCGAATTTCAGCATTTTTGTGTGACCGGGAAAACCACAGTCACAAGTCGAGATGCAGTTCCATAGAAACTTGCCGTTTTACCGCTGAACCTAAAAATGGGTAGAAAGTACTTTTTCTCCCTTCCTGTTAATGCCACAGACTTCGCCTTTACAGGGCACACGTTTTCTATCTTCCCCGCTTCAGCCCATGAAATATTGAGCTTCAAATGTGTTGTTAACGTTGTGTAAAAAAGTTGCTCACAGCTGTTCTAGGAACACATTGTGAAATCGCGTATATCTTTGCTTCTACACATAGGAATGTATTGTGCTTTGCTTTACACACTATTCTACAGTCAAGAGGAGAGAATTCATCAAGTTTAATAAGCAAAAACACTGTATAAGTCGAATTTCAGCATTTTTGTGTGACCGGGAAAACCACAGTCACAAGCCGAGATGCAGTTCCATAGAAACTTGCCATTTTACCGCTGAACCTAAAAATGGGTAGAAAGTACTTTTTCTCCCTTCCTGTTAATGCCACAGACTTCGCCTTTACAGGGCACACGTTTTCTATCTTCCCCGCTTCAGCCCATGAAATATTGAGATTCAAATCTGTTGTTAACGTGGTGTAAAAAAGTTGCTCACAGCTGTTCTAGGAACACATTGTGAAATCGCGTATATCTTTTCTTCTACACATAGGAATGTATTGTGCTTTGCTTTACACACTATTTTACAGTCAAGAGGAGAGAATTCATCAAGTTTAATCAGCAAAAACACTGTATAAGTCGAATTTCAGCATTTTTGTGTGACCGGGAAAACCACAGTCACAAGACAAGATGCAGTTCCATAGAAACTTGCCATTTTACCGCTGAACCTAAAAATGGGTAGAAAGTACTTTTTCTCCCTTCCTGTTAGTGCCACAGACTTCGCCTTTACAGGGCACACGTTTTCTATCTTCCCCGCTTCAGCCCATGAAATATTGAGCTTCAAATGTGTTGTTAACATTGTGTAAAAAAGTTGCTCACAGCTGTTCTAGGAACACATTGTGAAATCGCGTATATCTTTTCTTCTACACATAGGAATGTATTGTGCTTTGCTTAACACACTATTCTACAGTCAAGAGGAGAGAATTCATCAAGTTTAATAAGCAAAAACACTGTATAAGTCGAATTTCAGCATTTTTGTGTGACCGGGAAAACCACAGTCACAAGCCGAGATTCAGTTCCATAGGAACTTGCCATTTTACCGCGGAACCTAAAAATGGGTAGAAAGTACTTTTTCTCCCTTCCTGTTAATGCCACAGACTTCGCCTTTACAGGGCACACGTTTTCTATCTTCCCCGCTTCAGCCCATGAAATATTGAGCTTCAAATGTGTTGTTAACATTGTGTAAAAAAGTTGCTCACAGCTGTTCTAGGAACACATTGTGAAATCGCGTATATCTTTGCTTCTACACATAGGAATGTATTGTGCTTTGCTTTACACACTATTCTACAGTCAAGAGGAGAGAATTCATCAAGTTTAATAAGCAAAAACACTGTATAAGTCGAATTTCAGCATTTTTGTGTGACCGGGAAAACCACAGTCACAAGCCGAGATGCAGTTCCATAGAAACTTGCCATTTTACCGCTGAACCTAAAAATGGGTAGAAAGTACTTTTTCTCCCTTCCTGTTAATGCCACAGACTTCGCCTTTACAGGGCACACGTTTTCTATCTTCCCCGCTTCAGCCCATGAAATATTGAGCTTCAAATCTGTTGTTAACGTGGTGTAAAAAAGTTGCTCACAGCTGTTCTAGGAACACATTGTGAAATCGCGTATATCTTTTCTTCGACACATAGGAATGTATTGTGCTTTGCTTTACACACTATTTTACAGTCAAGAGGAGAGAATTCATCAAGTTTAATCAGCAAAAACACTGTATAAGTCGAATTTCAGCATTTTTGTGTGACCGGGAAAACCACAGTTACAAGCCGAGATGCAGTTCCATAGAAACTTGCCATTTTACCGCTGAACCTAAAAATGGGTAGAAAGTACTTTTTCTCCCTTCCTGTTAATGCCACAGACTTCGCCTTTACAGGGCACACGTTTTCTATCTTCCCCGCTTCAGCCCATGACATATTGAGCTTCAAATGTGTTGTTAACGTTGTGTAAAAAAGTTGCTCACAGCTGTTCTAGGAACACATTGTAAAATCGCGTACTGTATATCTTTTCTTCTACACATAGGAATGTATTGTGCTTTGCTTAACACACTATTCTACAGTCAAGAGGAGAGAATTCATCAAGTTTAATAAGGAAAAACACTGTATAAGTCGAATTTCAGCATTTTTGTGTGACCGTGAAAACCACAGTCACAAGCCGAGATTCAGTTCCATAGGAACTTGCCATTTTACCGCGGAACCTAAAAATGGGTAGAAAGTACTTTTTCTCCCTTCCTGTTAATGCCACAGACTTCGCCTTTACAGGGCACACGTTTTCTATCTTCCCCGCTTCAGCCCATGAAATATTGAGCTTCAAATGTGTTGTTAACATTGTGTAAAAAAAGTTGCTCACAGCTGTTCTAGGAACACATTGTGAAATCGCGTATATCTTTGCTTCTACACATAGGAATGTATTGTGCTTTGCTTTACACACTATTCTACAGTCAAGAGGAGAGAATTCATCAAGTTTAATAAGCAAAAACACTGTATAAGTCGAATTTCAGCATTTTTGTGTGACCGGGAAAACCACAGTCACAAGCCGAGATGCAGTTCCATAGAAACTTGCCATTTTACCGCTGAACCTAAAAATGGGTAGAAAGTACTTTTTCTCCCTTCCTGTTAATGCCACAGACTTCGCCTTTACAGGGCACACGTTTTCTATCTTCCCCGCTTCAGCCCATGAAATATTGAGCTTCAAATGTGTTGTTAACGTTGTGTAAAAAAGTTGTTCACAGCTGTTCTAGGAACACATTGTGAAATCGCGTATATCTTTGCTTCTACACATAGGAATGTATTGTGCTTTGCTTTACACACTATTCTACAGTCAAGAGGAGAGAATTCATCAAGTTTAATAAGCAAAAACACTGTATAAGTCGAATTTCAGCATTTTTGTGTGACCGGGAAAACCACAGTCACAAGCCGAGATGCAGTTCCATAGAAACTTGCCATTTTACCGCTGAACCTAAAAATGGGTAGAAAGTACTTTTTCTCCCTTCCTGTTAATGCCACAGACTTCGCCTTTACAGGGCACACGTTTTCTATCTTCCCCGCTTCAGCCCATGAAATATTGAGATTCAAATCTGTTGTTAACGTGGTGTAAAAAAGTTGCTCACAGCTGTTCTAGGAACACATTGTGAAATCGCGTATATCTTTGCTTCTACACATAGCAATGTATTGTGCTTTGCTTTACACACTATTCTACAGTCAAGAGGAGAGAATTCATCAAGTTTAATAAGCAAAAACACTGTATAAGTCGAATTTCAGCATTTTTGTGTGACCGGGAAAACCACAGTCACAAGCCGAGATGCAGTTCCATAGAAACTTGCCATTTTACCGCTGAACCTAAAAATGGGTAGAAAGTACTTTTTCTCCCTTCCTGTTAATGCCACAGACTTCGCCTTTACAGGGCACACGTTTTCTATCTTCCCCGCTTCAGCCCATGAAATATTGAGCTTCAAATGTGTTGTTAACGTTGTGTAAAAAAGTTGCTCACAGCTGTTCTAGGAACACATTGTGAAATCGCGTACTGTATATCTTTTCTTCTACACATAGGAATGTATTGTGCTTTGCTTTACACACTATTTTACAGTCAAGAGGAGAGAATTCATCAAGTTTAATCAGCAAAAACACTGTATAAGTCGAATTTCAGCATTTTTGTGTGACCGGGAAAACCACAGTCACAAGACAAGATGCAGTTCCATAGAAACTTGCCATTTTACCGCTGAACCTAAAAATGGGTAGAAAGTACTTTTTCTCCCTTCCTGTTAATGCCACAGACTTCGCCTTTACAGGGCACACGTTTTCTATCTTCCCCGCTTCAGCCCATGAAATATTGAGCTTCAAATGTGTTGTTAACGTTGTGTAAAAAAGTTGCTCACAGCTGTTCTAGGAACACATTGTGAAATCGCGTATATCTTTGCTTCTACACATAGCAATGTATTGTGCTTTGCTTAACACACTATTCTACAGTCAAGAGGAGAGAATTCATCAAGTTTAATAAGCAAAAACACTGTATAAGTCGAATTTCAGCATTTTTGTGTGACCGTGAAAACCACAGTCACAAGCCGAGATTCAGTTCCATAGGAACTTGCCATTTTACCGCGGAACCTAAAAATGGGTAGAAAGTACTTTTTCTCCCTTCCTGTTAATGCCACAGACTTCGCCTTTACAGGGCACACGTTTTCTATCTTCCCCGCTTCAGCCCATGAAATATTGAGCTTCAAATGTGTTGTTAACATTGTGTAAAAAAAGTTGCTCACAGCTGTTCTAGGAACACATTGTGAAATCGCGTATATCTTTGCTTCTACACATAGGAATGTATTGTGCTTTGCTTTACACACTATTCTACAGTCAAGAGGAGAGAATTCATCAAGTTTAATAAGCAAAAACACTGTATAAGTCGAATTTCAGCATTTTCGTGTGACCGGGAAAACCACAGTCACAAGCCGAGATGCAGTTCCATAGAAACTTGCCATTTTACCGCTGAACCTAAAAATGGGTAGAAAGTACTTTTTCTCCCTTCCTGTTAATGCCACAGACTTCGCCTTTACAGGGCACACGTTTTCTATCTTCCCCGCTTCAGCCCATGAAATATTGAGCTTCAAATGTGTTGTTAACGTTGTGTAAAAAAGTTGCTCACAGCTGTTCTAGGAACACATTGTGAAATCGCGTATATCTTTGCTTCTACACATAGGAATGTATTGTGCTTTGCTTTACACACTATTCTACAGTCAAGAGGAGAGAATTCATCAAGTTTAATAAGCAAAAACACTGTATAAGTCGAATTTCAGCATTTTTTGTGACCGGGAAAACCACAGTCACAAGCCGAGATGCAGTTCCATAGAAACTTGCCATTTTACCGCTGAACCTAAAAATGGGTAGAAAGTACTTTTTCTCCCTTCCTGTTAATGCCACAGACTTCGCCTTTACAGGGCACACGTTTTCTATCTTCCCCGCTTCAGCCCATGAAATATTGAGCTTCAAATGTGTTGTTAACGTTGTGTAAAAAAGTTGCTCACAGCTGTTCTAGGAACACATTGTGAAATCGCGTACTGTATATCTTTTCTTCTACACATAGGAATGTATTGTGCTTTGCTTTACACACTATTTTACAGTCAAGAGGAGAGAATTCATCAAGTTTAATCAGCAAAAACACTGTATAAGTCGAATTTCAGCATTTTTGTGTGACCGGGAAAACCACAGTCACAAGACAAGATGCAGTTCCATAGAAACTTGCCATTTTACCGCTGAACCTAAAAATGGGTAGAAAGTACTTTTTCTCCCTTCCTGTTAATGCCACAGACTTCGCCTTTACAGGGCACACGTTTTCTATCTTCCCCGCTTCAGCCCATGAAATATTGAGCTTCAAATGTGTTGTTAACATTGTGTAAAAAAGTTGCTCACAGCTGTTCTAGGAACACATTGTGAAATCGCGTATATCTTTTCTTCTACACATAGGAATGTATTGTGCTTTGCTTAACACACTATTCTACAGTCAAGAGGAGAGAATTCATCAAGTTTAATAAGCAAAAACACTGTATAAGTCGAATTTCAGCATTTTTGTGTGACCGTGAAAACCACAGTCACAAGCCGAGATTCAGTTCCATAGGAACTTGCCATTTTACCGCGGAACCTAAAAATGGGTAGAAAGTACTTTTTCTCCCTTCCTGTTAATGCCACAGACTTCGCCTTTACAGGGCACACGTTTTCTATCTTCCCCGCTTCAGCCCATGAAATATTGAGCTTCAAATGTGTTGTTAACATTGTGTAAAAAAGTTGCTCACAGCTGTTCTAGGAACACATTGTGAAATCGCGTATATCTTTGCTTCTACACATAGGAATGTATTGTGCTTTGCTTTACACACTATTCTACAGTCAAGAGGAGAGAATTCATCAAGTTTAATAAGCAAAAACACTGTATAAGTCGAATTTCAGCATTTTTGTGTGACCGGGAAAACCACAGTCACAAGACAAGATGCAGTTCCATAGAAACTTGCCATTTTACCGCTGAACCTAAAAATGGGTAGAAAGTACTTTTTCTCCCTTCCTGTTAATGCCACAGACTTCGCCTTTACAGGGCACACGTTTTCTATCTTCCCCGCTTCAGCCCATGAAATATTGAGCTTCAAATGTGTTGTTAACATTGTGTAAAAAAGTTGCTCACAGCTGTTCTAGGAACACATTGTGAAATCGCGTATATCTTTTCTTCTACACATAGGAATGTATTGTGCTTTGCTTAACACACTATTCTACAGTCAAGAGGAGAGAATTCATCAAGTTTAATAAGCAAAAACACTGTATAAGTCGAATTTCAGCATTTTTGTGTGACCGTGAAAACCACAGTCACAAGCCGAGATTCAGTTCCATAGGAACTTGCCATTTTACCGCGGAACCTAAAAATGGGTAGAAAGTACTTTTTCTCCCTTCCTGTTAATGCCACAGACTTCGCCTTTACAGGGCACACGTTTTCTATCTTCCCCGCTTCAGCCCATGAAATATTGAGCTTCAAATGTGTTGTTAACGTGGTGTAAAAAAGTTGCTCACAGCTGTTCTAGGAACACATTGTGAAATCGCGTATATCTTTTCTTCTACACATAGGAATGTATTGTGCTTTGCTTTACACACTATTCTACAGTCAAGAGGAGAGAATTCATCAAGTTTAATAAGCAAAAACTCTGTATAAGTCGAATTTCAGCATTTTTGTGTGACCGGGAAAACCACAGTCACAAGCCGAGATGCAGTTCCATAGAAACTTGCCGTTTTACCGCTGAACCTAAAAATGGGTAGAAAGTACTTTTTCTCCCTTCCTGTTAATGCCACAGACTTCGCCTTTACAGGGCACACATTTTCTATCTTCCCCGCTTCAGCCCATAAAATATTGAGCTTCAAATGTGTTGTTAACATTGTGTAAAAAAGTTGCTCACAGCTGTTCTAGGAACACATTGTGAAATCGCGTACTGTATATCTTTTCTTCTACACATAGGAATGTATTGTGCTTTGCTTAACACACTATTCTACAGTCAAGAGGAGAGAATTCATCAAGTTTAATAAGCAAAAACACTGTATAAGTCGAATTTCAGCATTTTTGTGTGACCGGGAAAACCACAGTCACAAGCCGAGATGCAGTTCCATAGAAACTTGCCATTTTACCGCTGAACCTAAAAATGGGTAGAAAGTACTTTTTCTCCCTTCCTGTTAATGCCACAGACTTCGCCTTTACAGGGCACACGTTTTCTATCTTCCCCGCTTCAGCCCATGAAATATTGAGCTTCAAATGTGTTGTTAACGTTGTGTAAAAAAGTTGCTCACAGCTGTTCTAGGAACACATTGTGAAATCGCGTATATCTTTTCTTCTACACATAGGAATGTATTGTGCTTTGCTTTACACACTATTCTACAGTCAAGAGGAGAGAATTCATCAAGTTTAATAAGCAAAAACTCTGTATAAGTCGAATTTCAGCATTTTTGTGTGACCGGGAAAACCACAGTCACAAGCCGAGATGCAGTTCCATAGAAACTTGCCGTTTTACCGCTGAACCTAAAAATGGGTAGAAAGTACTTTTTCTCCCTTCCTGTTAATGCCACAGACTTCGCCTTTACAGGGCACACATTTTCTATCTTCCCCGCTTCAGCCCATGAAATATTGAGCTTCAAATGTGTTGTTAACATTGTGTAAAAAAGTTGCTCACAGCTGTTCTAGGAACACATTGTGAAATCGCGTACTGTATATCTTTTCTTCTACACATAGGAATGTATTGTGCTTTGCTTAACACACTATTCTACAGTCAAGAGGAGAGAATTCATCAAGTTTAATAAGCAAAAACACTGTATAAGTCGAATTTCAGCATTTTTGTGTGACCGGGAAAACCACAGTCACAAGCCGAGATTCAGTTCCATAGGAACTTGCCATTTTACCGCGGAACCTAAAAATGGGTAGAAAGTACTTTTTCTCCCTTCCTGTTAATGCCACAGACTTCGCCTTTACAGGGCACACGTTTTCTATCTTCCCCGCTTCAGCCCATGAAATATTGAGCTTCAAATGTGTTGTTAACATTGTGTAAAAAAGTTGCTCACAGCTGTTCTAGGAACACATTGTGAAATCGCGTATATCTTTGCTTCTACACATAGGAATGTATTGTGCTTTGCTTTACACACTATTCTACAGTCAAGAGGAGAGAATTCATCAAGTTTAATAAGCAAAAACACTGTATAAGTCGAATTTCAGCATTTTTGTGTGACCGGGAAAACCACAGTCACAAGCCGAGATGCAGTTCCATAGAAACTTGCCATTTTACCGCTGAACCTAAAAATGGGTAGAAAGTACTTTTTCTCCCTTCCTGTTAATGCCACAAACTTCGCCTTTACAGGGCACACGTTTTCTATCTTCCCCGCTTCAGCCCATGAAATATTGAGATTCAAATCTGTTGTTAACGTGGTGTAAAAAAGTTGCTCACAGCTGTTCTAGGAACACATTGTGAAATCGCGTATATCTTTGCTTCTACACATAGCAATGTATTGTGCTTTGCTTTACACACTATTCTACAGTCAAGAGGAGAGAATTCATCAAGTTTAATAAGCAAAAACACTGTACTGTATAAGTCGAATTTCAGCATTTTTGTGTGACCGGGAAAACCACAGTCACAAGCCGAGATGCAGTTCCATAGAAACTTGCCGTTTTACCGCTGAACCTAAAAATGGGTAGAAAGTACTTTTTCTCCCTTCCTGTTAATGCCACAGACTTCGCCTTTACAGGGCACACGTTTTCTATCTTCCCCGCTTCAGCCCATGAAATATTGAGCTTCAAATGTGTTGTTAACGTTGTGTAAAAAAGTTGCTCACAGCTGTTCTAGGAACACATTGTGAAATCGCGTACTGTATATCTTTTCTTCTACACATAGGAATGTATTGTGCTTTGCTTTACACACTATTCTACAGTCAAGAGGAGAGAATTCATCAAGTTTAATAAGCAAAAACACTGTATAAGTCGAATTTCAGCATTTTTGTGTGACCGGGAAAACCACAGTCACAAGCGGAGATGCAGTTCCATAGAAACTTGCCATTTTACCGCTGAACATAAAAATGGGAAAAAGTACTTTTTCTCCCTTCCTGTTAATGCCACAGACTTCGCCTTTACAGGGCACACGTTTTCTATCTTTCCCGCTTCAGCCCATGAAATATTGAGCTTCAAATGTGTTGTTAACTTTGTGTAAAAAAGTTGCTGAAAATGAACGTGCGCGTCTTTCACTCTTCCCGAGGGACTTAGAAGAATTTTGTGATATTTTTTATTAAAATGGTGTATAAGGGTATATATATAAATATATTTTATGCACTGTATATGAACTGGCGATTTCTAAGTCTGTGGTTCCGAGAGGGGGTAACCAGGCTCACTAGTAAAGGTCAAGCCACTTGGCTGCCAGAATGCCCTCCTTCAGCACAGACCAGAAAGGCATTGTGATAAGCGTATCCCCGGTATAGTCAGGGGTTAATGGGAGTCGTCCCCGTCCCCCCAGTATACGGCCAGAACCATGGACCCGTTACTTGTGGTTCGGACTGTCTCCAACCAGCCATAATGTTGTGAGTGAAATTATGTCTAGGTCCAGCTTTGGTACATTAGAAGCAACTCTGAAACTTAACCTAAGCGTTTTTCGAAGCTACTTTTTGGCTAACTTCTTATAGGAAGGTCTAGGAGCTCTGAAAATGAACGTACGCGTCTTTCACTCTTCCCGAGGGACTTAGAAGAATTTTGTGATATTTTTTATTAAAATGGTGTATAAGGGTATATATATAAATATATTTTATGCACTGTATATGAGCTGGCGATTTCTAAGTCTGTGGTTCCGAGAGGGGGTAACCAGGCTCACTAATAAAGGTCAAGCCACTTGGCTGCCAGAATGCCCTGCTTCAGCACAGACCAGAAAGGCATTGTGATAAGCGTATCCCCGGTATAGTCAGGGGTTAATGGGAGTCGTCCCCGTCCCCCCAGTATACGGCCAGAACCATGGACCCGGTACTTGTGGTTCGGACCCTCTCCAACCAGCCATAATGTTGTGAGAGTGAAATTATGTCTAAGTCCAGCTTTGGTACATTAGAAGCAACTCTGAAACTTAACCTAAGCGTTTTTCGAAGCTACTTTTTGGCTAACTTCTTATAGGAAGGTCTAGGAGCTCTGAAAATGAACGTACGCGTCTTTCACTCTTCCCGAGGGACTTAGAAGAATTTTGTGATATTTTTTATTAAAATGGTGTATAAGGGTATATATATAAATATATTTTATGCACTGTATATGAGCTGGCGATTTCTAAGTCTGTGGTTCCGAGAGGGGGTAACCAGGCTCACTAATAAAGGTCAAGCCACTTGGCTGCCAGAATGCCCTGCTTCAGCACAGACCAGAAAGGCATTGTGATAAACGTATCCCCGGTATAGTCAGGGGTTAATGGGAGTCGTCCCCGTCCCCCCAGTATACGGCCAGAACCATGGACCCGGTACTTGTGGTTCGGACTGTCTCCAACCAGCCATAATGTTGTGAGAGTGAAATTATGTCTAAGTCCAGCTTTGGTACATTAGAAGCAACTCTGAAACTTAACCTAAGCGTTTTTCGAAGCAACTTTTTGGCTAACTTCTTATAGGAAGGTCTAGGAGCTCTGAAAATGAACGTGCGCGTCTTTCACTCTTCCCGAGGGACTTAGAAGAATTTTGTGATATTTTTTATTAAAATGGTGTATAAGGGTATATATATAAATATATTTTATGCACTATATATGAGCTGGCGATTTCTAAGTCTGTGGTTCCGAGAGGGGGTAACCAGGCTCACTAATAAAGGTCAAGCCACTTGGCTGCCAGAATGCCCTGCTTCAGCACAGACCAGAAAGGCATTGTGATAAGCGTATCCCCGGTATAGTCAGGGGTTAATGGGAGTCGTCCCCGTCCCCCCAGTATACGGCCAGAACCATGGACCCGGTACTTTTGGTTCGGACTGTCTCCAACCAGCCATAATGTTGTGAGAGTGAAATTATGTCTAAGTCCAGCTTTGGTACATTAGAAGCAACTCTGAAACTTAACCTAAGCGTATTTCGAAGCTACTTTTTAGCTAACTTCTTATAGGAAGGTCTAGGAGCTCTGAAAATGAACGTGCGCGTCTTTCACTCTTCCCGAGGGACTTAGAAGAATTTTGTGATATTTTTTATTAAAATGGTGTATAAGGGTATATATATAAATATATTTTATGCACTGTATATGAGCTGGCGATTTCTAAGTCTGTGGTTCCGAGAGGGGGTAACCAGGCTCACTAATAAAGGTCAAGCCACTTGGCTGCCAGAATGCCCTGCTTCAGCACAGACCAGAAAGGCATTGTGATAAGCGTATCCCCGGTATAGTCAGGAGTTAATGGGAGTCGTCCCCGTCCCCCCAGTATACGGCCAGAACCATGGACCCGGTACTTGTGGTTCGGACTGTCTCCAACCAGCCATAATGTTGTGAGAGTGAAATTATGTCTAAGTCCAGCTTTGGTACATTAGAAGCAACTCTGAAACTTAACCTAAGCGTTTTTCGAAGCTACTTTTTAGCTAACTTCTTATAGGAAGGGATAAGGATGGTATTATTACATAGCACTGACAGTGACGGCGGCGTTGTACATACAGGGATAAGGATAGCATTATTACATAGCACTGACAGTGACGGCGGCGCTGTACATACAGGGATAAGGATAGGATATATAAGACAGTACTGACAGTGACGGCGGCACTTATCCCTGTATGTACAGCGCCGCCGTCACTGTCAGTGCTATGTAATAATACTATCCTTATCCCTGTATGTACAGCGCCGCCATCACTGTCAGTGAGTAGAAAGTACTTTTCTCCACCCCTGTTATTGCCACAGACTTGCCCTTTACAGGGCGCCGCCGTCACTGTCAGTGCTATGTAATACAATCCTTATCCCTGTATCTACAGCGCCGCCGTCACATTCACTGCTATGTAATAATACTATCCTTATCCCTGTATGGACAGTGCCGCCGTCACTGTCACTGCTTTGCAATAATACTATCCTTATCTCTGTATGTACAGCGCCGCCGTCACTGTCAGTGCTATGTAATAATACTATTCTTATCCCTGTATGTACAACGCCGCCATTACTGTCAGTGCTATGTAATTGTACATACAGGGATAAGGATAGTATTACATAGCAATGACAGTGACAGCGCACTGTACATACAGGGATAAGGATATTATTATTACTGTACATAGCACTGACAGTGACGGCGGCGCTGTACATACAGGGATAAGGATAGTATTATTACATAGCACTGACAGTGACGGCGGCGCTGTACATACAGGGATAAGGATAGTATTATTACATAGCACTGACAGTGACGTGGCGCTGTACATACAGGGATAAGGATAGTATTATTACATAGCACTGACAGTGATGGTGGAACTGTACATAACGGGATAAGGATAGTATTATTACATAGCACTGACAGTGACGGCGGCGCTGTACACACAGGGATAAGGATAGTATTACATAGCACTGACAGTGACGTGGCGCTGTACATACAGGGATAAGGATAGTATTACATAGCACTGACAGTGACGGCGACGCTGTACATACAGGGATAAGGATAGTATTACACAGCACTGACAGTGACGGCGGCGCTGTACATACAGGGATAAGGATAGTATTACATAGCACTGACAGTGACGGCGGCGCTGTACATACAGGGATAAGGATATTATTATTACATAGCACTGACAGTGACGATGGCGCTGTACATACAGGGATAAGGATAGTATTATTACATAGCAGTGACAGTGACGGTGGCGCTGTACATACAGGGATAAGGATAGTATTACATAGAACTGACAGTGACGGCGGCGCTGTACATACAGGGATAAGGATAGTATTACATAGCACTGACAGTGAGGGCGGTGCTGTACATACAGGGATAAGGATAGTAATACACAGCACTGACAGTGACGGCGGCGCTGTAAATACAGGGATAAGGATAGTATTACATAGCACTGACAGTGACGGCGGCGCTGTACACAAAGGGATAAGGATATTATTATTGCATAGCACTGACGGGCATTTACACTGCGCATCTCATTACAGGGGCATTTACACTGCGCATCTCATTACAGGGCATTTACACTGCGCATCTCATTACGGGGCATTTACACTGCGCATCTCATTACAGGGGCATTTACACTGTGCATCTCATTACGGGGCATTTACATTGCGCATCTCATTACAGGGCATTCACACTGCGCATCTCATTACGCAGCATTTACACTGCGCATCTCATTAAAGGGGCATTTACACTGCGCATCTCATTACGGGGCATTTACACTGCGCTTCTCATTACAGGGGCATTTACACTGCGCATCTCATTACAGGGGCATTTACACTGCGCATGTCATTACAGGGGCATTTACAATGCGCATCTCATTACAGGGGCATTTACACTGTGCATCTCATTACGGGGCATTTACACTGCGCATCTCATTACAGGGCATTTACACTGTGCATCTCATTAAGGGGCATTTACACTGGGCATCCCATTACGGGGCATTTACACTGCGCATCTCATTACAGTGGCATTTACATTGCGCATCTCATTACAGGGGCCTTTACACGGCGCATCTCATTACAGGGGCCTTTACACGGCGCATCTCATTACATAGGCCGTTACACGGCGCATCTCATTACAGGGGCCTTTACACTGCGCATCTCATTACAGGGGCCTTTACACTGCGCATCTAATTACAAGGGCCTTTACACTGCGCATCTCATTACAGGGGCATTTACACTGTGCATCTCATTACGGGGCATTTACACTGCGCATCTCATTACAGGGCATTTACACTGCGCATCTCATTACGGGGCATTTACACTGCGCATCTCATTAAAGGGGCATTTACACTGCGCATCTCATTACGGGGCATTTACACTGCGCTTCTCATTACAGGGGCATTTACACTGCGCATCTCATTACAGGGGCATTTACACTGCGCATGTCATTACAGGGGCATTTACAATGCGCATCTCATTACAGGGGCATTTACAATGTGCATCTCATTACGGGGCATTTACACTGCGCATCTCATTACAGGGCATTTACACTGTGCATCTCATTAAGGGGCATTTACACTGGGAATCCCATTACGGGGCATTTACACTGCGCATCTCATTACAGTGGCATTTACATTGCGCATCTCATTACAGGGGCCTTTACACGGCGCATCTCATTACAGGGGCCTTTACACGGCGCATCTCATTACATAGGCCGTTACACGGCGCATCTCATTACAGGGGCCTTTACACTGCGCATCTCATTACAGGGGCCTTTACACTGCGCATCTAATTACAAGGGCCTTTACACTGCGCATCTCATTACAGGGGCATTTACACTGCGCATCTCATTACAGGGGCATCTACACTGCGCATCTCATTACAGGGGCAATTACACGGCGCATCTCATTACAGGGGCATTTACACGGCGCAACTCATTACAAGGGCCTTTACACGGCGCATATCATTACAGGGGCCTTTACACTGCGCATCTCATTACAGGGGCCTTTACACTGCGCATGTCATTACAGGGGCCTTTACACTGCGCATCTCATTACAGGGGCCTTTACACTGCGCATCTCATTACAGGGGCATTTACACTGCGCATCTCATTACAGGGGCATTTACACTTGGCATCTCATTAAGGGGCATTTACACTGCGCATCTCATTACGGGGCATTTACACTGCGCATCTCATTACAGGGGCATTTACACTGCGCATCTCATTACAGGGGCCTTTACACTGCGCATCTCATTATGGGGCCTTTACACTGCGCATCTCATTACAGGGGCCTTTACACTGCGCATCTCATTACTGGGCATTTACACTGCGCATCTCATTACAGGGGCATTTACACTGCGCATCTCATTACAGGGGCATTTACAGTGCGCATCTCATTACAGGGACATTTACACTGCGCATCTCATTACAGGGGCATTTACACTGCGCATCTCATTAAAGGGGCCTTTACACTGCGCATCTCATTACGGGGCTTTTACACTGCGCATCTCATTAAAGGGGCCTTTACACTGCGCATCTCATTACGGGGCTTTTGCACTGCGCATCTCATTACAGGGGCCTTTACACTGCGCATCTCATTACGGGGCATTTACACTGCGCATCTCATTACAGGGGCATTTACACTGCGCATCTCATTACAGGGGCATTTACACTGGGCATCTCATTACAGGGGCATTTACACTGCGCATCTCATTACAGGGGCATTTACATGGCGCATCTCATTACAGGGGCATTTACATGGCGCATCTCATTACAGGGGCCTTTCCACTGCGCATCTCATTACAGGGGCCTTTACACTGCGCATCTCATTACAGGGGCCTCTACACTGCGCATCTCATTACGGGGCCTCTACACTGCGCATCTCATTACAGGGGCATTTACACTGCGCATCTCATTAAAGGGGCATTTACACTGCGCATCTCATTACAGGGGCATATACACTGCGCATCTCATTACAGGGGCATTTACACTGCACATCTCATTACAGGGGCATTTACACTGCGCATCTCATTACAGGGGCATTTACACTGCGCATCTCATTACAGGGGCATTTAGACTGCGGATCTCATTACGGGGCATTTACAGTGTGCATCTCATTAAGGGGCATTTACACTGGGCATCTCATTACGGTGCATTTACACTGCGCATCTCATTACAGGGGCATTTATACTGCGCATCTCATTACAGGGGCCTTTACACGGCGCATCTCATTACAGGGGCCTTTACACGGCGCATCTCATTACAGGGGCCTTTACACGGCACATCTCATTACAGGGGCCTTTACATGGCGCATCTCATTACAGGGGCCTTTACACGGCGCATCTCATTACAGGGGCCTTTACACTGCACATCTCATTACAGGGGCATTTACACTGCGCATCTCATTACAGGGGCATTTACACGGCACATCTCATTACAGGGGCATTTACAGGGCGCATCTCATTACAGGGGCCTTTACACGGCGCATCTCATTACAGGGGCCTTTACACTGCGCATCTCATTACAGGGGCCTTTACACTGCGCATCTCATTACAGGGGCCTTTACTGTAAGTGCTATGTAATACTATCCTTATCCCTGTGTGTACAGCGCCGCCGTCACTGTCAGTGCTATTTAATAATACTATCCTTATCCCTGTATGTACAGCGCCCCCTGTATGTACAGCGCCGCCGTCACTGTCAGTGCTATGTAATAATATTATCCTTATCCCTGTATGTACAGCGCTGCCGTCACTGTCAGTGCTATGTAATAATACTATCCTTATCTCTGTATGTACAGTGACGCCGTCACTGTCAGTGCTATGTAATAATACTATCCTTATCCCTGTATGTACAGCGCCGCCGTCACTGTCACTGCTATGTAATAATACTATCCTTATCCCTGTATGTACAGCGCCGCCGTCACTGTCACTGCTATGTAATAATACTATCCTTATCCCTGTATGTACAGCGCCGCCGTTACATAGCACTGACAGTGACGGCGGCGCTGTACATACATCTCTCTGCGCTCTTTTTCTCTCTCTGCGCTCTTTCTCTCTCTCTGCGCTCTTTCTTTCTCTCTCTCTGTGCTCTCTCTCTCTCTCTGCGCTCTCTCTCTCTGGGCTCTCTCTCTGTCTGCGCTCTCTCTCTCTCTCTCTGCGCTCTTTCTTTCTCTCTCTGCGCTCTTTCTCTCTCTCTGCGCTCTTTCTTTCTCTCTCTCTCTGCACTCTTTCTTTCTCTCTCTGCGCTCTTTCTCTCTCTCTGCGCTCTTTCTTTCTCTCTCTGCGCTCTTTCTTTCTCTCTCTCTGCGCTCTTTCTTTCTCTCTCTGCGCTCTTTCTCTCTCTCTGCTCTCTTTCTTTCTCTCTCTGCGTTCTTTCTTTCTCTCTCTCTCTGCACTCTTTCTTCCTCTCTCTCTCTGCGCTCTTTCTTTCTCTGCGCTTTTTCTCTCTCTCTGCGCTCTTTCTTTCTTTCTCTCTGTGCGCTCTTTCTTTCTCTCTCTCTCTGCGCTCTTTCTTTCTCTGCGCTCTTTCTCTCTCTCTGCGCTCTTTCTTTCTCTCTCTCTGCGCTCTCTCTCTCTCTCTCTGCGCTCTCTCTCTCTGGGCTCTCTCTCTGTCTGCGCTCTCTCTCTCTCTCTGCGCTCTTTTTTTCTCTTTCTCTCTGCGCTCTTTCTCTCTCTCTCTCTGCGCTCTTTCTCTCTCTCTCTGCGTTCTTTCATCCTCTCTCTGCGCTCTCTCTCTCTGCGCTCTTTCTTTCTTTCTCTCTCTGCGCTCTTTCTCTCTCTCTCTGCGCTCTTTCTCTCTCTCTGCGCTCTTTCTCTCTCTCTATGCGCTCTTTCTTTCTCTCTCTCTGCGCTCTTTCTCTCTGCGCTCTTTCTTTCTCTCTCTGCGCTCTTTCTCTCTCTCTGCGCTCTTTCTTTCTCTCTCTCTCTGCACTCTCTCTCTCTGCGCTCTCTCTGCACTCTTTCTCTCTCTCTGCGCTCTTTCTTTCTCTCTCTCTGCGCTCTATCTCTCTCTCTCTGCGCTCTTTCTCTCTCTCTGCGCTCTTTCTTTCTCTCTCTGCATTCTTTCTTTCTCTCTCTCTCTGCACTCTTTCTTCCTCTCTCTCTCTGCGCTCTTTCTTTCTCTGCGCTTTTTCTCTCTCTCTGCGCTCTTTCTTTCTTTCTCTCTGCGCTCTTTCTTTCTCTCTGCGCTCTTACTTTCTCTCTGCGCTCTTTCTTTCTCTCTGCGCTCTTTCTCTCTCTCTCTCTGCGCTCTTTTTCTCTCTCTCTCTGCGCTCTTTCTTTCTCAATCTGCGCTCTTTCTTTCTCTCTCTCTCTGCGCTCTTTGTCTCTCTCTGCGCTCTTTCTTTCTCTCTCTGCGCTCTCTCTCTCTCTCTCTGCGCTCTTTCTTTCTCTATCTCTGCGCTCATTCTTTCTCTATCTCTGCGCTCTTTCTCTCTCTCTGTGCTCTTTCTCTCTCTCTGCGCTCTTTCTTTCTCTCTCTCTCTGCACTCTTTCTTTCTCTCTCTGCGCTCTTTCTCTCTCTCTGCGCTCTTTCTTTCTCTCTCTGCGCTCTTTCTTTCTCTCTCTCTGCGCTCTTTCTCTCTCTCTCTGCGCTCTCTCTCTCTCTCTGCACTCTTTCTTCCTCTCTCTCTCTCTGCGCTCTTTCTTTCTCTGTGCTTTTTCTCTCTCTCTGCGCTCTTTCTTTCTTTCTCTCTGTGTGCTCTTTCTTTCTCTCTCTCTCTGCGCTCTTTCTTTCTCTGCGCTCTTTCTCTCTCTCTGCGCTCTTTCTTTCTCTCTCTCTGCGCTCTCTCTCTCTCTCTCTGCGCTCTCTCTCTCTGGGCTCTCTCTCTGTCTGCGCTCTCTCTCTCTCTCTGCGCTCTTTTTTTCTCTTTCTCTCTGCGCTCTTTCTCTCTCTCTCTCTGCGCTCTTTCTCTCTCTCTCTGCGTTCTTTCATCCTCTCTCTCTGCGCTCTCTCTCTCTCTGCGCTCTTTCTTTCTTTCTCTCTCTGCGCTCTTTCTCTCTCTCTCTGCGCTCTTTCTCTCTCTCTGCGCTCTTTCTCTCTCTCTATGCGCTATTTCTTTCTCTCTCTCTGCGCTCTTTCTCTCTGCGCTCTTTCTTTCTCTCTCTGCGCTCTTTCTCTCTCTCTGCGCTCTTTCTTTCTCTCTCTCTCTGCACTCTCTCTCTCTGCGCTCTCTCTGCACTCTTTCTCTCTCTCTGCGCTCTTTCTTTCTCTCTCTCTGCACTCTTTCTTTCTCTCTCTGCGCTCTTTCTCTCTCTCTGCGCTCTTTCTTTCTCTCTCTGCGCTCTTTCTTTCTCTCTCTCTGCGCTCTTTCTCTCTCTCTCTGCGCTCTTTCTCTCTCTCTGCGCTCTTTCTTTCTCTCTCTGCGTTCTTTCTTTCTCTCTCTCTTTGCACTCTTTCTTCCTCTCTCTCTCTGCGCTCTTTCTTTCTCTGCGCTTTTTCTCTCTCTCTGCGCTCTTTCTTTCCCTCTGCGCTCTTTCTTTCTCTCTGCGCTCTTACTTTCTCTCTGCGCTCTTTCTTTCTCTCTGCGCTCTTTCTCTCTCTCTCTCTGCGCTCTCTCTCTCTCTCTCTGCGCTCTTTCTTTCTCTATCTCTGCGCTCATTCTTTCTCTATCTCTGCGCTCTTTCTCTCTCTCTGTGCTCTTTCTCTCTCTCTGCGCTCTTTCTCTCTCTCTCTCTCTGCGCTCTTTCTTTCTCTCTCACACACAAGGCACAGCTATCTCTCACTCCCTGTCACACACGAGGCACAGCTATCTCTCACTCCCTGTCACACACGAGCTACAGCTATCTCTCACTCTCTGTCATACATGAGGCACAGTTATCTCTCACTCCCTGTCACACACGAGGCACAGCTATCTCTCACTCCCTGTCACACATGAGGCACAGTTATCTCTCCCTCCCTGTCACACACGAGGCACAGTGATCTATGCTGATTATTGAGTGACAGCTGCTCCGCCTGCAACAAAACTCTCTAATTAAACAGAAGCATCTGGCTCAGCGGAGAGATCCTCGGCCCCTCACTCATTGCCCCGGGGGGCGGCCCGGGGTACGTCAGGCACTGCCACCTGCCAATATGTAACACCAGCATCTAATATAGAGCAGGGCCGAGTATCATTCCTGCAGGGATTCCTCTTCTCGAGACTTAACCCCTTTTGGGGTTACATTTGACATGACTGTGTCATGACTGTTGACTGTGACATGGAGAGATAGCTGTGCATCGTGTGTGTGATAGTGAGAGATTACTGTTCATCGTGTGTGTGTGACAGTGAGAGATAGTTGTGCATCGTGTGTGTGTGTGACAGGGAGAGATAGCTGTGCATCGTGTGTGTGACATGGAGAGATTACTGTTCATCGTGTGTGTGTGTGACAGTGAAAGATAGTTGTGCATCGTGTGTGTGTGACAGGGAGAGATAGCTGTGCATCGTGTGTGTGACATGGAGAGATAGCTTTGCATCGTGTGTGTGTGTCAGGGAGTGAGAGATAGCTGTGCATCGTGTGTGTGTATGACAGGGAGAGATAGCTGTGCATCGTGTGTGTGTCAGGGAGTGAGAGATAGCTGTGCATCGTGTGTGTGTGTCAGGGAGTGAGAGATAGCTGTGCATCGTGTGTGACAGTGATAGATAGCTGTGCATCGTGTGTGTGTGACAGTGAGAGATAGCTGTGCATCGTGTGTGTGTGACAGTGAGAGTTAGCTATGCATCGTGTGCGTGTGACAGGGAGAGACAGCATTGCTTCGTGTGTGTGTGTGTGACAGGGAGAGATAGCTGTGCATCGTGTGTGTGTGACAGTGAGAGATAGCGGTGCATCATGTGTGTGTGACAGTGAGAGATAGCTGTGCATCGTGTGTGTGTGTGACAGTGATAGATAGCTGTGCATCGTGTGTGTGTGACAGGGATAGATAGCTGTGCATTGTGTGTGTGTGTGACAGGGAGAGATAGCTGTGCATCGTGTGTGTGTCAGGGAGTGAGAGATAGCTGTGCATCATGTGTGTGTGACAGGGAGAGATAGCTGTGCATTGTGTGTGACATTGAGAGATAGCTGTGCATCGGGTGTGTGTGTGTGACAGGGAGAGATAGCTGTTCATCGTGTGTGTGTGTGTCAAGGAGTGAGAGATAGTTGTGAATCTTGTGTGTGTCAGGGAGTGAGAGATAGCTGTGCATCGTGTGAGTGTTTCAGGGAGTGATAGATAGCTGTGCATCGTGTGAGTGTGACAGTGAGAGTTAGCTGTGCATCGTGTGTCTGTGACAGGGAGAGATAGATGTGCATCGTGTGTGTGACAGGGAGAGATAGCTGTGCATTGTGTGTGTGTGACAGGGAGAGAAAGCTGTGCATCGTGTGTGTGAGACAGGGAGAGATAGCTGTGCATCGTGTGTGTGTGACAGAGAGAGATAGCTGTGCATCGTGTGTGTGTCAGGGAGTGAGAGATAGCTGTGCATCGTGTGTGTGTGTGACAGGGAGAGATAGCTGTGCATTGTGTGTGTGTGAAAGGGAGAGATAGCTGTGCATCGTGTGTGTGTCAGGGAGTGAGAGATAGTTGTGCATCGTGTGTGTGAGACAGTGAGAGATAGCTGTGCATTGTGTGTGTGTGACAGTGAGAGATAGCTGTGCATCGTGTGTGTGTGACAGGGAGAGATAGCTGTGCATCGTGTGTGTGTCAGGGAGTGAGAGATAGCTGTGCATCATGTGTGTGTGACAGGGAAAGATAGCTGTGCATTGTGTGTGTGTGTGACAGTGAGAGATATCTGTGCATCGTGTGTGTGTGACAGGGAGAGATAGCTGTTCATCGTGTGTGTGTGTGTGTCATTGAGTGAGAGATAGTTGTGCATCGTGTGTGTGTCAGGGAGTGAGAGAAAGCTGTGCATCGTGTGTGTGTTTCAGAGAGTGAGAGATAGCTGTGCATCATGTGTGTGTGTGACAGGGAGAGATAGTTGTACATCGTGTGTGCATCTCTCACTGTCACACATACGATGCACAGCTATCTCTCCTTGTCACACACACACGATGCACAGCTATCTCACACTGTCACACACACACACACACACACACACACACACACACACACACACACACACACACACACACACACACACACACACACACACACACACACACACAGCACAGCTATCTCTTCCTGTCACACACACACACACACACACACACACACACACACGATGCACAGCTAACTCTCACTGTCACACACACACGAGGCACAGCTATCTATCACTCCCTGTCACACACACACAATGCACAGCTATCTCTCACTCCCTGACACACACACACAAACAATGCACAGCTATCTCTCACTCTCACACACACGATGCACAGCAATCTCTCACTCCCTGACACACGCACACAATGCACAGCTATCTCTCACTCCTTGAAACACACACGATGCACAGCTATCTCTCACTGTCACACACACACGATGCACAGCTATGTCTCACTGTCACACACACACACATGATGCACAGCTATGTCTCACTGTCACACACACACGATGCACAGCTATCTCTCCCTGTCACACACACGATGCACATATATCTCTCACTCCCTGAAACACACACAATGCACAGCTATCTCTCCCTGTCACACATACACAATGCACAGCTATCTCTCCCTGTCACACACACACAATGCACAGCTATCTCTCCCTGTCACACATACACAATGCACAGCTATCTCTCCATGTCACACACACACACATGATGCACAGCTATCTCACACTGTCTCACACACACGATGCACAACTATCTCTCACTCCCTGACACACACACGATGCACAGCTATCATTCCCTGTCACACACACAAGATGCACAGCTATCTCTCACTCCCTGACACACACACGATGCACAGCTACCTCTCTCTGTCACACACACATGATGCACAGCTATCTCTCCCTGTATCACACACACGATTCACAGCTATCTCTCCCTGTCACACACACACGATGCACAGCTACCTCTCACTGTCACACACGATGAACAGTAATCTCTCACTATCACACACACGATGCACAGCTATCTTTCCCTGTCACACACACACACACACGATGCACAGCTATCTCTCACTCCCTGACACACACACGATGCACAGCTATCTCTCCCTGTCACACACACACAATGCACAGCTATCTCTCCCTGTCACACACACACGATGCACACCTATCTCTCACTCCCTGACACACACAAACGATGCACAGCTACCTCTCACTGTCACACACACATGATGCACAGCTATCTCTCCCTGTCACACACACACACGATGCACAGCTATCTCTCCCTGTCACACACACACGATGCACAGCTATCTCTCCCTGTCACACACACACGATGCACAGCTATCTCTCCCTGTCACACATACACGATACACAGCTATCTCTCCCTGTCATACACACACGATGCGCAGCTATCTCTCCCTGTCACACACACGATGCACAGCTATCTCTCACTGTCACACACACACACACGATGCACAGCTATCTTTCACTGTCACACACACGATGCAACAGCTATCTCTCCCTGTCACACACATACAATGCACAGCTATCTCTCACTGTCTCACACACACACACGATGCACAGCTTTCTCTCACTGTCACACACACAAACGATGCACAGCTATCTCACACTGTCACACACACACGATGCACAGCTATCTCACACTGTCACACACACACGATGCACAGCTCTCACTCCGCCACACACACACGATGCACAGCTATCTCTCCCTGTCATACACACACGATGCACAGCTATCTCTCCCTGTCACACACACACGCTGCACAGCTATCTCTCACTGTCACACACACGATGCACAGTTATCTCTCACTCCGTCACACATGGGGCACAGCTATCTCTCACTCCCTGTCACACACAAGGCACAGCTATATCTCACTCCCTGTCACACACACGAGGCACAGCTATCTCTCACTCCCTGTCACACACGATGCACAGTCATCTCTCACTCCCTGTCACACACGAGGCACAGCTATCTCTCACTCCCTGTCACACATGAGGCACAGTTATCTCTCCCTCCCTGTCACACACGAGGCACAGTGATCTGTGCTGATTATTGAGTGACAGCTGCTCCGCCTGCAACAAAACTCTCTAATTAAACAGAAGCATCTGGCTCAGCGGAGAGATCCTCGGCCCCTCACCCATTGCCCCGGGGGGCGGCCCGGGGTACGTCAGGCACTGCCACCTGCCAATATGTAACACCAGCATCTAATATAGAGCAGGGCCGAGTATCATTCCTGCAGGGATTCCTCTTCTCGAGACTTAACCCCTTTTGAGATATACTGTAGAGGCCATGGTCCCATTGCGAACTTTAATGCGGGGTATGCCTGTGTTACTCAGGCCTGTTATCTTAGTCCCATTGCGTACGTTAATGCAGGGTATGCCTGTAGTTACTCAGGCTTGTTAGCTTAGTCCCATCGCGTACGTTAATGCGGGGTATGCCTGTAGTTACTCAGGCCTGTTAGCTTAGTCCCATTGCGTACGTTAATGCGGGGTATGCCTTTAGTTACTCAGGCCTGTTAGCTTTGTCCCATTGCGTACATTAATGCGGGGTATGCCTGTGTTACTCAGGCCTGTTAGCTTAGTCCCATTGTGTACGTTAATGCGGGGTATGCCTGTGTTACTCAGGCCTGTTAGCCTAGTCCCATTGCGTACGTTACTGCGGGGTATGCCTGTAGTTACTCAGGCCTGTTAGCTTAGTCCCATTGCGTACGTTAATGCGGGTGTGCCTGTAGTTACTCAGGCCTGAGAGAGAAAGAAGTAACCCCTGCCTCACCCCATAGTAACCCCTGCCTCACCCCATAGTAACCCCAGCCTCACCCCATAGTAACTCCTGCCGCACCCCATAGTAACCCCTGCCTCACCCCATAGTAACCCCTGCCTCACCCCATAGTAACCCCTGCCTCACCCCATAGTAACCCCTGCCTCACCCCATATTAACCCCTGCCTCACCCCATATTAACCCCTGCCTCACCACATACTAACCCCTGCCTCACCCCATATTAACCCCTGCCTCACCCCATAGTAACCCCAGCCTCACCCCATAGTAACCCCTGCCTCACCCCATAGTAACCCCTGCCTCACACCTATAGTAACCCCTGCCGCACCCCATAGTAACCCCTGCCACACCCCATAGTAACCCCTGTCTCACCCCATAGTAACCCCTGCCTCACCCTATAGTAACTCCTGCCTCACACCATATTAACCCCTGCCTCACCCCATAGTAAGTGGCTTGACCTTTATTAGTGAGCCTGGTTACCCCCTCTCGGAACCACAGACTTAGAAATCGCCAGCTCATATACAGTGCATAAAATATATTTATATATATACCCTTATACACCATTTTAATAAAAAATATCACAAAATTCTTCTAAGTCTCTCGGGAAGAGTGAAAGACGCGCACATTCATTTTCAGAGCTCCTAGACCTTCCTATAAGAAGTTAGCTAAAAAGTAGCTTCGAAAAACGCTAAGGTTAAGTTTCAGAGTTGCTTCTAATGTACCAAAGCTGGACTTAGACATAATTTCACTCTCACAACATTATGGCTGGTTGGAGACAGTCCGAACCACAAGTACCGGGTCCATGGTTCTGGCCGTATACTGGGGGGACGGGGACGACTCCCATTAACCCCTGACTATACCGGGGATACGCTTCTCACAATGCCTTTCTGGTCTGTGCTGAAGCAGGGCATTCTGGCAGCCAAGTGGCTTGACCTTTATTAGTGAGCCTGGTATGTAATAATACTATCCTTATCCCTGTATGTACAGCGCCGCCATCACTGTCAGTGAGTAGAAAGTACTTTTCTCCACCCCTGTTATTGCCACAGACTTGCCCTTTACAGGGCGCCGCCGTCACTGTCAGTGCTATGTAGTACTATCCTTATCACTGTATCTACAGCGCCGCCGTCACTGTCAATGCTATGTAATAATACTATCCTTATCCCTGTATGTACAGTGCCGCCGTCACTGTCACTGCTATGCAATAATACTATCCTTATCTCTGTATGTACAGCGCCGCCGTCACAGTCAGTGCTATGTAATAATACTATACTTATCCCTGTATGTACAGCGCCACCGTCACTGTCAGTGCTATGTAATAATACTATCCTTATCCCTGTATGTACAGCGCCGCGATCACTGTCAGTGCTATGTAATAATACTATTCTTATCCCTGTATGTACAGCGCCGCCGTCACTGTCAGTGCTATGTAATACTATCCTTATCCCTGTATGTACAGCACCGCCGTCACTGTCAGTTCTATGTAATACTATCCTTATCCCTGTATGTACAGCGCCGCCGTCACTGTCACTGCTATGTAATAACACTATCCTTAACCCTGTATGTACAGCGCCGCCGTCACTGTCAGTGCTATGTAATAATAATATCCTTATCCCTGTATGTACAGCGCCGCCGTCACTGTCAGTGCTAAGTAATACTATCCTTATCCCTGTATGTACAGCGCCGCCGTCACTGTCAGTGCTGTGTAATACTATCCTTATCCCTGTATGTACAGCGTCGCCGTCACTGTCAGTGCTATGTAATACTATCCTTATCCCTGTATGTACAGAACCGCGTCACTGTCAGTGCTATGTAAAACTATCCTTATCCCTGTGTGTACAGCGCCGCCGTCACTGTCACTGCTATGTAATGATACTTTCCTTATCCCTGTATGTACAGCGCCGCCGTCACTGTCAGTGCTAGGCAATAATAATATCCTTATCCCTGTATGTACAGCGCCGCCGTCACTGTCAGTGCTATGTAATACTATCCTTATCCCTGTATGTACAGCGCCGCGTCACTGTCAGTGCTATGTAATACTATCCTTATCCCTGTGTGTACAGCGCCACCGTCACTGTCAGTGCTATGTAATAATACTATCCTTATCCCTGTATGTACAGCGCCACCGTCACTGTCAGTGCTATGTAATAATACTATCCTTATTCCTGTATGTATAGCGCCCCCTGTATGTACAGCGCCGCCGTCACTGTCAGTTCTATGTAATACTATCCTTATCCCTGTATGTAAAGCGCCACGTCACTGTCAGTGCTATGTGATAATACTATCCTTATCATTGTATGTACAGCGCCGCCGTCACTGTCAGTGCTATGTAATAATAATATCCTTATCCCTGTATGTACAGCGCCGCCGTCACTGTCAGTGCTAAGTAATACTATCCTTATCCCTGTATGTACAGCGCCGCCGTCACTGTCAGTGCTGTGTAATACTATCCTTATCCCTGTATGTACAGCGTCGCCGTCACTGTCAGTGCTATGTAATACTATCCTTATCCCTGTATGTACAGCACCGCGTCACTGTCAGTGCTATGTAAAACTATCCTTATCCCTGTGTGTACAGCGCCGCCGTCACTGTCACTGCTATGTAATGATACTTTCCTTATCCCTGTATGTACAGCGCCGCCGTCACTGTCAGTGCTAGGCAATAATAATATCCTTATCCCTGTATGTACAGCGCCGCCGTCACTGTCAGTGCTATGTAATACTATCCTTATCCCTGTATGTACAGCGCCGCGTCACTGTCAGTGCTATGTAATACTATCCTTATACCTGTGTGTACAGCGCCACCGTCACTGTCAGTGCTATGTAATAATACTATCCTTATCCCTGTATGTACAGCGCCACCGTCACTGTCAGTGCTATGTAATAATACTATCCTTATTCCTGTATGTATAGCGCCCCCTGTATGTACAGCGCCGCCGTCACTGTCAGTTCTATGTAATACTATCCTTATCCCTGTATGTACAGCGCCACGTCACTGTCAGTGCTATGTGATAATACTATCCTTATCCTTGTATGTACAGCGCCGCCGTCACTGTCAGTGCTATGCGAATAATAATATCCTTGTCCCTGTATGTACAGCGCCGCCGTCACTGTCAGTGCTATGTAATACTATCCTTAACCCTGTATGTACAGCGCCGCCGTCACTGTCAGTGCTGTGTAATACTATCCTTATCCCTGTATTTACAGCACCGCCGTCACTGTCAGTGCTATGTAAAACTATCCTTATCCCTGTATGTACAGCGCCGCGTCACTGTCAGTGCTATGTAATACTATCCTTATCCCTGTGTGTACAGCGCCGCCGTCACTGTCAGTGCTATGTAATAATACTATCCTTATCCCTGTATGTACAGTGCCACCGTCACTGTCAGTGCTATGTAATAATACTATCCTTATCCCTGTATGTACAGCGCCACCGTCACTGTCAGTGCTATGTAATAATACTATCCTTATTCCTGTATGTACAGCGCCCCCTGTATGTACAGCGCCTCCGTCACTGTCAGTGCTATGTAATAATATTATCCTTATCCCTGTATATACAGCGCCTCCGTCACTGTCAGTGCTATGTAATAATACTATCCTTATCCCTGTATGTACAGCGCTGCGGTCACTGTCAGTGCTATGTAATAATACTATTCTTATCCCTGTATGTACAGCGCCGCCGTCACTGTCAGTGCTATGTAATACTATCCTTATCCCTGTATGTACAGCGCCGCCGTCACTGTCAGTTCTATGTAATACTATCCTTATCCCTGTATGTACAGCGCCGCCGTCACTGTCACTGCTATGTAATTACACTATCCTTAACCGTGTATGTACAGCGCCGCCATCACTGTCAGTGCTATGTAATAATAATATCCTTATCCCTGTATGTACAGCGCCGCCGTCACTGTCAGTGCTAAGTAATACTATCCTTATCCCTGTGTGTACAGCGCCTCCGTCACTGTCACTGCTATGTAATGATACTTTCCTTATCCCTGTATGTACAGCGCCGCCGTCACTGTCAGTGCTATGCGAATAATAATATCCTTATCCCTGTATGTACAGCGCCGCCGTCACTGTCAGTGCTATGTAATACTATCCTTATCCCTGTATGTACAGCGCCGCCGTCACTGTCAGTGCTGTGTAATACTATCCTTATCCCTGTATTTACAGCACCGCCGTCACTGTCAGTGCTATGTAATACTATCCTTATCCCTGTATGTACAGCGCCGCGTCACTGTCAGTGCTATGTAATACTATCCTTATCCCTGTGTGTACAGCGCCGCCGTCACTGTCAGTGCTATGTAATAATACTATCCTTATCCCTGTATGTACAGTGCCACCGTCACTGTCAGTGCTATGTAATAATACTATCCTTATCCCTGTATGTACAGCGCCACCGTCACTGTCAGTGCTATGTAATAATACTATCCTTATTCCTGTATGTACAGCGCCCCCTGTATGTACAGCGCCTCCGTCACTGTCAGTGCTATGTAATAATATTATCCTTATCCCTGTATGTACAGCGCTGCCGTCACTGACAGTGCTATGTAATACTATCCCTATCCCTGTATGTACAGCGCCGCCGTCACTGTTACTGCTATGTAATAATACTATCCTTATCCCTGTATGTACAGCGCCGTCGTCACTGTCAGTGCTATGTAATAATAATATCCTTATATCTGTATGTACAGCGCCGCCGTCACTGTCAGTGCTATGTAATACTATCCTTATCCCTGTATGTACAATTACATAGCACTGACAGTAACGGCGGTGTTGAACATACAGGGATAAGAATAGTATTATTACATTGCACTGACAGTGACCGCGGCGCTGTACATACAGGGATAAGGATAGTATTTTAACATAGCACTGACAGTGACGGTGGCGCTGTACATACAGGGATAAGTATAGTATTATTACATAGCACTGACAGTGACGGCAGCGCTGTACATACAGAGATAAGGATAGTATTATTGCATAGCAGTGACAGTGACGGTGGCACTGTACATACAGGGATAAGGATAGTATTATTACATAGCAGTGACAGTGACGGCGGCACTGTAGATACAGGGATAAGGATAGTATTACATAGCACTGACAGTGATGGCGGCGACCTGTAAAGAGCAAATCTGTGGCAATAACAGGGGTGGAGACAAGTACTTTCAACCCACTGACAGTGATGGCGGCGCTGTACATACAGGGATAAGGATAGTATTATTACATAGCACTGACAGTGACGGCGGCGCTGTACATACAGGGATAAGGATAGTATTATTACATAGCAGTGACAGCGCCGCCGTCACTGTCAGTGCTATGTAATAATACTATCTTTCCCTGTATGTACAGCGCCGCCGTCACTGTCAGTGCTATGTAATAATACTATCCTTATCCCTGTATGTACAGCGCCGCCGTCACTGTCAGTGCTATGTAATAATACTATCCTTATCCCTGTATGTACAGCGCCGCCGTCACTGTCAGTGCTATGTAATAATACTATCCTTATCCCTGTATGTACAGCGCCGCCGTCACTGTCAGTGCTATGTAATAATACTATCCTTATCGCTGTATGTACAGCGCCGCCGTCACTGTAAGTGCTATGTAATAATACTATCCTTATCCCTGTGTGTACAGCGCCGCCGTCACTGTCAGTGCTATGTAATAATACTATCCTTATCCCTGTATGTACAGTACCCCCGTCACTGTCAGTTCTATGTATTACTATCCTTATCCCTGTATGTACAGCGCCGCCGTCACAGTCACTGCTATGTAATAATACTATCCTTATCCCTGTATGTACAGCGCCGCCGTCACTGTCAGTGCTATGCAATAATAATATCCTTATCCCTTTGTGTACAGCGCCGCCGTCACTGTCAGTGCTATGTAATACTATCCTTATCCCTGTATGTACAGCGCCGCCGTCACTGTCAGTGCTGTGTAATACTATCCTTACCCTTGTATGTACAGCACTGCCGTCACTGTCAGTGCTATGTAATACTATCCTTATCCCTGTATGTACAGCGCCGCCGTCACTGTCAGTGCTATGTAATACTATCCTTATCCCTGTGTGTACAGCGCCGCCGTCACTGTCAGTGCTATGTAATAATACTATCCTTATCCCTGTATGTACAGTTCCACCATCACTGTCAGTGCTATGTAATAATACTATCCTTATCCCTGTATGTACAGCGCCACCGTCACTGTCAGTGCTATGTAATAATACTATCCTTATTCCTGTATGTACAGCGCCGCCGTCACTGTCAGTGCTATGTAATAATACAATCCTTATCCCTGTATGTACAGCGCCGCCGTCACTGTCAGTGCTATGTAATAATACTATCCTTATCCCTGTATGTACAGCGCCGCCGTCACTGTCAGTGCTATGTAATACTATCCTTATCCCTGTATGTACAGCACCGGCGTCACTGTCAGTTCTATGTAATACTATCCCTATCCCTGTACGTACAATTACATAGCACTGACAGTAATGGCGGCGTTGTACATACAGGGATAAGAATAGTATTATTACATAGCACTGACAGTGACCGTGGCGCTGTACATACAGGGATAAGGATAGTATTATTACATAGCACTGACAGTGACGGTGGCGCTGTACATACAGGGATAAGTATAGTATTATTACATAGCACTGACAGTGACGGCGGCGCTGTACATACAGAGATAAGGATAGTATTATTGCATAGCAGTGACAGTGACGGCGGCACTGTACATACAGGTATAAGGATAGTATTATTACATAGCAGTGAATTTGACGGCGGCGCTGTAGATACAGGGATAAGGATAGTATTACATAGCACTGACAGTGACGGCGGCGCCCTGTAAAGGGCAAGTCTGTGGCAATAACAGGGGTGGAGAAAAGTACTTTATACTCACTGACAGTGATGGTGGCGCTGTACATACAGGGATAAGGATAGTATTATTACATAGCACTGACAGTGACGGCGGTGCTGTACATACAGGGATAAGTGCCGCCGTCACTGTCAGTACTGTCTTATATATCCTATCCTTATCCCTGTATGTACAGCGCCGCTGTCACTGTCAGTGCTATGTAATAATGCTATCCTTAACCCTGTATGTGCAGCGCCGCCGTCACTGTCAGTGCTGTGCAATAATACTATTCTTATCCCCGTATGTACAGCCCCGCCGTCACTGTCAGTGCTATGTAATACTATCCTTATCCCTGTGTGTACAGCGCCGCCGTCACTGTCAGTGCTATGTTATAATACTATCCTTATCCCTGTATGTACAGTGCCACCGTCACTGTCAGTGCTATGTAATAATACTATCCTTATCCCTGTATGTACAGCGCCACCGTCACTGTCAGTGCTATGTAATAATACTATCCTTATTCCTGTATGTACAGCGCCCCCTGTATGTACAGCGCCTCCGTCACTGTCAGTGCTATGTAATAATATTATCCTTATCCCTGTATGTACAGCGCTGCCGTCACTGACAGTGCTATGTAATACTATCCTTATCCCTGTATGTACAGCGCCGAAGTCACTGTTACTGCTATGTAATAATACTATCCTTATCCCTGTATGTACAGCGCCGCCGTCACTGTCAGTGCTATGTAATAATAATATCCTTATATCTGTATGTACAGCGCCGCCGTCACTGTCAGTGCTATGTAATACTATCCTTATCCCTGTACGTACAATTACATAGCACTGACAGTAACGGCGGTGTTGAACATACAGGGATAAGAATAGTATTATTACATTGCACTGACAGTGACCGCGGCGCTGTACATTCAGGGATAAGGATAGTATTTTAACATAGCACTGACAGTGACGGCGGCGCTGTACATACAGAGATAAGGATAGTATTATTGCATAGCAGTGACAGTGACGGCGGCACTGTACATACAGGGATAAGGATAGTATTATTACATAGCAGTGACAGTGATGGCGGCGCTGTAGATACAGGGATAAGGATAGTATTACATAGCACTGACAGTGATGGCGGAGACCTGTAAAGAGCAAATCTGTGGCAATAACAGGGGTGGAGAAAAGTACTTTCTACCCACTGACAGTGATGGCGGCGCTGTACATACAGGGATAAGGATAGTATTATTACATTGCAGTGACAGCGCCGCCGTCACTGTCAGTGCTATGTAATAATACTAACTTTCCCTGTATGTACAGCGCCGCCGTCACTGTCAGTGCTATGTAATAATACTATCCTTATCCCTGTATGTACAGCGCCGCCGTCACTGTCAGTGCTATGTAATAATACTATCCTTATTCCTGTATGTACAGCGCCGCCGTCACTGTCAGTGCTATGTAATAATACTATCCTTATCCCTGTATGTACAGCGCCGCCATCACTGTCAGTGCTATGTAATAATACTATTCTTATCCCTGTATGTACAGCGCCGCCGTCACTGTCAGTGCTATGCAATAATACTATTCTTATCCCTGTATGTACAACGCCGCCGTCACTGTCAGTGCTATGTAATAATACTATCCTTATCCCTGTATGTACAGCGCCGCCGTCACTGTCAGTGCTATGTAATAATACTATCCTTATCGCTGTATGTACAGCGCCGCCGTCACTGTAAGTGCTATGTAATAATACTATCCTTATCCCTGTGTGTACAGCGCCGCCGTCACTGTCAGTGCTATGTAATAATACTATCCTTATCCCTGTATGTACAGTACCCCCGTCACTGTCAGTTCTATGTATTACTATCCTTATCCCTGTATGTACAGAGCCGCCGTCACAGTCACTGCTATGTAATAATACTATCCTTATCCCTGTATGTACAGCGCCGCCGTCACTGTCAGTGCTATGCAATAATAATATCCTTATCCCTTTGTGTACAGCGCCGCCGTCACTGTCAGTGCTATGTAATAATACTATCCTTATCCCTGTATGTACAGTACCCCCGTCACTGTCAGTTCTATGTATTACTATCCTTAACCCTGTATGTACAGCGCCGCCGTCACAGTCACTGCTATGTAATAATACTATCCTTATCCCTGTATGTACAGCGCCGCCGTCACTGTCAGTGCTATGCAATAATAATATCCTTATCCCTTTGTGTACAGCGCCGCCGTCACTGTCAGTGCTATGTAATACTATCCTTATCCCTGTATGTACAGCGCCGCCGTCACTGTCAGTGCTGTGTAATACTATCCTTATCCTTGTATGTACAGCACCGCCGTCACTGTCAGTGCTATGTAATACTATCCTTATCCCTGTATGTACAGCGCCGCCGTCACTGTCAGTGCTATGTAATACTATCCTTATCCCTGTGTGTACAGCGCCGCCGTCACTGTCAGTGCTATGTAATAATACTATCCTTATCCCTGTATGTACAGTTCCACCATCACTGTCAGTGCTATGTAATAATACTATCCTTATCCCTGTATGTACAGCGCCACCGTCACTGTCAGTGCTATGTAATAATACTATCCTTATTCCTGTATGTACAGCGCCGCCGTCACTGTCAGTGCTATGTAATAATACAATCCTTATCCCTGTATGTACAGCGCCGCCGTCACTGTCAGTGCTATGTAATAATACTATCCTTATCCCTGTATTTACAGCACCGCCGTCACTGTCAGTGCTATGTAATACTATCCTTATCCCTGTATGTACAGCACCGCCGTCACTGTCAGTTCTATGTAATAATGCTATCCTTAACCCTGTATGTGCAGCGCCGCCGTCACTGTCAGTGCTGTGCAATAATACTATTCTTATCCCCGTATGTACAGCCCCGCCGTCACTGTCAGTGCTATGTAATACTATCCTTATCCCTGTATGTACAGCGCCGCCGTCACTGTCAGTGCTATGTAATAATACTATTCTTATCCCTGTATGTACAGCGCCGCCGTCACTGTCAGTGCTATGTAATAATACTATCCTTATCCCTGTATGTACAGCGCTGCCGTCACTGTCAGTGCTATGTAATAATACTATCCTTATCCCTGTATGTACAGCGCCACCATCACTGTCAGTGCTATGTAATAATACTATCCTTATCCCTGTATGTAGAGCGCCGCCGTCACTGTCAGTGCTATGTAATAATACTATCCTTATCCCTGTATGTACAGCGCCGCCGTCACTGTCAGTGCTATGTAACGGCGGCGCTGTACATACAGGGATAAGGATAGTATTATTACATAGCAGTTACAGTGACGGCAGCGCTGTACATACAGGGATAAGGATAGTATTACATAGCACTGACAGTGACGACGGCGCTGTACATACAGGGATATGGATATTATTATTACATAGCAGTGACGGCGGCGCTGTACATACAGGGATAAGGATAGTATTATTACATAGCAGTGACAGTGACGGCGGCGCTGTACATACAGGGATAAGGATAGTATCACATAGAACTGACAGTGACGGCGGCGCTGTACATACAGGGATAAGGATAGTATTACACAGCACTGACAGTGACGGCGGCGCTGTACACAAAGGGATAAGGATATTATTATTGCATAGCACTGACGGGCATTTACACTGCGCATCTCATTACAGGGGCATTTACACTGCGCATCTCATTACGGGGCATTTACACTACGCATCTCATTACAGGGCATTTACACTGCGCATCTCATTACGGGGCATTTGCACTGCGCATCTCATTACAGGGGCATTTACACTGCGCATCTCATGATGGGGCATTTACACTGCGCATCTCATGATGGGGCATTTACACTGCGCATCTCATTTCAGGGCATTTACACTGTGCATCTCATTAAGGGGCATTTACACTGGGCATCCCATTACGGGGTATTTACACTGCACATCTCGTTACAGGGGCATATACATTGCGCATCTCATTACAGGGGCCTTTACACGGCGCATCTCATTACAGGGGCCTTTACACGGCGCATCTCATTACAGGGGCCTTTACATGGTGCATCTCATTACAGGGGCCTTTACACTGCGCATCTCATTACAGGGGCCTTTACACTGCGCATCTCATTACAAGGGCCTTTACACTGCGCATCTCATTACAGGGGCATTTACACTGCGCATCTCATTACAGGGGCATCTACACTGCGCATCTCATTACAGGGGCAATTACACGGCGCATCTCATTACAGGGGCATTTACACGGCGCATCTCATTACAGGGGCCTTTACACGGCGCATCTCATTACAGGGGCCTTTACACTGCGCATCTCATTACAGGGGCCTTTACACTGCGCATCTCATTACAGGGGCCTTTACACTGCGCATCTCATTACAGGGGCCTTTACACTGCGCATCTCATTACAGGGGCATTTACACTGCGCATCTCATTACAGGGGCATTTACACTGGGCATCTCATTACAGGGGCATTTACACTGGGCATCTCATTACAGGGGGCATTTACACTGCACATCTCATTAAGGGGCAATTACACCATGCTCATCTCATTACGGGGCATTTACACTGCGCATCTCATTACGGGGCATTTACACTGCGCATCTCATTACAGGGGCATTTACACTGCGCATCTCATTACAGGGGCATTTACACTGCGCATCTCATTACAGGGGCCTTTACACTGCGCATCTCATTACAGGGGCATTTACACTGCGCATCTCATTACAGGGGCATTTACACTGCGCATCTCATTACAGGGGCCTTTACACTGCGCATCTCATTATGGGGCCTTTACACTGCGCATCTCATTACAGGGGCCTTTACACTGCGCATCTCATTACTGGGCATTTACACTGCGCATCTCATTACAGGGGCATTTACACTGCGCATCTCATTACAGGGGCATTTACACTGCGCATCTCATTACAGGGACATTTACACTGCGCATCTCATTACAGGGGCATTTACACTGCGCATCTCATTAAAGGGGCCTTTACACTGTGCATCTCATTAAAGGGGCCTTTACACTGCGCATCACATTACAGGGGCCTTTACAATGCGCATCTCATTACGGGGCATTTACACTGCGTATCTCATTACAGGGGCATTTACACTGCGCAACTCATTACAGGGGCATTTACACTGTGCATCTCATTACAGGGGCATTTACACTGCGCATCTCATTACAGGGGCATTTACACTGCGCATCTCACTACAGGGGCATTTACACTGCGCATCTCATTACAGGGGCCTTTACACTGCGCATCTCATTACAGGGGCCTTTACATGGCGCATCTCATTACAGGGGCCTTTACACTGCGCATCTCATTACAGGGGCCTTTACATGGCGCATCTCATTACAGGGGCCTTTACACGGCGCATCTCATTACAGGGGCCTTTACACGGCGCATCTCATTACAGGGGCCTTTACACTGCGCATCTCATTACAGGAGCCTTTACACTGCGCATCTCATTACAAGGGCCTTTACACTGCGCATCTCATTACAGGGGCCTTTACACTGCGCATCTCATTACAGGGGCCTTTACACTGCGCATCTCATTACAGGGGCATTTACACTGCGCATCTCATTACAGGGGCATTTACACTGCGCATCTCATTACAGGGACATTTACACTGCGCATCTCATTACAGGGACATTTACACTGCGCATCTCATTACAGGGGCATTTACACTGCGCATCTCATTAAAGGGGCCTTTACACTGCGCATCTCATTACAGGGGCCTTTACACTGCGCATCTCATTACGGGGCATTTACACTGCGCATCTCATTACAGGGGCATTTACACTGCGCATCTCATTACAGGGGCATTTACACTGCGCATCTCATTACGGGGCATTTACACTACGCATCTCATTACAGGGCATTTACACTGCGCATCTCATTACGGGGCATTTGCACTGCGCATCTCATTACAGGGGCATTTACACTGCGCATCTCATGATGGGGCATTTACACTGCGCATCTCATGATGGGGCATTTACACTGCGCATCTCATTTCAGGGCATTTACACTGTGCATCTCATTAAGGGGCATTTACACTGGGCATCCCATTACGGGGTATTTACACTGCACATCTCGTTACAGGGGCATATACATTGCGCATCTCATTACAGGGGCCTTTACACGGCGCATCTCATTACAGGGGCCTTTACACGGCGCATCTCATTACAGGGGCCTTTACATGGTGCATCTCATTACAGGGGCCTTTACACTGCGCATCTCATTACAGGGGCCTTTACACTGCGCATCTCATTACAAGGGCCTTTACACTGCGCATCTCATTACAGGGGCATTTACACTGCGCATCTCATTACAGGGGCATCTACACTGCGCATCTCATTACAGGGGCAATTACACGGCGCATCTCATTACAGGGGCATTTACACGGCGCATCTCATTACAGGGGCCTTTACACGGCGCATCTCATTACAGGGGCCTTTACACTGCGCATCTCATTACAGGGGCCTTTACACTGCGCATCTCATTACAGGGGCCTTTACACTGCGCATCTCATTACAGGGGCCTTTACACTGCGCATCTCATTACAGGGGCATTTACACTGCGCATCTCATTACAGGGGCATTTACACTGGGCATCTCATTACAGGGGCATTTACACTGGGCATCTCATTACAGGGGGCATTTACACTGCACATCTCATTAAGGGGCAATTACACCATGCTCATCTCATTACGGGGCATTTACACTGCGCATCTCATTACGGGGCATTTACACTGCGCATCTCATTACAGGGGCATTTACACTGCGCATCTCATTACAGGGGCATTTACACTGCGCATCTCATTACAGGGGCCTTTACACTGCGCATCTCATTATGGGGCCTTTACACTGCGCATCTCATTACAGGGGCCTTTACACTGCGCATCTCATTACTGGGCATTTACACTGCGCATCTCATTACAGGGGCATTTACACTGCGCATCTCATTACAGGGGCATTTACACTGCGCATCTCATTACAGGGACATTTACACTGCGCATCTCATTACAGGGGCATTTACACTGCGCATCTCATTAAAGGGGCCTTTACACTGTGCATCTCATTAAAGGGGCCTTTACACTGCGCATCACATTACAGGGGCCTTTACAATGCGCATCTCATTACGGGGCATTTACACTGCGTATCTCATTACAGGGGCATTTACACTGCGCAACTCATTACAGGGGCATTTACACTGTGCATCTCATTACAGGGGCATTTACACTGCGCATCTCATTACAGGGGCATTTACACTGCGCATCTCATTACAGGGGCATTTACACTGCGCATCTCATTACAGGGGCATTTACACTGCGCATCTCATTACAGGGGCATTTACACTGCGCATCTCATTACAGGGGCATTTACACTGCGCATCTCATTACAGGGGCCTTTACACTGCGCATCTCATTACAGGGGCCTTTACATGGCGCATCTCATTACAGGGGCCTTTACACGGCGCATCTCATTACAGGGGCCTTTACACGGCGCATCTCATTACAGGGGCCTTTACACTGCGCATCTCATTACAGGAGCCTTTACACTGCGCATCTCATTACAAGGGCCTTTACACTGCGCATCTCATTACTGGGCATTTACACTGCGCATCTCATTACAGGGGCATTTACACTGCGCATCTCATTACAGGGGCCTTTACACTGCGCATCTCATTACAGGGGCCTTTACACTGCGCATCTCATTACTGGGCATTTACACTGCGCATCTCATTACAGGGGCATTTACACTGCGCATCTCATTACAGGGGCATTTACACTGCGCATCTCATTACAGGGACATTTACACTGCGCATCTCATTACAGGGACATTTACACTGCGCATCTCATTACAGGGGCATTTACACTGCGCATCTCATTAAAGGGGCCTTTACACTGCGCATCTCATTACAGGGGCCTTTACACTGCGCATCTCATTACGGGGCATTTACACTGCGTATCTCATTACAGGGACATTTACACTGCGCAACTCATTACAGGGGCATTTACACTGGGCATCTCATTACAGGGGCATTTACACTGCGCATCTCATTACAGGGGCATTTACACTGCGCATCTCATTACAGGGGCATTTACACTGCGCATCTCATTACAGGGGCCTTTACACGGCGCATCTCATTACAGGGGCCTTTACACGGCGCATCTCATTACAGGGGCCTTTACACTGCGCATCTCATTACAGGAGCCTTTACACTGCGCATCTCATTACAAGGGCCTTTACACTGCGCATCTCATTACTGGGCATTTACACTGCGCATCTCATTACAGGGGCATTTACACTGCGCATCTCATTACAGGGGTATTTACACTGCACATCTCATTAAGGGGCATTTACACTGCACATCTCATTAAGGGGCATTTACACTGCGCATCTCATTACGGGGCATTTACACTGCGCATCTCATTACAGGGGCATTTACACTGCGCATCTCATTACAGGGGCATTTACACTGCGCATCTCATTACAGGGGCATTTACACTGCGCATCTCATTACAGGGGCCTTTACACTGCGCATCTCATTACAGGGGCCTTTACACTGCGCATCTCATTAAAGGGGCCTTTACACTGTGCATCTCATTAAAGGGGCCTTTACACTGCGCATCTCATTACAGGGGCCTTTACACTGCGCATCTCATTACGGGGCATTTACACTGCGTATCTTATTACAGGGGCATTTACACTGCGCAACTCATTACAGGGGCATTTACACTGGGCATCTCATTACAGGGGCATTTACACTGCGCATCTCATTACAGGGGCATTTACACTGCGCATCTCATTACAGGGGCATTTACACTGCGCATCTCATTACAGGGGCATTTACACTGCGCATCTCATTACAGGGGCATTTCCACTGCGCATCTCATTACAGGGGCCTTTACACTGCGCATCTCATTACAGGGGCCTTTACACGGCGCATCTCATTACAGGGGCCTTTACACTGCGCATCTCATTACAGGGGCCTTTACACTGCGCATCTCATTACAGGGGCCTTTACACGGCGCATCTCATTACAGGGGCCTTTACACTGCGCATCTCATTACAGGAGCCTTTACACTGCGCATCTCATTACAAGGGCCTTTACACTGCGCATCTCATTACTGGGCATTTACACTGCGCATCTCAATACAGGGGCATTTACACTGCGCATCTCATTACAGGGGCATTTACACTGCGCATTTCATTACAGGGACATTTACACTGCGCATCTCATTACAGGGGCATTTACACTTCGCATCTCATTAAAGGGGCCTTTACACTGCGCATCTCATTAAAGGGGCCTTTACACTGCGCATCTCATTACAGGGGCCTTTACACTGCGCATCTCATTACGGGAAATTTACACTGCGCATCTGATTACAGGGGCATTTACACTGCGCATCTCATTACAGGGGCATTTACACTGGGCATCTCATTACAGGGGCATTTACACTGCGCATCTAATTACAGGGGCATTTACACTGCGCATCTCATTACAGGGGCATTTACACTGCGCATCTCATTACTGGGCATTTACACTGCGCATCTCATTACAGGGGCATTTACACTGCGCATCTCATTACAGGGGAATTTACACTGCGCATCTCATTACAGGGGCCTTTACACTGCGCATCTCATTACAGGGGCCTTTACACGGCGCATCTCATTACAGGGGCCTTTACACGGCGCATCTTATTACAGGGGCCTTTACACTGCGCATCTCATTACAGGGGCCTTTACACTGCGCATCTCATTACAAGGGCCTTTACACTGCGCATCTCATTACAGGGGCATTTACACTGCGCATCTCATTACAGGGGCATCTACACTGCGCATCTCATTACAGGGGCAATTACACGGCGCATCTCATTACAGGGGCATTTACACTGCGCATCTCATTACAGGGGCCTTTACACGGTGCATCTCATTACAGGGGCCTTTACACTGCGCATCTCATTACAGGGGCCTTTACACTGCGCATCTCATTACAGGGGCCTTTACACTGCGCATCTCATTACAGGGGCCTTTACACTGTGCATCTCATTACAGGGGCATTTACACTGCGCATCTCATTACAGGGGCATTTACACTGGGCATCTCATTACAGGGGCATTTACACTGGGCATCTCATTACAGGGGGCATTTACACTGCGCATCTCATTACAGGGGCATTTACACTGCGCATCTCATTACAGGGGCATTTACACTGCGCATCTCATTACAGGGGCCTTTACACTGCGCATCTCATTATGGGGCCTTTACACTGTGCATCTCATTACAGGGGCCTTTACACTGCACATCTCATTACTGGGCATTTACACTGCACATCTCATTACAGGGGCATTTACACTGCGCATCTCATTACAGGGGCATTTACACTGCGCATCTCATTACAGGGACATTTACAGTGCTCATCTCATTACAGGGGCATTTACACTGCGCATCTCATTACAGGGGCATTTACACTGCGCATCTCATTACAGGGGCCTTTACACTGCGCATCTCATTACAGGGGCCTTTACACTGCGCATCTCATTAAAGGGGCCTTTACACTGTGCATCTCATTAAAGGGGCCTTTACACTGCGCATCTCATTACAGGGGCCTTTACACTGCGCATCTCATTACAGGGGCCTTTACACTGCGCATCTCATTACGGGGCATTTACACTGCGTATCTAATTACAGAGGCATTTACACTGCGCAACTCATTACAGGGGCATTTACACTGGGCATCTCATTACAGGGGCATTTACACTGCGCATCTCATTACAGGGGCATTTACACTGCGCATCTCATTACAGGGGCATTTACACTGCGCATCTCATTACAGGGGCATTTACACTGCGCATCTCATTACAGGGGCATTTACACTGCGCATCTCATTACAGGGGCATTTCCACTGCGCATCTCATTACAGGGGCCTTTACACTGCGCATCTCATTACAGGGGCCTTTACACGGCGCATCTCATTACAGGGGCCTTAACACGGCGCATCTCATTACAGGGGCCTTTACACTGCGCATCTCATTACAGGAGCCTTTACACTGCGCATCTCATTACAAGGGCCTTTACACTGCGCATCTCATTACTGGGCATTTACACTGCGCATCTCAATACAGGGGCATTTACACTGCGCATATCATTACAGGGGCATTTACACTGCGCATTTCATTACAGGGACATTTACACTGCGCATCTCATTACAGGGGCATTTACACTGCGCATCTCATTAAAGGGGCCTTTACACTGCGCATCTCATTAAAGGGGCCTTTACACTGCGCATCTCATTACAGGGGCCTTTACACTGCGCATCTCATTACGGGAAATTTACACTGCGAATCTCATTACAGGGGCATTTACACTGCGCATCTCATTACAGGGGCATTTACACTGGGCATCTCATTACAGGGGCATTTACACTGCGCATCTAATTACAGGGGCATTTACACTGCGCATCTCATTACAGGGGCATTTACACTGCGCATCTCATTACAGGGGCATTTACACTGCGCATCTCATTACAGGGGCATTTACACTGCGCATCTCATTACAGGGGAATTTACACTGCGCATCTCATTACAGGGGCCTTTACACTGCGCATCTCATTACAGGGGCCTTTACACGGCGCATCTCATTACAGGGGCCTTTACACGGCGCATCTTATTACAGGGGCCTTTACACTGCGCATCTCATTACAGGGGCCTTTACACTGCGCATCTCATTACAAGGGCCTTTACACTGCGCATCTCATTACAGGGGCATTTACACTGCGCATCTCATTACAGGGGCATCTACACTGCGCATCTCATTACAGGGGCAATTACACGGCGCATCTCATTACAGGGGCATTTACACGGCGCATCTCATTACAGGGGCCTTTACACGGCGCATCTCATTACAGGGGCCTTTACACTGCGCATCTCATTACAGGGGCCTTTACACTGCGCATCTCATTACAGGGGCCTTTACACTGCGCATCTCATTACAGGGGCCTTTACACTGCGCATCTCATTACAGGGGCATTTACACTGCGCATCTCATTACAGGGGCATTTACACTGGGCATCTCATTACAGGGGCATTTACACTGGGCATCTTATTACAGGGGGCATTTACACTGCGCATCTCATTACAGGGGCATTTACACTGCGCATCTCATTACAGGGGCATTTACACTGCGCATCTCATTACAGGGGCCTTTACACTGCGCATCTCATTATGGGGCCTTTACACTGCGCATCTCATTACAGGGGCCTTTACACTGCACATCTCATTACTGGGCATTTACACTGCGCATCTCATTACAGGGGCATTTACACTGCGCATCTCATTACAGGGGCATTTACACTGCGCATCTCATTACAGGGACATTTACAGTGCTCATCTCATTACAGGGGCATTTACACTGCGCATCTCATTAAAGGGGCCTTTACACTGCGCATCTCATTAAAGGGGCCTTTACACTGCGCATCTCATTACAGGGGCCTTTACACTGCGCATCTCATTACGGGGAATTTACACTGCGCATCTCATTACAGGGGCATTTACACTGCGCATCTCATTACAGGGGCATTTACACTGGGCATCTCATTACAGGGGCATTTACACTGCGCATCTCATTACAGGGGCCTTTACACGGTGCATCTCATTACAGGGGCATTTACACTGCGCATCTCATTACAGGGGCATTTACACTGCGCATCTCATTACAGGGGCATTTACACTGCGCATCTCATTACAGGGGCATTTACACTGCGCATCTCATTACAGGGGCATTTACACTGCGCATCTCATTACAGGGGCATTTACACTGCACATCTCATTACAGGGGCCTTTACACTGCGCATCTCATTACAGGGGCCTTTACACTGCGCATCTCATTACAGGGGCCTTTACACTGTGCATCTCATTACAGTGGCATTTACACTGCGCATCTCATTACAGGGGCCTTTACATGGCGCATCTCATTACAGGGGCCTTTACACTGCGCATCTCATTACGGGGCATTTACACTGCGCATCTCATTACAGGGCATTTACAGTGCGCATCTCATTACGGGGCATTTGCACTGCGCATCTCATTACAGGGGCATTTACACTGCGCATCTCATGATGGGGCATTTACACTGCGCATCTCATGATGGGGCATTTACACTGTGCATCTCATTACAGGGGCCTTTACACTGCGCATCTCATTACAGGAGCCTTTACACTGCGCATCTCATTTCAGGGCATTTACACTGTGCATCTCATTAAGGGGCATTTACACTGGGCATCCCATTACGGGGCATTTACACTGCGCATCTCATTACAGGGGCATTTACATTGCGCATCTCATTACAGGGGCCTTTACACGGCGCATCTCATTACAGGGGCCTTTACACTGCGCATCTCATTACAGGGGCCTTTACACTGCGCATCTCATTACGGGGCATTTACACTGCGCATCTCATTACAGGGCATTTACACTGCGCATCTCATTACGGGGGCATTTGCACTGCGCATCTCATTACAGGGGCATTTACACTGCGCATCTCATGATGGGGCACTTACACTGCGCATCTCATGATGGGGCATTTACACTGTGCATCTCATTAAGGGGCATTTACACTGGGCATCCCATTACGGGGCATTTACACTGCACATCTCATTACAGGGGCATTTACATTGCGCATCTCATTACAGGGGCCTTTACACGGCGCATCTCATTACAGGGGCCTTTACATGGCGCATCTCATTACAGGGGCCTTTACACTGCGCATCTCATTACAGGGGCCTTTACACTGCGCATCTCATTACAAGGGCCTTTACACTGCGCATCTCATTACAGGGGCATTTACACTGCGCATCTCATTACAGGGGCATCTACACTGCGCATCTCATTACAGGGGCATTTACACGGCGCATCTCATTACAGGGGCATATACACGGCGCATCTCATTACAGGGGCCTTTACACTGCGCATCTCATTACAGGGGCCCTTACACTGCGCATCTCATTACAGGGGCCTTTACACTGCGCATCTCATTACAGGGGCCTTTACACTGCGCATCTCATTACAGGGGCCTTTACACTGCGCATCTCATTACAGGGGCCTTTACACGGCGCATCTCATTACAGGGGCCTTTACACGGCGCATCTCATTACAGGGGCCTTTACACTGCGCATCTCATTACAGGGGCCTTTACACTGCGCATCTCATTACAAGGGCCTTTACACTGCGCATCTCATTACAGGGGCATTTACACTGCGCATCTCATTACAGGGGCATCTACACTGCGCATCTCATTACAGGGGCATTTACACGGCGCATCTCATTACAGGGGCATATACACGGCGCATCTCATTACAGGGGCCTTTACACGGCGCATCTCATTACAGGGGCCCTTACACTGCGCATCTAATTACAGGGGCCTTTACACTGCGCATCTCATTACAGGGGCCTTTACACTGCGCATCTCATTACAGGGGCCTTTACACTGCGCATCTCATTACAGGGGCATTTACACTGCGCATCTCATTACAGGGGCATTTACACTGGGCATCTCATTACAGGGGCATTTACACTGGGCATCTCATTACAGGGGCATTTACACTGGGCATCTCATTACAGGGGGCATTTACACTGCACATCTCATTAAGGGGCATTTACACTGTGCATCTCATTAAGGGGCATTTACACTGCGCATCTCATTACGGGGCATTTATCCCTGTCACACACACACACACGATGCAAAGCTATCTCTCCCTGTCACACGCACACGATGCATAGCTAACTCTCACTGCCACACACACACACGATGCACAGCTATCTCTCACTGTCACACACACACGATGCACAGCTATCTATCACTGTCACACACGATGCACAGCTATCTCTCACTCCCTGACACACACACACGATGCACAGCTATCTCTCCCTGTCACACACACGATGCACAGCTATCTCTCACTCCCTGACACACACACGATGCACAGCTATCTCTCCCTGTCATACACACACACGATGCACAGATATCTCTCACTCCCTGACACACACACACGATGCAAAGCTATCTCTCCATGTCACACACACGATGCACAGCTATCTCTCCCTGTCACACACACACGATGCACAACTATCTTTCACTGTCACACACACGATGAACAGTAATCTCTCCATGTCACACACACGATGCACAGCTATCTCTCCCTGTCACACACACACGATGCACAACTATCTCTCACTGTCACACACACACGATGAACAGTAATCTCTCACTATCACACACACGATGCACAGCTATCTCTCCATGTCACAGTCAACAGTCATGACACAGTCATGTCAAATGTAACCCCAAAAGGGGTTAAGTCTCGAGAAGAGGAATCCCTGCAGGAATGATACTCGGCCCTGCTCTATATTAGATGCTGGTGTTACATATTGGCAGGTGGCAGTGCCTGACGTACCCCGGGCCGCCCCCCGGGGCAATGAGTGAGGGGCCGAGGATCTCTCCGCTGAGCCAGATGCTTCTGTTTAATTAGAGAGTTTTGTTGCAGGCGGAGCAGCTGTCACTCAATAATCAGCACAGATCACTGTGCCTCGTGTGTGACAGGGAGGGAGAGATAACTGTGCCTCATGTGTGACAGGGAGTGAGAGATAGCTGTGCCTCGTGTGTGACAGGGAGTGAGAGATAACTGTGCCTCATGTATGACAGAGAGTGAGAGATAGCTGTGCCTCGTGTGTGACAGGGAGTGAGAGATAGCTGTGCCTCGTGTGTGACAGGGAGTGAGAGATAGCTGTGCCTTGTGTGTGAGAGAGAAAGAAAGAGCGCAGAGAGAGAGAGAGAGAAAGAGCGCAGAGAGAGAGAAAGAGCACAGAGAGAGAGAAAGAGCGCAGAGATAGAGAAAGAATGAGCGCAGAGATAGAGAAAGAAAGAGCGCAGAGAGAGAGAGAGAGCGCAGAGAGAGAAAGAAAGAGCGCAGAGAGAGACAAAGAGCGCAGAGAGAGAGAGAAAGAAAGAGCGCAGATTGAGAAAGAAAGAGTGCATAGAGAGAGAGAAAAAGAGCGCAGAGAGAGAGAGAGAAAGAGCGCAGAGAGAAAGAAAGAGCGCAGAGAGAAAGTAAGAGCGCAGAGAGAAAGAAAGAGCGCAGAGAGAAAGAAAGAAAGAGCGCAGAGAGAGAGAAAAAGCGCAGAGAAAGAAAGAGCGCAGAGAGAGAGAGGAAGAAAGAGTGCAGAGAGAGAGAGAAAGAAAGAATGCAGAGAGAGAAAGAAAGAGCGCAGAGAGAGAGAAAGAGCGCAGAGAGAGAGAGATAGAGCGCAGAGAGAGAGAAAGAAAGAGCGCAGAGAGAAAAAGAAAGAGCGCAGAGAGAGAGAAAGAGCGCAGAGAGAGAAAGAAAGAGTGCAGAGAGAGAGAAAGAAAGAGCGCAGAGAGAGAGAAAGAGTGCAGAGAGAGCGCAGAGAGAGAAAGTGCAGAGAGAGAGAGAAGTAAAGAGCGCAGAGAGAGAGAAAGAGCGCAGAGAGAGAATGAAAGAGCGCAGAGAGAAAGAGCGCAGAGAGAGAGAAAGAAAGAGCGCAGAGAGAGAGAGAAAGAGCGCAGAGAGAGAGAGAAAGAGCGCAGAGAGAGAGAGAAAGAGCGCAGAGAGAGAAAGAAAGAAAGAGCGCAGAGAGAGAGAGAGCGCAGAGAGAGAGAGAGAGAAAGAGCGCAGAGAGAGAAAGAAAGAAAGAGCGCAGAGAGAGAGAGAGAAAGAGCACAGAGAGAAAGAGAAAAAAAGAGCGCAGAGAGAGAGAGAGCGCAGACAGAGAGAGAGCCCAGAGAGAGAGAGCACAGAGAGAGAGAGAGAGAGCGCAGAGAGAGAGAAAGAAAGAGCGCAGAGAGAGAGAAAGAGCGCAGAGAAAGAAAGAGCGCAGAGAGAGTGAGAAAGAAAGAGCGCAGAGAGAGAAAGAAAGAAAGAGCGCAGAGAGAGAGAAAAAGCGCAGAGAAAGAAAGAGCGCAGAGAGAGAGAGGAAGAAAGAACGCAGAGAGAGAAAGAAAGAGTGCAGAGAGAGAGAAAGAGCGCAGAGAGAGAGATAAAGAGCGCAGAGAGAGAGCAAGAAAGAGCGCAGAGAGAGAAAGGAAGAGCGCAGAGAGAGAGAAAGAGCACAGAGAGAGAAAGAAAGAGTGCAGAGAGAGAGAGAAAGAAAGAGCGCAGAGAGAGAGAGAAAGAAAGAGCGCAGAGAGAGAAAGAAAGAGCGCAGAAAGAGAGAGAGAGCGCAGAGAGAGAGGATGAAAGAACACACAGAGAGAGAGAGAAAGAGCGTAGAGAGAGAGAGAAAGAGCGCAGAGAGAAAGAGAAAGAAAGAGCGCAGAGAGAGAGAGAGAGAGCGCAGACAGAGAGAGAGCCCAGAGAGAGAGAGCGCAGAGAGAGAGAGAGAGCGCAGAGAGAGAGAAAGAAAGAGCGCAGAGAGAGAGAAAGAGCGCAGAGAAAGAAAGAGCGCAGAGAGAGAGAGGAAGAAAGAGCGCAGAGAGAAAGAGAAAGAAAGAGCGCAGAGAGAGAAAGAAAGAGCACAGAGAGAGAAAGAAAGAGCGCAGAGAGAGAGAAAGAGCGCAGAGAGAGAGAGAAAGAAAGAGCGCAGAGAGAGAGAGGAAGAAAGAACGCAGAGAGAGAAAGAAAGAGTGCAGAGAGAGAGAAAGAGCGCAGAGAGAGAAATAAAGAGCGCAGAGAGAGAGCAAGAAAGAGCGCAGAGAGAGAAAGGAAGAGCGCAGAGAGAGAGAAAGAGCACAGAGAGAGAAAGAAAGAGTGCAGAGAGAGAGAGAAAGAAAGAGCGCAGAGAGAAAGAAAGAGCGCAGAGAGAGAAAGAAAGAGCGCAGAGAGAAAGAGCGCAGAGAGAGAGAAAGAAAGAGCGCAGAGAGAGATAGAAAGAGCGCAGAGAGAGAGAGAAAGAGCACAGAGAGAGAGAGAAAGAGTGCAGAGAGAGAGAAAGAAAGAGCGCAGAGAGAGAGAGAAAGAAAGAGCGCAGAGAGAGAAAGAAAGAAAGAGCGCAGAAAGAGAGAGAGAGCGCAGAGAGAGAGGATGAAAGAACACACAGAGAGAGAGAGAGAGAAAGAGCGTAGAGAGAGAGAGAAAGAGCGCAGAGAGAAAGAGAAAGAAAGAGCGCAGAGAGAGAGAGAGAGAGCGCAGACAGAGAGAGAGCCCAGAGAGAGAGAGCGCAGAGAGAGAGAGAGAGCGCAGAGAGAGAGAAAGAAAGAGCGCAGAGAGAGAGAAAGAGCGCAGAGAAAGAAAGAGCGCAGAGAGAGAGAGGAAGAAAGAGCGCAGAGAGAGAGAGAGAAAGAAAGAGCGCAGAGAGAGAAAGAAAGAGCACAGAGAGAGAAAGAAAGAGCGCAGAGAGAGAGAAAGAGCGCAGAGAGAGAAAAAGAGCGCAGAGAGATGTATGTACAGCGCCGCCGTCACTGTCAGTGCTATGTAACGGCGGCGCTGTACATACAGGGATAAGGATAGTATTATTACATAGCAGTGACAGTGACGGCGGCGCTGTACATACAGGGATAAGGATAGTATTATTACATAGCAGTGACAGTGACGGCGGCGCTGTACATACAGGGATAAGGATAGTATTATTACATAGCACTGACAGTGACGGCGTCACTGTACATACAGAGATAAGGATAGTATTATTACATAGCACTGACAGTGACGGCAGTGCTGTACATACAGGGATAAGGATAATATTATTACATAGCACTGACAGTGACGGCGGCGCTGTACATACAGGGGGCGCTGTACATACAGGGATAAGGATAGTATTATTACATAGCACTGACAGTGACGGCGGCGCTGTACACACAGGGATAAGGATAGTATTACATAGCACTTACAGTAAAGGCCCCTGTAATGAGATGCGCAGTGTAAAGGCCCCTGTAATGAGATGCGCCGTGTAAAGGCCCCTGTAATGAGATGCGCCGTGTAAATGCCCCTGTAATGAGATGCGCCGTGTAAATGCCCCTGTAATGAGATGCGCAGTGTAAATGCCCCTGTAATGAGATGTGCAGTTTAAATGCCCCTGTAATGAGATGCGCAGTGTAAAGGCCCTTGTAATGAGATGCACAGTGTAAAGGCCCCTGTAATGATATGCGCCGTGTAAATGCCACTGTAATGAGATGTGCCGTGTAAAGGCCCCTGTAATGAGATGCGCCGTGTAAAGGCCCCTGTAATGAGATGTGCCGTGTAAAGGCCCCTGTAATGAGATGCGCCGTGTAAAGGCCCCTGTAATGAGATGCGCAGTATAAATGCCCCTGTAATGAGATGCGCAGTGAAAATGCACCGTAATGAGATGCCCAGTGTAAATGCCCCTTAATGAGATGCACAGTGTAAATGCCCCTGTAATGAGATGCGCAGTGTAAATGCCCCTGTAATGAGATGCGCAGTGTAAATGCCCCTGTAATGAGATGTGCAGTGTAAATGCCCCTGTAATGAGATGCGCAGTGTATATGCCCCTGTAATGAGATGCGCAGTGTAAATGCCCCTTTAATGAGATGCGCAGTGTAAATGCCCCTGTAATGAGATGCGCAGTGTAGAGGCCCCGTAATGAGATGCGCAGTGTAGAGGCCCCTGTAATGAGATGCGCAGTGTAAAGGCCCCTGTAATGAGATGCGCAGTGGAAAGGCCCCGTAATGAGATGCGCAGTGTAAAGGCCCCTGTAATGAGATGCGCCATGTAAATGCCCCTGTAATGAGATGCGCAGTGTAAATGCCCCTGTAATGAGATGCCCAGTGTAAATGCCCCTGTAATAAGATGCGCAGTGTAAATGCCCCTGTAATGAGATGCGCAGTGTAAATGCCCCATAATGAGATGCGCAGTGTAAAGGCCCCTGTAATGAGATGCGCAGTGTAAAAGACCCGTAATGAGATGCGCAGTGTAAAGGCCCCTTTAATGAGATGCGCAGTGTAAAAGCCCCGTAATGAGATGCGCAGTGTAAAGGCCCCTTTAATGAGATGCGCAGTGTAAATGCCCCTGTAATGAGATGCGCAGTGTAAATGTCCCTGTAATGAGATGCGCAGTGTAAATGCCCCTGTAATGAGATGCGCAGTGTAAATGCCCCTGTAATGAGATGCGCAGTGTAAATGCCCAGTAATGAGATGCGCAGTGTAAAGGCCCCTGTAATGAGATGCGCAGTGTAAAGGCCCCATAATGAGATGCGCAGTGTAAAGGCCCCTGTAATGAGATGCCCAGTGTAAATGCCCCGTAATGAGATGCGCAGTGTAAATGCCCCTTATTGAGATGCGCAGTGTAAATGCCCCTTAATGAGATGTGCAGTGTAAATGCCCCCTGTAATGAGATGCCCAGTGTAAATGCCCCTGTAATGAGATGCCCAGTGTAAATGCCCCTGTAATGAGATGCGCAGTGTAAATGCCCCTGTAATGAGATGCGCAGTGTAAAGGCCCCTGTAATGAGATGCGCAGTGTAAAGGCCCCTGTAATGAGATGCGCAGTGTAAAGGCCCCTGTAATGAGATGCGCAGTGTAAAGGCCCCTGTAATGATATGCGCCGTGTAAAGGCCTTTGTAATGAAATGCGCAGTGTAAATGCCCCTGTAATGAGATGCGCCGTGTAATTGCCCCTGTAATGAGATGCGCAGTGTAAATGCCCCTGTAATGAGATGCGCAGTGTAAAGGCTCTTGTAATGAGATGCGCAGTGTAAAGGCCCCTGTAATGAGATGCGCAGTGTAAAGGCCCCTGTAATGAGATGCGCCGTGTAAAGGCCTATGTAATGAGATGCGCCGTGTAAAGGCCCCTGTAATGAGATGCGCCATGTAAAGGCCCCTGTAATGAGATGCGCAATGTAAATGCCCCTGTAATGAGATGCGCAGTGTAAATGCCCCGTAATGGGATGCCCAGTGTAAATGCCCCTTAATGAGATGCACAGTGTAAATGCCCTGTAATGAGATGCGCAGTGTAAATGCCCCGTAATGAGATGCACAGTGTAAATGCCCCTGTAATGAGATGCGCATTGTAAATGCCCCTGTAATGACATGTGCAGTGTAAATGCCCCTGTAATGAGATGCGCAGTGTAAATGCCCCTGTAATGAGATGCGCAGTGTAAATGCCCCTGTAATGAGAAGCGCAGTGTAAATGCCCCGTAATGAGATGCGCAGTGTAAATGCCCCGTCATGAGATGCGCAGTGTAAATGCCCCGTAATGAGATGAGCAGTGTAAATGCCCTGTAATGAGATGCGCAGTGTAAATGCCCCGTAATGAGATGCACAGTGTAAATGCCCCTGTATTGAGATGCACAGTGTAAATGCCCCGTAATGAGATGCGCAGTGTGAATGCCCTGTAATGAGATGCGCAGTGTAAATGCCCCGTAAAGAAATGCGCAGTGTAAATGCCCCTGTAATGAGATGCGCAGTGTAAATGCCCGTCAGTGCTATGCAATAATAATATCCTTATCCCTTTGTGTACAGCGCCGCCGTCACTGTCAGTGCTATGTAATACTATCCTTATCCCTGTATGTACAGCGCCGCCCTCACTGTCAGTGCTATGTAATACAATCCTTATCCCTGTATGTACAGCGCCGCCGTCACTGTCAGTTCTATGTAATACTATCCTTATCCCTGTATGTACAGCGCCGCCGTCACTGTCACTGCTATGTAATAATACTATCCTTATCCCTGTATGTACAGCGCCGCCGTCACTGTCAGTGCTATGTAATACTATCCTTATCCCTGTATGTACAGCGCCGCCGTCACTGTCAGTGCTGTGTAATACTATCCTTATCCCTGTATGTACAGCGTCGCCATCACTGTCAGTGCTATGTAATACTATCCTTATCCCTGTATGTACAGCGCCACGTCACTGTCAGTGCTATGTAATACTATCCTTATCCCTGTGTGTACAGCGCCGCCGTCACTGTCAGTGCTATGTAATAATACTATCCTTATCCCGTTATGTACAGTTCCACCATCACTGTCAGTGCTATGTAATAATACTATCCTCATCCCTGTATGTACAGCGCCACGTCACTGTCAGTGCTATGTAATAATACTATCCTTATCCCTGTATGTACAGCGCCGCCATCACTGTCAGTGAGTAGAAAGTACTTTTCTCCACCCCTGTTATTGCCACAGACTTGCCCTTTACAGGGCGCCGCCGTCACTGTCAGTGCTATGTAATACTATCCTTATCCCTGTATCTACAGCGCCGCCGTCACATTCACTGCTATGTAATAATACTATCCTTATCCCTGTATGGACAGTGCCGCCGTCACTGTCACTGCTTTGCAATAATACTATCCTTATCTCTGTATGTACAGCGCCGCCGTCACTGTCAGTGCTATGTAATAATACTATACTTATCCCTGTATGCACAGCGCCACCGTCACTGTCAGTGCTATGTAATAATACTATCCTTATCCCTGTATGTACAGCGCCACGGTCATTGTCAGTGCTATGTAATAATACTATTCTTATCCCTGTATGTACAACGCCGCCATTACTGTCAGTGCTATGTAATTGTACATACAGGGATAAGGATAGTATTACATAGCAATGACAGTGACAGCGCACTGTACATACAGGGATAAGGATATTATTATTACATAGCACTGACAGTGACGGCGGCGCTGTACATACAGGGATAAGGATAGTATTATTACATAGCACTGACAGTGACGGCGGCTGTACATACAGGGATAAGGATAGTATTACATAGCAATGACAGTGACGGCGGCGCTGTACATACAGGGATAAGGATATTATTATTACATAGCCCTGAAAGTGACGACGGCGCTGTACATACAGGGATAAGGATAGTATTATTACATAGCAGTGACAGTGACGGCGGCGCTGTACATACAGGGATAAGGATAGTATTACATAGAACTGACAGTGACGGCGGCGCTGTACATACAGGGATAAGGATTGTATTACATAGCACTGACAGTGAGGGCGGCGCTGTACATACAGGGATAAGGATAGTATTACATAGCACTGACAGTGACGGCGGCGCTGTACACAAAGGGATAAGGATATTATTATTGCATAGCACTGACGGGCATTTACACTGCGCATCTCATTACAGGGGCATTTACACTGCGCATCTCATTACGGGGCATTTACACTGCGCATCTCATTACAGGGCATTCACACTGCGCATCTCATTACGGGGCATTTACACTGTGTATCTCATTACAGGGGCATTTACACTGTGCATCTCATTACGGGGCATTTACACAGCGCATCTCATTACAGGGCATTTACACTGCGCATCTCATTACGGGGCATTTACACTGCGCATCTCATGACGGGGCATTTACACTGCGCATCTCATTACGGGGCATTTACACTGCGCTTCTCATTACAGGGGCATTTACACTGCGCATCTCATTACAGGGGCATTTACACTGCGCATCTCATTACAGGGGCATTTACACTGCACATGTCATTACAGGGGCATTTACAATGCGCATCTCATTACATTGGCATTTACACTGTGCATCTCATTACGGGGCATTTACACTGCGCATCTCATTACAGGGCATTTACACTGTGCATCTCATTAAGGGGCATTTACACTGGGCATCCCATTACGGGGCATTTACACTGCGCATCTCATTACAGGGGCATTTACATTGCGCATCTCATTACAGGGGCCTTTACATGGCGCATCTCATTACAGGGGCCTTTACATGGCGCATCTCATTACATAGGCCTTTACACGGCGCATCTCATTACAGGGGCCTTTACACTGCGCATCTCATTACTGGGGCCTTTACACTGCGCATCTCATTACAAGAGCCTTTACACTGCGCATCTCATTACAGGGGCATTTACACTGCGCATCTCATTACAGGGGCATTTACACTGGGCATCTCATTACAGGGGCATTTACACTGGGCATCTCATTACAGGGGGCATTTACACTGCACATCTCATTAAGGGGCATTTACACTGCGCATCTCATTAAGGGGCATTTACACTGCGCATCTAAGAGCGCAGAGAGAGAGAAAGAGTGCAGAGAGAGCGCAGAGAGAGAGAGTGCAGAGAGAGAGAGAAGGAAAGAGCGCAGAGAGAGAGAAAGAGCGCAGAGAGAGAAAGAAAGAGCGCAGAGAGAAAGAGCGCAGAGAGAGAGAAAGAAAGAGCGCAGAGAGAGAGAGAAAGAGCGCTGAGAGAGAGAGAAAGAGCGCAGAGAGAGAGAGAAAGAGCGCAGAGAGAGAAAGAAAGAAAGAGCGCAGAGAGAGAGAGAGAGCGCAGAGAGAGAGAGAAAGAGCGCAGAGAGAGAAAGAAAGAAAGAGCGCAGAGAGAGAGAGAGAAAGAGCGCAGAGAGAAAGAGAAAAAAAGAGCGCAGAGAGAGAGAGAGCGCAGACAGAGAGAGAGCCCAGAGAGAGAGAGCGCAGAGAGAGAGAGAGCGCAGAGAGAGAGAAAGAAAGAGCGCAGAGAGAGAGAAAGAGCGCAGAGAAAGAAAGAGCGCAGAGAGAGTGAGAAAGAAAGTGCGCAGAGAGAGAAAGAAAGAAAGAGCGCAGAGAGAGAGAAAAAGCGCAGAGAAAGAAAGAGCGCAGAGAGAGAGAGGAAGAAAGAACGCATAGAGAGAAAGAAAGAGTGCCGAGAGAGAGAAAGAGCACAGAGAGAGAGATAAAGAGCGCAGAGAGAGAGCAAGAAAGAGCGCAGAGAGAGAAAGGAAGAGCGCAGAGAGAGAGAAAGAGCGCAGAGAGAGAAAGAAAGAGTGCAGAGAGAGAGAGAAAGAAAGAGCGCAGAGAGAGAGAAAGAGCGCAGAGAGAGAAAGAAAGAGCGCAGAGAGAAAGAGCGCAGAGAGAGAGAAAGAAAGAGCGCAGAGAGAGATAGAAAGAGCGCAGAGAGAGAGAGAAAGAGCACAGAGAGAGAGAGAAAGAGTGCAGAGAGAGAGAAAGAAAGAGCGCAGAGAGAGAGAGAAAGAAAGAGTGCAGAGAGAGAAAGAAAGAAAGAGCGCAGAAAGAGAGAGAGAGCGCAGAGAGAGAGGATGAAAGAACACACAGAGAGAGAGAGAAAGAGCGTAGAGAGAGAGAGAAAGAGCGCAGAGAGAAAGAGAAAGAAAGAGCGCAGAGAGAGAGAGAGAGAGCGCAGACAGAGAGAGAGCCCAGAGAGAGAGAGCGCAGAGAGAGAGAGAGAGCGCAGAGAGAGAGAAAGAAAGAGCGCAGAGAGAGAGAAAGAGCGCAGAGAAAGAAAGAGCGCAGAGAGAGAGAGAAAGAAAGAGTGCAGAGAGAGAAAGAAAGAGCACAGAGAGAGAAAGAAAGAGCGCAGAGAGAGAGAAAGAGCGCAGAGAGAGAAAAAGAGCGCAGAGAGTTGTATGTACAGCGCCGCCGTCACTGTCAGTGCTATGTAACGGCGGCGCTGTACATACAGGGATAAGGATAGTATTATTACATAGCAGTGACAGTGACGGCGGCGCTGTACATACAAGGATAAGGATAGTATTATTACATAGCAGTGACAGTGACGGCGGCGCTGTACATCCAGGGATAAGGATAGTATTATTACATAGCACTGACAGTGACGGCGTCACTGTACATTCAGAGATAAGGATAGTATTATTACATAGCACTGACAGTGACGGCAGTGCTGTACATACAGGGATAAGGATAATATTATTACATAGCACTGACAGTGACGGCGGCGCTGTACATACAGGGGGCGCTGTACATACAGGGATAAGGATAGTATTATTACATAGCACTGACTGTGACGGCGGCGCTGTACACACAGGGATAAGGATAGTATTACATAGCACTTACAGTAAAGGCCCCTGTAATGAGATGCGCAGTGTAAAGGCCCCTGTAATGAGATGCGCCGTGTAAAGGCCCCTGTAATGAGATGCGCCGTGTAAATGCCCCTGTAATGAGATGCGCCGTGTAAATGCCCCTGTAATGAGATGCGCAGTGTAAATGCCCCTGTAATGAGATGTGCAGTGTAAATGCCCCTGTAATGAGATGCGCAGTGTAAAGGCCCTTGTAATGAGATGCACAGTGTAAAGGCCCCTGTAATGAGATGCGCCGTGTAAATGCCACTGTAATGAGATGTGCCGTGTAAAGGCCCCTGTAATGAGATGCGCCGTGTAAAGGCCCCTGTAATGAGATGTGCCGTGTAAAGGCCCCTGTAATGAGATGCGCCGTGTAAAGGCCCCTGTAATGAGATGCGCAGTATAAATGCCCCTGTAATGAGATGCGCAGTGTAAATGCACCGTAATGAGATGCCCAGTGTAAATGCCCCTTAATGAGATGCACAGTGTAAATGCCCCTGTAATGAGATGCGCAGTGTAAATGCCCCTGTAATGAGATGCGCAGTGTAAATGCCCCTGTAATGAGATGTGCAGTGTAAATGCCCCTGTAATGAGATGCGCAGTGTATATGCCCCTGTAATGAGATGCGCAGTGTAAATGCCCCTTTAATGAGATGCGCAGTGTAAATGCCCTGTAATGAGATGCGCAGTGTTGAGGCCCCGTAATGAGATGCGCAGTGTAGAGGCCCCTGTAATGAGATGCGCAGTGTAAAGGCCCCTGTAATGAGATGCGCAGTGGAAAGGCCCCGTAATGAGATGCGCAGTGTAAAGGCCCCTGTAATGAGATGCGCCATGTAAATGCCCCTGTAATGAGATGCGCAGAGTAAATGCCCCTGTAATGAGATGCCAAGTGTAAATGCCCCTGTAATAAGATGCGCAGTGTAAATGCCCCTGTAATGAGATGCGCAGTGTAAATGCCCCGTAATGAGATGCGCAGTGTAAAGGCCCCTGTAATGAGATGCGCAGTGTAAAAGACCCATAATGAGATGCGCAGTGTAAAGGCCCCTTTAATGAGATGCGCAGTGTAAAAGCCCCGTAATGAGATGCGCAGTGTAAAGGCCCCTTTAATGAGATGCGTAGTGTAAATGCCCCTGTAATGAGATGCGCAGTGTAAATGTCCCTGTAATGAGATGCGCAGTGTAAATGCCCCTGTAATGAGATGCGCAGTGTAAATGCCCCTGTAATGAGATGCGCAGTGTAAATGCCCAGTAACGAGATGCGCAGTGTAAAGGCCCCTGTAATGAGATGCGCAGTGTAAAAGCCCCGTAATGAGATGCGCAGTGTAAAGGCCCCTTTAATGAGATGCGCAGTGTAGATGCCCCTGTAATGAGATGCGCAGTGTAAATGTCCCTGTAATGAGATGTGCAGTGTAAATGCCCCTGTAATGAGATGCGCAGTGTAAAGGCCCTTGTAATGAGATGCGCAGTGTAAAGGCCCCTGTAATGAGATGCGCCGTGTAAAGGCCCCTGTAATGAGATGCGCCGTGTAAAGGCCCCTGTAATGAGATGCGCAGTATAAATGCCCCTGTAATGAGATGCGCAGTATAAATGCCCCTGTAATGAGATGCGCAGTGTAAATGCACCGTAATGAGATGCCCAGTGTAAATGCCCCTGTAATGAGATGCGCAGTGTAAATGCACCGTAATGAGATGCCCAGTGTAAATGCCCCTTAATGAGATGCACAGTGTAAATGCCCCGTAATGAGATGCGCAGTCTAAATGCCCCTGTAATGAGATGCGCAGTGTAAATGCCCCTGTAATGAGATGTGCAGTGTAAATGCCCCTGTAATGAGATGTGCAGTGTAAATGCCCCTGTAATGAGATGCGCAGTGTATATGCCCCTGTAATGAGATGCGCAGTGTAAATGCCCCTTTAATGAGATGCGCAGTGTAAATGCCCCTGTAATGAGATGCGCAGTGTAGAGGCCCCGTAATGAGATGCGCAGTGTAGAGGCCCCTGTAATGAGATGCGCAGTGTAAAGGCCCCTGTAATGAGATGCGCAGTGGAAAGGCGCCTGTAATGAGATGTGCCATGTAAATGCCCCTGTAATGAGATGCGCAGTGTAAATGCCCCTGTAATGAGATGCCCAGTGTAAATGCCCCTGTAATGAGATGCGCAGTGTAAATGCCCCTGTAATGAGATGCGCAGTGTAAATGCCCCGTAATGAGATGCGCAGTGTAAAGGCCCCTGTAATGAGATGCGCAGTGCAAAAGCCCCGTAATGAGATGCGCAGTGTAAAGGCCCCTTTAATGAGATGCGCAGTGTAAAAGCCCCGTAATGAGATGCGCAGTGTAAAGGCCCCTTTAATGAGATGCGCAGTGTAAATGCCCCTGTAATGAGATGCGCAGTGTAAATGTCCCTGTAATGAGATGCGCAGTGTAAATGCCCCTGTAATGAGATGCGCAGTGTAAATGCCCCTGTAATGAGATGCGCAGTGTAAATGCCCAGTAATTAGATGCGCAGTGTAAATGCCCCTGTAATGAGATGCGCAGTGTAAATGCCCCGTAATGAGATGCGCAGTGTAAATGCCCCTTAATGAGATGCGCAGTGTAAATGCCCCTTAATGACATGTGCAGTGTAAATGCCCCCTGTAATGAGATGCCCAGTGTAAATGCCCCTGTAATGAGATGCACAGTGTAAATGCCCCTGTAATGAGATGCGCAGTGTAAAGGCCCTTGTAATTAGATGCGCAGTGTAATGGCCCCTGTAATGAGATGCGCAGTGTAAAGGCCCCTGTAATGAGATGCGCCGTGTAACGGCCTATATAATGAGATGCGCCGTGTAAAGGCCCCTGTAATGAGATGCGCCGTGTAAAGGCCCCTGTAATGAGATGCGCAATGTAAATGCCACTGTAATGAGATGCGCAGTGTAAATGCCCCGTAATGGGATGCCCAGTGTAAATGCCCCTTAATGAGATGCACAGTGTAAATGCCCTGTAATGAGATGCGCAGTGTAAATGCCCCGTAATGAGATGCACAGTGTAAATGCCCCTGTAATGAGATGCGCATTGTAAATGCCCCTGTAATGACATGCGCAGTGTAAATGCCCCTGTAATGAGATGCGCAGTGTAAATGCCCCTGTAATGAGAAGCGCAGTGTAAATGCCCCGTAATGAGATGCGCAGTGTAAAGGCCCCGTAATGAGATGCGCAGTGTAAAGGGCCCTGTAATGAGATGCGCAGTGTAAAGGCCCCTTTAATGAGATGCACAGTGTAAAGGCCCCTTTAATGAGATGCGCAGTGTAAAGGCCCCTGTAATGAGATGCGCAGTGTAAAGGCCCCTGTAATGAGATGCGCAGTGTAAATGCCCCTGTAATGGGATGCGCAGTGTAAATGCCCCTGTAATGAGATGCGCAGTGTAAATGCCCCGTAATGAGATGCGCAGTGTAAATGCCCCTTAATGAGATGTGCAGTGTAAATGCCCCTGTAATGAGATGCGCAGTGTAAATGCCCCTGTAATGAGATGCGCAGTGTAAATGCCCAGTAATGAGATGCGCAGTGTAAAATACTATCCTTATCCCTGTATGTACAATTACATAGCACTGACAGTAATGGCGGCGTTGTACATACAGGGATAAGAATAGTATTATTACATAGCACTGACAATGACCGTGGCGCTGTACATACAGGGATAAGGATAGTATTATTACATAGCACTGACAGTGACGGTGGCGCTGTGCATACAGGGATAAGTATAGTATTATTACATAGCACTGACAGTGACGGCGGTGCTGTACATACAGAGATAAGGATAGTATTATTGCAAAGCAGTGACAGTGACGGCGGCACTGTCCATACAGGGATAAGGATAGTATTATTACATAGCAGTGAATGTGACGGCGGCGCTGTAGATACAGGGATAAGGATAGTATTACATAGCACTGACAGTGACGGCGGCGCCCTGTAAAGGGCAAGTCTGTGGCAATAACAGGGGTGGAGAAAAGTACTTTCTACTCACTGACAGTGATGGCGGCGCTGTACATACAGGGATAAGGATAGTATTATTACATAGCACTGACAGTGACGTGGCGCTGTACATACAGGGATGAGGATAGTATTATTACATAGCACTGACAGTGATGGTGGAACTGTACATAACGGGATAAGGATAGTATTATTACATAGCACTGACAGTGACGGCGGCGCTGTACACACAGGGATAAGGATAGTATTACATAGCACTGACAGTGACGTGGCGCTGTACATACAGGGATAAGGATAGTATTACATAGCACTGACAGTGATGGCGACGCTGTACATACAGGGATAAGGATAGTATTACACAGCACTGACAGTGACGGCGGCGCTGTACATACAGGGATAAGGATAGTATTACATAGCACTGACAGTGACGGCGGCGGTGTACATACAGGATAAGTATATTATTATTACATAGCACTGAAAGTGACGACGGCGCTGTACATACAGGGATAAGGATAGTATTATTACATAGCAGTGACAGTGACGGCGGCGCTGTACATACAGGGATAAGGATAGTATTACAAAGAACTGACAGTGACGGCGGCGCTGTACATACAGGGATAAGGATTGTATTACATAGCACTGACAGTGAGGGCGGCGCTGTACATACAGGGATAAGGATAGTATTACATAGCACTGACAGTGACGGCGGCGCTGTACACAAAGGGATAAGGATATTATTATTGCATAGCACTGACGGGCATTTACACTGCGCATCTCATTACAGGGGCATTTACACTGCGCATCTCTTTACGGGGCATTTACACTGCGCATCTCATTACAGGGCATTCACACTGCGCATCTCATTACGGGGCATTTACACTGTGCATCTCAATACAGGGGCATTTACACTGTGCATCTCATTACGGGGCATTTACACTGCGCATCTCATTACAGGGCATTTACACTGCGCATCTCATTACGGGGCATTTACACTGCGCATCTCATTACAGGGCATTTACACTGCGCATCTCATTACGGGGCATTTACACTGCGCATCTCATGACGGGGCATTTACACTGCGCATCTCATTACGGGGCATTTACACTGCGCTTCTCATTACAGGGGCATTTACACTGCGCATCTCATTACAGGGGCATTTACACTGCGCATCTCATTACAGGGGCATTTACACTGCACATGTCATTACAGGGGCATTTACAATGCGCATCTCATTACAGGGGCATTTACACTGTGCATCTCATTACGGGGCATTTACACTGCGCATCTCATTACAGGGCATTTACACTGTGCATCTCATTAAGGGGCATTTACACTGGGCATCCCATTACGGGGCATTTACACTGCGCATCTCATTACAGGGGCATTTACATTGCGCATCTCATTACAGGGGCCTTTACATGGCGCATCTCATTACAGGGGCCTTTACACGGCGCATCTCATTACATAGGCCTTTACACGGCGCATCTCATTACAGGGGCCTTTACACTGCGCATCTCATTACAGGGGCCTTTACACTGCGCATCTCATTACAAGAGCCTTTACACTGCGCATCTCATTACAGGGGCATTTACACTGCGCATCTCATTACAGGGGCAATTACACGGCGCATCTCATTACAGGGGCATTTACACGGCGCATCTCATTACAAAGGCCTTTACACGGCGCATATCATTACAGGGTCCTTTACACTGCGCATCTCATTACAGGGGCCTTTACACTGCAGATCTCATTACAGGGGCCTTTACACTGCGCATCTCATTACAGGGGCCTTTACACTGCGCATCTCATTACAGGGGCATTTACACTGCGCATCTCATTACAGGGGCATTTACACTGGGCATCTCATTACAGGGGCATTTACACTGGGCATCTCATTACAGGGGGCATTTACACTGCACATCTCATTAAGGGGCATTTACACTGCGCATCTCATTAAGGGGCATTTACACTGCGCATCTCATTACGGGGCATTTACACTGGGCATCTCATTACAGGGGCCTTTACACTGCGCATCTCATTATGGGGCCTTTACACTGCGCATCTCATTACAGGGGCCTTTACACTGCGCATCTCATTACTGGGCATTTACACTGCGCATCTCATTACAGGGGCATTTACACTGCGCATCTCATTACAGGGGCATTTACACTGCGAATCTCATTACAGGGACATTTACACTGCGCATCTCATTACAGGGGCATTTACACTGCGCATCTCATTAAAGGGGCCTTTACACTGCGCATCTCATTACGGGGCTTTTACACTGCGCATCTCATTAAAGGGGCCTTTACACTGCGCATCTCATTACGGGTCTTTTACACTGCGCATCTCATTACAGGGGCCTTTACACTGCGCATCTCATTATGGGGCATTTACACTGCGCATCTCATTACAGGGGCATTTACACTGCGCATCTTATTACAGGGGCATTTACACTGGGCATCTAATTACAGGGGCATTTACACTGTGCATCTCATTACAGGGGCATTTACATGGCGCATCTCATTACAGGGGCCTTTACACTGCGCATCTCATTACGGGGCCTTTCCACTGCGCATCTCATTACAGGGGCCTTTACACTGCGCATCTCATTACAGGGGCCTCTACACTGCGCATCTCATTACGGGGCCTCTACACTGCGCATCTCATTACAGGGGCATTTACACTGCACATCTCATTAAAGGGGCATTTACACTGCGCATCTCATTACAGGGGCATATACACTGCGCATCTCATTACAGGGGCATTTACACTGCACATCTCATTACAGGGGCATTTACACTGCGCATCTCATTACAGGGGCATTTACACTGCGCATCTCATTACAGGGGCATTTACACTGTGCATCTCATTAAGGGGCATTTACACTGGGCATCTCATTACGGTGCATTTACACTGCGCATCTCATTACAGGGGCATTTATACTGCGCATCTCATTACAGGGGCCTTTACACGGCGCATCTCATTACAGGGGCCTTTACACGGCACATCTCATTACAGGGGCCTTTACACGGCGCATCTCATTACAGGGGCCTTTACACGGCACATCTCATTACAGTGGCATTTACACGGCGCATCTCATTACAGGGGCCTTTACACTGTGCATCTCATTACAAGGGCCTTTACACTGCGCATCTCATTACAGGGGCATTTACACTGCACATCTCATTACAGGGGCATTTACACTGCGCATCTCATTACAGGGGCATTTACACGGCGCATCTCATTACAGGGGCATTTACACGGCGCATCTCATTACAGGGCCTTTACACGGCGCATCTCATTACAGGGGCCTTTACACTGCGCATCTCATTACAGGGGCCTTTACTGTAAGTGCTATGTAATACTATCCTTATCCCTGTGTGTACAGCGCCGCCGTCACTGTCAGTGCTATGTAATAATACTATCCTTATCCCTGTATGTACAGCGCCCCCTGTATGTACAGCGCCGCCGTCACTGTCAGTGCTATGTAATAATATTATCCTTATCCCTGTATGTACAGCACTGCCGTCACTGTCAGTGCTATGTAATAATACTATCCTTATCTCTGTATGTACAGTGACGCCGTCACTGTCAGTGCTATGTAATAATACTATCCTTATCCCTGTATGTACAGCGCCGCCGTCACTGTCACTGCTATGTAATAATACTATCCTTATCCCTGTATGTACAGCGCCGCCGTCACTGTCACTGCTATGTAATAATACTATCCTTATCCCTGTATGTACAGCGCCGCCGTTACATAGCACTGACAGTGACGGCGGCGCTGTACATACATCTCTCTGCGCTCTTTTTCTCTCTCTGCGCTCTTTCTCTCTCTCTGCGCTCTTTCTTTCTCTCTCTGTGCTCTTTCTTTCTCTCTCTGCGCTCTTTCTTTCTCTCTCTCTCTGCGCTCTTTCTTCCTCTCTCTCTCTGCGCTCTTTCTTTCTCTGCGCTCTTTCTCTCTCTCTGCGCTCTTTCTTTCTCTCTCTCTGCGCTCTCTCTCTCTCTCTGCGCTCTCTCTCTCTGGGCTCTCTCTCTGTCTGCGCTCTCTCTCTCTCTCTCTGCGCTCTTTCTTTCTCTTTCTCTCTGCGCTCTTTCTCTCTCTCTCTACGCTCTTTCTCTCTCTCTCTGTGTGTTCTTTCATCCTCTCTCTCTGCGCTCTCTCTCTCTTTCTGCGCTCTTTCTTTCTTTCTCTCTCTGCGCTCTTTCTTTCTCTCTCTCTCTGCGCTCTTTCTTTCTCTCTCTCTGCACTCTTTCTCTCTCTCTCTGTGCTCTTTCTCTCTCTCTCTGCACTCTTTCTATCTCTCTATGCGCTCTTTCTTTCTCTCTCTCTGCGCTCTTTCTCTCTGCGCTCTTTCTTTCTCTCTCTGCGCTCTTTCTTTCTCTCTGCGCTCTTTCTTTCTCTCTCTCTCTGCACTCTTTCTTTCTCTCTCTGTGCTCTTTCTCTCTCTCTGCGCTCTTCCTTTCTCTCTCTGCGCTCTTTCTTGCTCTCTCTCTGCGCTCTTTATCTCTCTCTCTGCGCTCTTTCTCTCTCTCTGCACTCTTTCTTTCTCTCTCTGCGTTCTTTCTTCCTCTCTCTCTCTGCGCTCTTTCTTTCTCTGCGCTTTTTCTCTCTCTCTGCGCTCTTTCTTTCTTTCTCTCTCTGCGCTCTTTCTTTCTCACTCTCTCTGCGCTCTTTCTTTCTCTGCGCTCTTTCTCTCTCTCTGCGCTCTTTCTTTCTCTCTCTCTGCGCTCTCTCTCTCTCTCTCTGCGCTCTCTCTCTCTGGGCTCTCTCTCTGTCTGCGCTCTCTCTCTCTCTGCGCTCTTTTTTTCTCTTTCTCTCTGCGCTCTTTCTCTCTCTCTCTCTGCGCTCTTTCTTTCTTTCTCTCTCTGCGCTCTTTCTCTCTCTCTCTGCGCTCTCTCTCTCTCTCTGCGCTCTTTCTTTCTTTCTCTCTCTGCGCTCTTTCTCTCTCTCTCTGCGCTCTTTCTCTCTCTCTCTGCGCTCTTTCTCTCTCTCTCTGCGCTCTTTCTTTCTCTCTCTCTGCGCTCTTTCTCTCTGCGCTCTTTCTTTCTCTCTCTGCGCTCTTTCTCTCTCTCTGCGCTCTTTCCTTCTCTCTCTCTCTGCACTCTCTCTCTCTGCGCTCTCTCTGCACTCTTTCTCTCTCTCTGCGCTCTTTCTTTCTCTCTCTCTGCACTCTTTCTTTCTCTCTCTGCGCTCTTTCTCTCTCTCTGCGCTCTTTCTTTTTCTCTCTGCGCTCTTTCTTTCTCTCTCTCTGCGCTCTTTCTCTCTCTCTCTGAGCTCTTTCTCTCTCTCTGCGCTCTTTCTTTCTCTCTCTGCATTCTTTCTTTCTCTCTCTCTCTGCACTCTTTCTTCCTCTCTCTCTCTGCGCTCTTTCTTTCTCTGCGCTTTTTCTCTCTCTCTGCGCTCTTTCTTTCTTTCTCTCTGCGCTCTTTCTTTCTCTCTGCGCTCTTACTTTCTCTCTGCGCTCTTTCTTTCTCTCTGCGCTCTTTCTCTCTCTCTCTCTGCGCTCTTTTTCTCTCTCTCTATGCACTCTTTCTTTCTCAATCTGCGCTCTTTGTTTCTCTCTCTCTCTGCGCTCTTTGTCTCTCTCTGCGCTCTTTCTTTCTCTCTCTGCGCTCTCTCTCTCTCTGCGCTCTTTCTTTCTCTATCTCTGCGCTCATTCTTTCTCTATCTCTGCGCTCTTTCTCTCTCTCTGTGCTCTTTCTCTCTCTCTGCGCTCTTTCTCTCTCTCTCTCTCTGCGCTCTTTCTTTCTCTCTCACACACAAGGCACAGCTATCTCTCACTCCCTGTCACACACGAGGCACAGCTATCTCTCACTCCCTGTCACACACGAGGCACAGCTATCTCTCACTCTCTGTCATACATGAGGCACAGTTATCTCTCACTCCCTGTCACACACGAGGCACAGCTATCTCTCACTCCCTGTCACACATGAGGCACAGTTATCTCTCCCTCCCTGTCACACACGAGGCACAGTGATCTGTGCTGATTATTGAGTGACAGCTGCTCCGCCTGCAACAAAACTCTCTAATTAAACAGAAGCATCTGGCTCCGCGGAGAGATCCTCGGCCCCTCACTCATTGCCCCGGGGGGCGGCCCGGGGTACGTCAGGCACTGCCACCTGCCAATATGTAACACCAGCATCTAATATAGAGCAGGGCCGAGTATTATTCCTGCAGGGATTCCTCTTCTCGAGACTTAACCCCTTTTGGGGTTACATGTGACATGACTGTGTCATGACTGTTGACTGTGACATGGAGAGATAGCTGTGCATCGTGTGTGTGATAGTGAGAGATTACTGTTCATCGTGTGTGTGTGACAGTGAGAGATAGTTGTGCATCGTGTGTGTGACATGGAGAGATAGCTTTGCATCGTGTGTGTGTGACAGTGAGAGATAGCTGTGCATCGTGTGTGTGTGTGTCAGTGAGTGAGAGATAGCTGTGCATCGTGTGTGTGTGACAGGGAGAGATAGCTGTTCATTGTGTGTGTGTGACAGAGAGAGATAGCTGTGCATCGTGTGTGTGATAGTGAGAGATTACTGTTCATCGTGTGTGTGTGTGACAGTGAAAGATAGTTGTGCATCGTGTGTGTGTGACAGGGAGAGATAGCTGTGCATCGTGTGTGTGACATGGAGAGATAGCTTTGCATCGTGTGTGTGTGTCAGGGAGTGAGAGATATCTGTGCATCGTGTGTGTGTATGACAGGGAGAGATAGCTGTGCATCGTGTGTGTGTCAGGGAGTAAGAGATAGCTGTGCATCGTGTGTGTGACAGGGAGAGATAGCTGTGCATCGTGTGTGTGTGTCAGGGAGTGAGAGATAGCTGTGCATCGTGTGTGACAGTGATAGATAGCTGTGCATCGTGTGTGTGTGACAGTGAGAGATAGCTGTGCATCGTGTGTGTGTGTGGCAGTGAGAGTTAGTTATGCATCGTGTGCGTGTGACAGGGAGAGATAGCTTTGCATCGTGTGTGTGTGTGTGACAGGGATAAATGCCCCGTAATGAGATGCGCAGTGTAAATGCCCCTTAATGAGATGCGCAGTGTAAATGCCCCTTAATGAGATGTGCAGTGTAAATGCCCCCTGTAATGAGATGCCCAGTGTAAATGCCCCTGTAATGAGATGCCCAGTGTAAATGCCCCTGTAATGAGATGCCCAGTGTAAATGCCCCTGTAATGAGATGCGCAGTGTAAATGCCCCTGTAATGAGATGCGCAGTGTAAAGGCCCCTGTAATGAGATGCGCAGTGTAAAGGCCCCTGTAATGAGATGCGCAGTGTAAAGGCCCCTGTAATGAGATGCGCAGTGTAAGGGCCCCTGTAATGAGATGCGCAGTGTAAAGGCCCCTGTAATGAGATGCGCCGTGTATATGCCCCTGTAATGAGATGCGCCGTGTAAATGCCCCTGTAATGAGATGCGCAGTGTAGATGCCCCTGTAATGAGATGCGCAGTGTAAATGCCCCTGTAATGAGATGCGCAGTGTAAAGGCCCTTGTAATGAGATGCGCAGTGTAAAGGCCCCTGTAATGAGATGCGCAGTGTAAAGGCCCCTGTAATGAGATGCGCCGTGTAAAGGCCCCTGTAATGAGATGCGCCGTGTAAAGGCCCCTGTAATGAGATGCGCAGTGTAAAGGCCCCTGTAATGAGATGCGCAGTGTAAAGGCCCCTGTAATGAGATGCGCAGTGTAAAGGCCCCTGTAATGAGATGCACAGTGTAAGGGCCCCTGTAATGAGATGCGCAGTGTAAAGGCCCCTGTAATGAGATGCGCCGTGTATATGCCCCTGTAATGAGATGCGCCGTGTAAATGCCCCTGTAATGAGATGCGCAGTGTAGATGCCCCTGTAATGAGATGCGCAGTGTAAATGCCCCTGTAATGAGATGCGCAGTGTAAAGGCCCTTGTAATGAGATGCGCAGTGTAAAGGCCCCTGTAATGAGATGCGCAGTGTAAAGGCCCCTGTAATGAGATGCGCTGTGTAAAGGCCCCTGTAATGAGATGCGCCGTGTAAAGGCCCCTGTAATGAGATGCGCAATGTAAATGCCCCTGTAATGAGATGTGCAGTGTAAATGCCCCGTAATGGGATGCCCAGTGTAAATGCCCCTTAATGAGTTGCACAGTGTAAATGCCCTGAAATGAGATGCGCAGTGTAAATGCCCCATCATGAGATGTGCAGTGTAAGTGCCCCATCATGAGATGCGCAGTGTAAATGCCCCTGTAATGAGATGCGCAGTGCAAATGCCCCGTAATGAGATGCGCAGTGTAAATGCCCTGTAATGAGATGCGCAGTGTAAATGCCCCGTAATGAGATGCGCAGTGTAAAGGCCCCTGTAATGAGATGCGCAGTGTAAAGGCCCCTGTAATGAGATGCGCCGTGTAAAGGCCCCTGTAATGAGATGCGCAATGTAAATGCCCCTGTAATGAGATGCGCAGTGTAAATGCCCCGTAATGGGATGCCCAGTGTAAATGCCCCTTAATGAGATGCACAGTGTAAATGCCCTGAAATGAGATGCGCAGTGTAAATGCCCCGAAATGAGATGCGCAGTGTAAATGCCCCATCATGAGATGCGCAGTGTAAATGCCCCATCATGAGATGCGCAGTGTAAATGCCCCTGTAATGAGATGCGCAGTGCAAATGCCCCGTAATGAGATGCGCACTGTAAATGCCCTGTAATGAGATGCGCAGTGTAAATGCCCCGTAATGAGATGCGCAGTGTAAAGGCCCCTGTATTGAGATGCGCCATGTAAAGGCCCCTGTAATGAGATGCGCAGTGTAAATGCCACTGTAATGAGATGCACAGTGTAAAGGCCCCTGTAAAGAGATGCGCAGTGTAAAGGCCCCTGTAATGAGATGCGCAGTGTAAATGCCCCTGTAATGAGATGCGCAGTGTAAATGCCCCTGTAATGAGATGCGCAGTGTAAATGCCCCTGTAATGAGATGCGCAGTGTAAATGCCCCTGTAATGAGATGCGCAGTGTAAATGCCCCTGTAATGAGATGCGCAGTGTAAATGCCCCTGTAATGAGATGCGCAGTGTAAATGCCCCTGTAATGAGATGCGCAGTGTAAATGCCCCTGTAATGAGATGCACCGTGTAAAGGCCCCTGTAATGAGATGCGCAGTGTAAATGCCCCTGTAATGAGATGCCCAGTGTAAATGCCCCTGTAATGAGATGCGCAGTGTAAATGCCCCTGTAATGAGATGCGCAGTGTAAATTCCCCGTAATGAGATGCGCAGTGTAAAGGCCCCTGTAATGAGATGCGCAGTGTAAAGGCCCCTTTAATGAGATGCGCAGTGTAAAGGCCCCTTTAATGAGATGCGCAGTGTAAATGCCCCTGTAATGAGATGAGCACTGTAAATGTCCCTGTAATGAGATGCGCAGTGTAAATGCCCCTGTAATGAGATGCGCAGTGTAAAGGCCCCTGTAATGAGATGCGCAGTGTAAATTCCCCTGTAATGAGATGCGCAGTGTAAATGCCCCTGTAATGAGATGCGCAGTGTAAATGCCCCTGTAATGAGATGCGCAGTGTAAATGCCCCTGTAATGAGATGCGCAGTGTAAATGCCCCTGTAATTAGATGCGCAGTGTAAATGCCCCTGTAATGAGATGCCCAGTGTAAATGCCCCTGTAATGAGATGCGCAGTGTAAATGCCCCTGTAATGAGATTCGCAGTGTAAATTTCCCGTAATGAGATGCGCAGTGTAAAGGCCCCTGTAATGAGATGCGCAGTGTAAAGGCCCCTTTAATGAGATGCGCAGTGTAAAGGCCCCTTTAATGAGATGCGCAGTGTAAATGCCCCTGTAATGAGATGCGCAGTGTAAATGTCCCTGTAATGAAATGCGCAGTGTAAATGCCCCTGTAATGATATGCGCAGTGTAAATGCCCCTGTATTGAGATGCGCAGTGTAAATGCCCAGTAATGAGATGCGCAGTGTAAAGGCCCGTGTAATGAGATGCGCAGTGTAAAGGCTCCTGTAATGAGATGCGCAGTGTAAAGGCCCCTGTAATGAGATGCGCCGTGTAAAGGCCCCTGTAATGAGATGCGCCGTGTAAAGGCCCCTGTAATGAGATGCGCAGTGTAAAGGCCCCTGTAATGAGATGCGCAGTGGAAATGCCCCTGTAATGAGATGCGCAGTGTAAATGCCCCTGTAATGAGATGCGCAGTGTAAATGCCCCTGTAATGAGATGCGCAGTGTAAATGCCCCTGTAATGAGATGCGCAGTGTAAATGCCCCTGTAATGAGATGCGCAGTGTAAATGCCCCTGTAATGAGATGCCCAGTGTAAATGCCCCTGTAATGAGTTGCGCAGTGTAAATGCCTCTGTAATTAGATACGCAGTGTAAATGCCCCGTAATGAGATGCGCAGTGTAAAGGCCCCTGTAATGAGATGCGCAGTGTAAAGGCCCCTTTAATGAGATGCGCAGTGTAAAGGCCCCTTTAATGAGATGCGCAGTGTAAAGGCCCCTGTAATGAGATGCGCAGTGTAAAGGCCCCTGTAATGAGATGCGCAGTGTAAATGCCCCTGTAATGAGATGCGCAGTGTAAATGCCCCTGTAATGAGATGAGCACTGTAAATGTCCCTGTAATGAGATGCGCAGTGTAAATGCCCCTGTAATGAGATGCGCAGTGTAAATGCCCCTGTAATGAGATGCGCAGTGTAAATGCCCCCTGTAATGAGATGCCCAGTGTAAATGCCCCTGTAATGAGATGCCCAGTGTAAATGCCCCTGTAATGAGATGCGCAGTGTAAATGCCCCTGTAATGAGATGCACAGTGTAAAGGCCCCTGTAATGAGATGCGCAGTGTAAAGGCCCCTGTAATGAGATGCGCAGTGTAAAGGCCCCTGTAATGAGATGCGCAGTGTAAAGGCCCCTGTAATGAGATGCACCGTGTAAAGGCCCCTGTAATGAGATGCGCCGTGTAAATGCCCCTGTAATGAGATGCGCCGTGTAATTGCCCCTGTAATGAGATGCGCAGTGTAGATGCCCCTGTAATGAGATGCCCAGTGTAAATGCCCCTGTAATGAGATGCGCAGTGTAAAGGCCCTTGTAATGAGATGCGCAGTGTAAAGGCCCCTGTAATGAGATGCGCAGTGTAAAGGCCCCTGTAATAAGATGCGCCGTGTAAAGGCCCCTGTAATGAGATGCGCCGTGTAAAGGCCCCTGTAATGAGATGCGCAGTGTAAAGGCCCCTGTAATGAGATGCGCAGTGTAAATTCCCCTGTAATGAGATGCGCAGTGTAAATGCCCCTGTAATGAGATGCGCAGTGTAAATGCCCCTGTAATGAGATGCGCAGTGTAAATGCCCCTGTAATGAGATGCGCAGTGTAAATGCCCCTGTAATTAGATGCGCAGTGTAAATGCCCCTGTAATGAGATGCCCAGTGTAAATGCCCCTGTAATGAGATGCGCAGTGTAAATGCCCCTGTAATGAGATGCGCAGTGTAAATTTCCCGTAATGAGATGCGCAGTGTAAAGGCCCCTGTAATGAGATGCGCAGTGTAAAGGCCCCTTTAATGAGATGCGCAGTGTAAAGGCCCCTTTAATGAGATGCGCAGTGTAAATGCCCCTGTAATGAGATGCGCAGTGTAAATGTCCCTGTAATGAAATGCGCAGTGTAAATGCCCCTGTAATGAGATGCGCAGTGTAAATGCCCCTGTATTGAGATGCGCAGTGTAAATGCCCAGTAATGAGATGCGCAGTGTAAAGGCCCTTGTAATGAGATGCGCAGTGTAGAGGCTCCTGTAATGAGATGTGCAGTGTAAAGGCCCCTGTAATGAGATGCGCCGTGTAAAGGCCCCTGTAATGAGATGCGCCGTGTAAAGGCCCCTGTAATGAGATGCGCAGTGTAAAGGCCCCTGTAATGAGATGCGCAGTGGAAATGCCCCTGTAATGAGATGCGCAGTGTAAATGCCCCTGTAATGAGATGCGCAGTGTAAATGCCCCTGTAATGAGATGCGCAGTGTAAATGCCCCTGTAATGAGATGCGCAGTGTAAATGCCCCTGTAATGAGATGCGCAGTGTAAATGCCCCTGTAATGAGATGCCCGGTGTAAATGCCCATGTAATGAGTTGCGCAGTGTAAATGCCCCTGTAATAAGATACGCAGTGTAAATGCCCCGTAATGAGATGCGCAGTGTAAAGGCCCCTGTAATGAGATGCGCAGTGTAAAGGCCCCTTTAATGAGATGCACAGTGTAAAGGCCCCTTTAATGAGATGCGCAGTGTAAAGGCCCCTGTAATGAGATGCGCAGTGTAAAGGCCCCTGTAATGAGATGCGCAGTGTAAATGCCCCTGTAATGAGATGCGCAGTGTAAATGCCCCTGTAATGAGATGCGCAGTGTAAATGCCCCTGTAATGAGATGCGCAGTGTAAATGCCCCGTAATGAGATGCGCAGTGTAAATGCCCCTTAATGAGATGTGCAGTGTAAATGCCCCTTAATGAGATGTGCAGTGTAAATGCCCCTGTAATGAGATGCGCAGTGTAAATGCCCCTGTAATGAGATGCGCAGTGTAAATGCCCAGTAATGAGATGCGCAGTGTAAAGGCCCTTGTAATGAGATGCGCAGTGTAAAGGCTCCTGTAATGAGATGCGCAGTGTAAAGGCCCCTGTAATGAGATGCGCCGTGTAAAGGCCCCTGTAATGAGATGCGCCGTGTAAAGGCCCCTGTAATGAGATGCGCAGTGTAAATGCCCCTGTAATGAGATGCGCAGTGTAAATGCCCCTGTAATGAGATGCGCAGTGTAAATGCCCCTGTAATGAGATGCCCAGTGTAAATGCCCCTGTAATGAGTTGCGCAGTGTAAATGTCCCTGTAATGAGATACGCAGTGTAAATGCCCCGTAATGAGATGCGCAGTGTAAAGGCCCCTGTAATGAGATGCGCAGTGTAAAGGCCCCTTTAATGAGATGCACAGTGTAAAGGCCCCTTTAATGAGATGCGCAGTGTAAATGCCCCTGTAATGAGATGCGCAGTGTAAATGTCCCTGTAATGAGATGCGCAGTGTAAATGCCCCTGTAATGAGATGCGCAGTGTAAATGCCCCTGTAATGAGATGCGCAGTGTAAATGCCCAGTAATGAGATGCGCAGTGTAAAGGCCCCTGTAATGAGATGCGCAGTGTAAAGGCCCCTGTAATGAGATGCGCAGTGTAAATGCCCCTGTAATGAGATGCGCAGTGTAAATGCCCAGTAATGAGATGCGCAGTGTAAAGGCCCTTGTAATGAGATGCGCAGTGTAAAGGCTCCTGTAATGAGATGCGCAGTGTAAAGGCCCCTGTAATGAGATGCGCCGTGTAAAGGCCCCTGTAATGAGATGCGCCGTGTAAAGGCCCCTGTAATGAGATGCGCCATGTAAAGGCCCCTGTAATGAGATGCGCAGTGTAAAGGCCCCTGTAATGAGATGCGCAGTGTAAATGCCCCTGTAATGAGATGCGCAGTGTAAATGCCCCTGTAATGAGATGCGCAGTGTAAATGCCCCTGTAATGAGATGCGCAGTGTAAATGCCCCTGTAATGAGATGCGCAGTGTAAATGCCCCTGTAATGAGATGCGCAGTGTAAATGCCCCTGTAATGAGATGCGCAGTGTAAATGCCCCTGTAATGAGATGCACAGTGTAAATGCCCCTGTAATGAGTTGCGCAGTGTAAATGCCCCTGTAATGAGATACGCAGTGTAAATGCCCCGTAATGAGATGCGCAGTGTAAAGGCCCCTGTAATGTGATGCGCAGTGTAAAGGCCCCTTTAATGAGATGCACAGTGTAAAGGCCCCTTTAATGAGATGCGCAGTGTAAATGCCCCTGTAATGAGATGCGCAGTGTAGAGGTCCCGTAATGAGTACATTGCTATGTGTAGAAGCAAAGATATACGCGATTTCACAATGTGTTCCTAGAACAGCTGTGAGCAACTTTTTTACACAACGTTAACAACACATTTGAAGCTCAATATTTCATGGGCTGAAGCGGGGAAGATAGAAAACGTGTGCCCTGTAAAGGCGAAGTCTGTGGCATTAACAGGAAGGGAGAAAAAGTACTTTCTACCCATTTTTAGGTTCAGCGGTAAAACGGCAAGTTTCTATGGAACTGCATCTCGGCTTGTGACTGTGGTTTTCCCGGTCACACAAAAATGCTGAAATTCGACTTATACAGTGTTTTTGCTTATTAAACTTGATGAATTCTCTCCTCTTGACTGTAGAATAGTGTGTAAAGCAAAGCACAATACATTTCTATGTGTAGAAGCAAAGATATACGCGATTTCACAATGTGTTCCAAGAACAGCTGTGAGCAACTTTTTTACACAATGTTAACAACACATTTGAAGCTCAATATTTCATGGGCTGAAGCGGGGAAGATAGAAAACGTGTGCCCTGTAAAGGCGAAGTCTGTGGCATTAACAGGAAGGGAGAAAAAGTACTTTCTACCCATTTTTAGGTTCAGCGGTAAAATGGCAAGTTTCTATGGAACTGCATCTCGGCTTGTGACTGTGGTTTTCCCGGTCACACAAAAATGCTGAAATTCGACTTATACAGTGTTTTTGCTTATTAAACTTGATGAATTCTCTCCTCTTGACTGTAGAATAGTGTGTAAAGCAAAGCACAATACATTGCTATGTGTAGAAGCAAAGATATACGCGATTTCACAATGTGTTCCTAGAACAGCTGTGAGCAACTTTTTTACACCACGTTAACAACAGATTTGAAGCTCAATATTTCATGGGCTGAAGCGGGGAAGATAGAAAACGTGTGCCCTGTAAAGGCGAAGTCTGTGGCATTAACAGGAAGGGAGAAAAAGTACTTTCTACCCATTTTTAGGTTCAGCGGTAAAACGGCAAGTTTCTATGGAACTGCATCTCGGCTTGTGACTGTGGTTTTCCCGGTCACACAAAAATGCTGAAATTCGACTTATACAGTGTTTTTGCTTATTAAACTTGATGAATTCTCTCCTCTTGACTGTAGAATAGTGTGTAAAGCAAAGCACAATACATTGCTATGTGTAGAAGCAAAGATATACGCGATTTCACAATGTGTTCCTAGAACAGCTGTGAGCAACTTTTTTACACCACGTTAACAACAGATTTGAAGCTCAATATTTCATGGGCTGAAGCGGGGAAGATAGAAAACGTGTGCCCTGTAAAGGCGAAGTCTGTGGCATTAACAGGAAGGGAGAAAAAGTACTTTCTACCCATTTTTAGGTTCAGCGGTAAAACGGCAAGTTTCTATGGAACTGCATCTCGGCTTGTGACTGTGGTTTTCCCGGTCACACAAAAATGCTGAAATTCGACTTATACAGTGTTTTTGCTTATTAAACTTGATGAATTCTCTCCTCTTGACTGTAGAATAGTGTGTAAAGCAAAGCACAATACATTTCTATGTGTAGAAGCAAAGATATACGCGATTTCACAATGTGTTCCCAAAACAGCTGTGAGCAACTTTTTTACACAATGTTAACAACACATTTGAAGCTCAATATTTCATGGGCTGAAGCGGGGAAGATAGAAAACGTGTGCCCTGTAAAGGCGAAGTCTGTGGCATTAACAGGAAGGGAGAAAAAGTACTTTCTACCCATTTTTAGGTTCAGCGGTAAAATGGCAAGTTTCTATGGAACTGCATCTCGGCTTGTGACTGTGGTTTTCCCGGTCACACAAAAATGCTGAAATTCGACTTATACAGTGTTTTTGCTTATTAAACTTGATGAATTCTCACCTCTTGACTGTAGAATAGTGTGTAAAGCAAAGCACAATACATTGCTATGTGTAGAAGCAAAGATATACGCGATTTCACAATGTGTTCCTAGAACAGCTGTGAGCAACTTTTTTACACCACGTTAACAACAGATTTGAAGCTCAATATTTCATGGGCTGAAGCGGGGAAGATAGAAAACGTGTGCCCTGTAAAGGCGAAGTCTGTGGCATTAACAGGAAGGGAGAAAAAGTACTTTCTACCCATTTTTAGGTTCAGCGGTAAAACGGCAAGTTTCTATGGAACTGCATCTCGGCTTGTGACTGTGGTTTTCCCGGTCACACAAAAATGCTGAAATTCGACTTATACAGTGTTTTTGCTTATTAAACTTGATGAATTCTCTCCTCTTGACTGTAGAATAGTGTGTAAAGCAAAGCACAATACATTGCTATGTGTAGAAGCAAAGATATACGCGATTTTACAATGTGTTCCTAGAACAGCTGTGAGCAACTTTTTTACACCACGTTAACAACACATTTGAAGCTCAATATTTCATGGGCTGAAGCGGGGAAGATAGAAAACGTGTGCCCTGTAAAGGCGAAGTCTGTGGCATTAACAGGAAGGGAGAAAAAGTACTTTCTACCCATTTTTAGGTTCAGCGGTAAAACGGCAAGTTTCTATGGAACTGCATCTCGGCTTGTGACTGTGGTTTTCCCGGTCACACAAAAATGCTGAAATTCGACTTATACAGTGTTTTTGCTTATTAAACTTGATGAATTCTCACCTCTTGACTGTAGAATAGTGTGTAAAGCAAAGCACAATACATTCCTATGTGTAGAAGCAAAGATATACGCGATTTCACAATGTGTTCCCAAAACAGCTGTGAGCAACTTTTTTACACAATGTTAACAACACATTTGAAGCTCAATATTTCATGGGCTGAAGCGGGGAAGATAGAAAACGTGTGCTCTGTAAAGGCGAAGTCTGTGGCATTAACAGGAAGGGAGAAAAAGTACTTTCTACCCATTTTTAGGTTCAGCGGTAAAATGGCAAGTTTCTATGGAACTGCATCTCGGCTTGTGACTGTGGTTTTCCCGGTCACACAAAAATGCTGAAATTCGACTTATACAGTGTTTTTGCTTATTAAACTTGATGAATTCTCTCCTCTTGACTGTAGAATAGTGTGTAAAGCAAAGCACAATACATTCCTATGTGTAGAAGCAAAGATATACGCGATTTCACAATGTGTTCCCAAAACAGCTGTGAGCAACTTTTTTACACAATGTTAACAACACATTTGAAGCTCAATATTTCATGGGCTGAAGCGGGGAAGATAGAAAACGTGTGCCCTGTAAAGGCGAAGTCTGTGGCATTAACAGGAAGGGAGAAAAAGTACTTTCTACCCATTTTTAGGTTCAGCGGTAAAATGGCAAGTTTCTATGGAACTGCATCTCGGCTTGTGACTGTGGTTTTCCCGGTCACACAAAAATGCTGAAATTCGACTTATACAGTGTTTTTGCTTATTAAACTTGATGAATTCTCTCCTCTTGACTGTAGAATAGTGTGTAAAGCAAAGCACAATACATTGCTATGTGTAGAAGCAAAGATTTACGCGATTTCACAATGTGTTCCTAGAACAGCTGTGAGCAACTTTTTTACACAACGTTAACAACACATTTGAAGCTCAATATTTCATGAGCTGAAGCGGGAAAGATAGAAAACAAACGTGTGCCCTGTAAAGGCGAAGTCTGTGGCATTAACAGGAAGGGAGAAAAAGTACTTTCTACCCATTTTTAGGTTCAGCGGTAAAATGGCAAGTTTCTATGGAACTGCATCTCGGCTTGTGACTGTGGTTTTCCCGGTCACACAAAAATGCTGAAATTCGACTTATACAGTGTTTTTGCTTATTAAACTTGATGAATTCTCTCCTCTTGACTGTAGAATAGTGTGTAAAGCAAAGCACAATACATTCCTATGTGTAGAAGCAAAGATATACGCGATTTCACAATGTGTTCCTAGAACAGCTGTGAGCAACTTTTTTACACAATGTTAACAACACATTTGAAGCTCAATATTTCATGGGCTGAAGCGGGGAAGATAGAAAACGTGTGCCCTGTAAAGGCGAAGTCTGTGGCATTAACAGGAAGGGAGAAAAAGTACTTTCTACCCATTTTTAGGTTCAGCGGTAAAATGGCAAGTTCCTATGGAACTGAATCTCGTCTTGTGACTGTGGTTTTCCCGGTCACACAAAAATGCTGAAATTCGACTTATACAGTGTTTTTGCTTATTAAACTTGATGAATTCTCTCCTCTTGACTGTAGAATAGTGTGTAAAGCAAAGCACAATACATTCCTATGTGTAGAAGCAAAGATATACGCGATTTTACAATGTGTTCCCAAAACAGCTGTGAGCAACTTTTTTACACAATGTTAACAACACATTTGAAGCTCAATTTTTCATGGGCTGAAGCGGGGAAGATAGAAAACGTGTGCCCTGTAAAGGCGAAGTCTGTGGCATTAACAGGAAGGGAGAAAAAGTACTTTCTACCCATTTTTAGTTTCAGCGGTAAAACGGCAAGTTTCTATGGAACTGCATCTCGGCTTGTGACTGTGGTTTTCCCGGTCACACAAAAATGCTGAAATTCGACTTATACAGAGTTTTTGCTTATTAAACTTGATGAATTCTCTCCTCTTGACTGTAGAATAGTGTGTAAAGCAAAGCACAATACATTGCTATGTGTAGAAGCAAAGATTTACGCGATTTCACAATGTGTTCCTAGAACAGCTGTGAGCAACTTTTTTACAAAACGTTAACAACACATTTGAAGCTCAATATTTCATGGGCTGAAGCGGGGAAGATAGAAAACGTGTGCCCTGTAAAGGCGAAGTCTGTGGCATTAACAGGAAGGGAGAAAAAGTACTTTCTACCCATTTTTAGGTTCAGCGGTAAAATGGCAAGTTTCTATGGAACTGCATCTCGGCTTGTGACTGTGGTTTTCCCGGTCACACAAAAATGCTGAAATTCGACTTATACAGTGTTTTTGCTTATTAAACTTGATGAATTCTCTCCTCTTGACTGTAGAATAGTGTGTAAAGCAAAGCACAATACATTCCTATGTGTAGAAGAAAAGATATACGCGATTTCACAATGTGTTCCTAGAACAGCTGTGAGCAACTTTTTTACACAAAGTTAACAACACATTTGAAGCTCAATATTTCATGGGCTGAAGCGGGGAAGATAGAAAACGTGTGCCCTGTAAAGGCGAAGTCTGTGGCATTAACAGGAAGGGAGAAAAAGTACTTTCTACCCATTTTTAGGTTCAGCGGTAAAATGGCAAGTTTCTATGGAACTGCATCTCGTCTTGTGACTGTGGTTTTCCCGGTCACACAAAAATGCTGAAATTCGACTTATACAGTGTTTTTGCTTATTACTCTTGATGAATTCTCTCCTCTTGACTGTAGAATAGTGTGTTAAGCAAAGCACAATACATTCCTATGTGTAGAAGAAAAGATATACGCGATTTCACAATGTGTTCCTAGAACAGCTGTGAGCAACTTTTTTACACAATGTTAACAACACATTTGAAGCTCAATATTTCATGGGCTGAAGCGGGGAAGATAGAAACGTGTGTCCTGTAAAGGCGAATTCTGTGGCATTAACAGGAAGGGAGAAAAAGTACTTTCTACCCATTTTTAGGTTCAGCGGTAAAATGGCAAGTTCCTATGGAACTGAATCTCGGCTTGTGACTGTGGTATCCCGGTTACACAAAAATGCTGAAATTCGACTTATACAGTGTTTTTGCTTATTAAACTTGATGAATTCTCTCCTCTTGACTGTAGAATAGTGTGTAAAGCAAAGCACAATACATTCCTATGTGTAGAAGCAAAGATATACGCGATTTCACAATGTGTTCCTAGAACAGCTGTGAGCAACTTTTTTACACAACGTTAACAACACATTTGAAGCTCAATATTTCATGGGCTGAAGCGGGGAAGATAGAAAACGTGTGCCCTGTAAAGGCGAATTCTGTGGCATTAACAGGAAGGGAGAAAAAGTACTTTCTACCCATTTTTAGGTTCAGCGGTAAAATGGCAAGTTTCTATGGAACTGCATCTCGGCTTGTGACTGTGGTTTTCCCGGTCACACAAAAATGCTGAAATTCGACTTATACAGAGTTTTTGCTTATTAAACTTGATGAATTCTCTCCTCTTGACTGTAGAATAGTGTGTAAAGCAAAGCACAATACATTCCTATGTGTAGAAGAAAAGATATACGCGATTTCACAATGTGTTCCTAGAACAGCTGTGAGCAACTTTTTTACACAACGTTAACAACACATTTGAAGCTCAATATTTCATGGGCTGAAGCGGGGAAGATAGAAAACGTGTGTCCTGTAAAGGCGAAGTCTGTGGCATTAACAGGAAGGGAGAAAAAGTACTTTCTACCCATTTTTAGGTTCAGCGGTAAAACGGCAAGTTTCTATGGAACTGCATCTCGGCTTGTGACTGTGGTTTTCCCGGTCACACAATAATGCTGAAATTCGACTTATACAGTGTTTTTGCTTATTAAACTTGATGAATTCTCTCCTCTTGACTGTAGAATAGTGTGTAAAGCAAAGCACAATACATTTCTATGTGTAGAAGCAAAGATATACGCGATTTCACAATGTGTTCCAAGAACAGCTGTGAGCAACTTTTTTACACAATGTTAACAACACATTTGAAGCTCAATATTTCATGGGCTGAAGCGGGGAAGATAGAAAACGTGTGCCCTGTAAAGGCGAAGTCTGTGGCATTAACAGGAAGGGAGAAAAAGTACTTTCTACCCATTTTTAGGTTCAGCGGTAAAATGGCAAGTTTCTATGGAACTGCATCTCGGCTTGTGACTGTGGTTTTCCCGGTCACACAAAAATGCTGAAATTCGACTTATACAGTGTTTTTGCTTATTAAACTTGATGAATTCTCTCCTCTTGACTGTAGAATAGTGTGTAAAGCAAAGCACAATACATTCCTATGTGTAGAAGAAAAGATATACGCGATTTCACAATGTGTTCCTAGAACAGCTGTGAGCAACTTTTTTACACAATGTTAACAACAGATTTGAAGCTCAATATTTCATGGGCTGAAGCGGGGAAGATAGAAAACGTGTGCCCTGTAAAGGCGAAGTCTGTGGCATTAACAGGAAGGGAGAAAAAGTACTTTCTACCCATTTTTAGGTTCAGCGGTAAAATGGCAATTTTCTATGGAACTGCATCTCGGCTTGTGACTGTGGTTTTCCCGGTCACACAAAAATGCTGAAATTCGACTTATACAGTGTTTTTGCTTATTAAACTTGATGAATTCTCTCCTCTTGACTGTAGAATAGTGTGTAAAGCAAAGCACAATACATTGCTATGTGTAGAAGCAAAGATTTACGCGATTTCACAATGTGTTCCTAGAACAGCTGTGAGCAACTTTTTTACACAACGTTAACAACACATTTGAAGCTCAATATTTCATGGGCTGAAGCGGGGAAGATAGAAACGTGTGTCCTGTAAAGGCGAATTCTGTGGCATTAACAGGAAGGGAGAAAAAGTACTTTCTACCCATTTTTAGGTTCAGCGGTAAAATGGCAAGTTCCTATGGAACTGAATCTCGGCTTGTGACTGTGGTATTCCCGGTTACACAAAAATGCTGAAATTCGACTTATACAGTGTTTTTGCTTATTAAACTTGATGAATTCTCTCCTCTTGACTGTAGAATAGTGTGTAAAGCAAAGCACAATACATTCCTATGTGTAGAAGCAAAGATATACGCGATTTCACAATGTGTTCCTAGAACAGCTGTGAGCAACTTTTTTACACAACGTTAACAACACATTTGAAGCTCAATATTTCATGGGCTGAAGCGGGGAAGATAGAAAACGTGTGCCCTGTAAAGGCGAATTCTGTGGCATTAACAGGAAGGGAGAAAAAGTACTTTCTACCCATTTTTAGGTTCAGCGGTAAAATGGCAAGTTTCTATGGAACTGCATCTCGGCTTGTGACTGTGGTTTTCCCGGTCACACAAAAATGCTGAAATTCGACTTATACAGTGTTTTTGCTTATTAAACTTGATGAATTCTCTCCTCTTGACTGTAGAATAGTGTGTAAAGCAAAGCACAATACATTCCTATGTGTAGAAGCAAAGATATACGCGATTTCACAATGTGTTCCTAGAACAGCTGTGAGCAACTTTTTTACACAACGTTAACAACACATTTGAAGCTCAATATTTCATGGGCTGAAGCGGGGAAGATAGAAAACGTGTGCCCTGTAAAGGCGAATTCTGTGGCATTAACAGGAAGGGAGAAAAAGTACTTTCTACCCATTTTTAGGTTCAGCGGTAAAATGGCAAGTTTCTATGGAACTGCATCTCGGCTTGTGACTGTGGTTTTCCCGGTCACACAAAAATGCTGAAATTCGACTTATACAGAGTTTTTGCTTATTAAACTTGATGAATTCTCTCCTCTTGACTGTAGAATAGTGTGTAAAGCAAAGCACAATACATTTCTATGTGTAGAAGCAAAGATATACGCGATTTCACAATGTGTTCCAAGAACAGCTGTGAGCAACTTTTTTACACAATGTTAACAACACATTTGAAGCTCAATATTTCATGGGCTGAAGCGGGGAAGATAGAAAACGTGTGCCCTGTAAAGGCGAAGTCTGTGGCATTAACAGGAAGGGAGAAAAAGTACTTTCTACCCATTTTTAGGTTCAGCGGTAAAATGGCAAGTTTCTATGGAACTGCATCTCGGCTTGTGACTGTGGTTTTCCCGGTCACACAAAAATGCTGAAATTCGACTTATACAGTGTTTTTGCTTATTAAACTTGATGAATTCTCTCCTCTTGACTGTAGAATAGTGTGTAAAGCAAAGCACAATACATTCCTATGTGTAGAAGAAAAGATATACGCGATTTCACAATGTGTTCCTAGAACAGCTGTGAGCAACTTTTTTACACAATGTTAACAACACATTTGAAGCTCAATATTTCATGGGCTGAAGCGGGGAAGATAGAAAACGTGTGCCCTGTAAAGGCGAAGTCTGTGGCATTAACAGGAAGGGAGAAAAAGTACTTTCTACCCATTTTTAGGTTCAGCGGTAAAATGGCAAGTTCCTATGGAACTGCATCTCGGCTTGTGACTGTGGTTTTCCCGGTCACACAATAATGCTGAAATTCGACTTATACAGTGTTTTTGCTTATTAAACTTGATGAATTCTCTCCTCTTGACTGTAGAATAGTGTGTAAAGCAAAGCACAATACATTCCTATGTGTAGAAGAAAAGATATACGCGATTTCACAATGTGTTCCTAGAACAGCTGTGAGCAACTTTTTTACACAACGTTAACAACACATTTGAAGCTCAATATTTCATGGGCTGAAGCGGGGAAGATAGAAAACGTGTGCCCTGTAAAGGCGAAGTCTGTGGCATTAACAGGAAGGGAGAAAAAGTACTTTCATCCCATTTTTAGGTTCAGCGGTAAAATGGCAAGTTTCTATGGAACTGCATCTCGGCTTGTGACTGTGGTTTTCCCGGTCACACAAAAATGCTGAAATTCGACTTATACAGTGTATTTGCTTATTAAACTTGATGAATTCTCTCCTCTTGACTGTAGAATAGTGTGTAAAGCAAAGCACAAATACATTCCTATGTGTAGCAGAAAAGATATACGCGATTTTATAATGTGTTCCTATAACAGCTGTGAGCAACTTTTTTACACAAAGTTAACAACACATTTGAAGCTCAATATTTCATGGGCTGAAGCGGGGAAGATAGAAAACGTGTGCCCTGTAAAGGCGAAGTCTGTGGCATTAACAGGAAGGGAGAAAAAGTACTTTCTACCCATTTTTAGGTTCAGCGGTAAAACGGCAAGTTTCTATGGAACTGCATCTCGGCTTGTGACTGTGGTTTTCCCGGTCACACAAAAATGCTGAAATTCGACTTATACAGTGTTTTTGCTTATTAAACTTGATGAATTCTCACCTCTTGACTGTAGAATAGTGTGTAAAGCAAAGCACAATACATTGCTATGTGTAGAAGCAAAAATTTACGCGATTTCACAATGTGTTCCTAGAACAGCTGTGAGCAACTTTTTTACACAACGTTAACAACACATTTGAAGCTCAATATTTCATGGGCTGAAGCGGGGAAGATAGAAAACGTGTGCCCTGTAAAGGCGAATTCTGTGGCATTAACAGGAAGGGAGAAAAAGTACTTTCTACCCATTTTTAGGTTCAGCGGTAAAATGGCAAGTTCCTATGGAACTGAATCTCGGCTTGTGACTGTGGTATTCCCGGTTACACAAAAATGCTGAAATTCGACTTATACAGTGTTTTTGCTTATTAAACTTGATGAATTCTCTCCTCTTGACTGTAGAATAGTGTGTAAAGCAAAGCACAATACATTCCTATGTGTAGAAGCAAAGATATACGCGATTTCACAATGTGTTCCTAGAACAGCTGTGTGCAACTTTTTTGCACAATGTTAACAACACATTTGAAGCTCAATATTTCATGGGCTGAAGCGGGGAAGATAGAAAACGTGTGCCCTGTAAAGGCGAAGTCTGTGGCATTAACAGGAAGGGAGAAAAAGTACTTTCTACCCATTTTTAGGTTCCGCGGTAAAATGGCAAGTTCCTATGGAACTGAATCTCGGCTTGTGACTGTGGTATTCCCGGTTACACAAAAATGCTGAAATTCGACTTATACAGTGTTTTTGCTTATTAAACTTGATGAATTCTCTCCTCTTGACTGTAGAATAGTGTGTAAAGCAAAGCACAATACATTCCTATGTGTAGAAGAAAAGATATACGCGATTTCACAATGTGTTCCTAGAACAGCTGTGAGCAACTTTTTTACACAAAGTTAACAACACATTTGAAGCTCAATATTTCATGGGCTGAAGCGGGGTAGATAGAAAACGTGTGCCCTGTAAATACGAAGTCTGTGGCATTAACAGGAAGGGAGAAAAAGTACTTTCTACCCATTTTTAGGTTCAGCGGTAAAACGGCAAGTTTCTATGGAACTGCATCTCGACTTGTGACTGTGGTTTTCCCGGTCACACAAAAATGCTGAAATTCGACTTATACAGTGTTTTTGCTTCTTAAACTTGATGAATTCTCACCTCTTGACTGTAGAATAGTGTGTAAAGCAAAGCACAATACATTGCTATGTGTAGAAGAAAAGATATACGCGATTTCACAATGTGTTCCTAGAACAGCTGTGAGCAACTTTTTTACACAACGTTAACAACACATTTGAAGCTCAATATTTCATGGGCTGAAGCGGGGAAGATAGAAAACGTGTGCCCTGTAAAGGCGAAGTCTGTGGCATTAACAGGAAGGGAGAAAAAGTACTTTCTACCCATTTTTAGGTTCAGCGGTAAAACGGCAAGTTTCTATGGAACTGCATCTCGGCTTGTGACTGTGGTTTTCCCGGTCACACAATAATGCTGAAATTCGACTTATACAGTGTTTTTGCTTATTAAACTTGATGAATTCTCTCCTCTTGACTGTAGAATAGTGTGTAAAGCAAAGCACAATACATTTCTATGTGTAGAAGCAAAGATATACGCGATTTCACAATGTGTTCCAAGAACAGCTGTGAGCAACTTTTTTACACAATGTTAACAACACATTTGAAGCTCAATATTTCATGGGCTGAAGCGGGGAAGATAGAAAACGTGTGCCCTGTAAAGGCGAAGTCTGTGGCATTAACAGGAAGGGAGAAAAAGTACTTTCTACCCATTTTTAGGTTCAGCGGTAAAATGGCAAGTTTCTATGGAACTGCATCTCGGCTTGTGACTGTGGTTTTCCCGGTCACACAAAAATGCTGAAATTCGACTTATACAGTGTTTTTGCTTATTAAACTTGATGAATTCTCTCCTCTTGACTGTAGAATAGTGTGTAAAGCAAAGCACAATACATTCCTATGTGTAGAAGAAAAGATAAACGCGATTTCACAATGTGTTCCTAGAACAGCTGTGAGCAACTTTTTTACACAATGTTAACAACACATTTGAAGCTCAATATTTCATGGGCTGAAGCGGGGAAGATAGAAAACGTGTGCCCTGTAAAGGCGAAGTCTGTGGCATTAACAGGAAGGGAGAAAAAGTACTTTCTACCCATTTTTAGGTTCAGCGGTAAAATGGCAAGTTTCTATGGAACTGCATCTCGGCTTGTGACTGTGGTTTTCCCGGTCACACAAAAATGCTGAAATTCGACTTATACAGTGTATTTGCTTATTAAACTTGATGAATTCTCTCCTCTTGACTGTAGAATAGTGTGTAAAGCAAAGCACAATACATTCCTATGTGTAGAAGAAAAGATATACGCGATTTCACAATGTGTTCCTAGAACAGCTGTGAGCAACTTTTTTACACAAAGTTAACAACACATTTGAAGCTCAATATTTCATGGGCTGAAGCGGGGAAGATAGAAAACGTGTGCCCTGTAAAGGCGAAGTCTGTGGCATTAACAGGAAGGGAGAAAAAGTACTTTCTACCCATTTTTAGGTTCCGCGGTAAAATGGCAAGTCTCTATGGAACTGCATCTCGGCTTGTGACTGTGGTTTTCCCGGTCACACAATAATGCTGAAATTCGACTTATACAGTGTTTTTGCTTCTTAAACTTGATGAATTCTCACCTCTTGACTGTAGAATAGTGTGTAAAGCAAAGCACAATACATTGCTATGTGTAGAAGAAAAGATATACGCGATTTCACAATGTGTTCCTAGAACAGCTGTGAGCAACTTTTTACACAACGTTAACAACACATTTGAAGCTCAATATTTCATGGGCTGAAGCGGGGAAGATAGAAAACGTGTGCCCTGTAAAGGCGAAGTCTGTGGCATTAACAGGAAGGGAGAAAAAGTACTTTCTACCCATTTTTAGGTTCAGCGGTAAAACGGCAAGTTTCTATGGAACTGCATCTCGGCTTGTGACTGTGGTTTTCCCGGTCACACAATAATGCTGAAATTCGACTTATACAGTGTTTTTGCTTATTAAACTTGATGAATTCTCTCCTCTTGACTGTAGAATAGTGTGTAAAGCAAAGCACAATACATTGCTATGTGTAGAAGCAAAGATATACGCGATTTCACAATGTGTTCCTAGAACAGCTGTGAGCAACTTTTTTACACAATGTTAACAACACATTTGAAGCTCAATATTTCATGGGCTGAAGCGGGGAAGATAGAAAACGTGTGCCCTGTAAAGGCGAAGTCTGTGGCATTAACAGGAAGGGAGAAAAAGTACTTTCTACCCATTTTTAGGTTCAGCGGTAAAATGGCAAGTTCCTATGGAACTGAATCTCGGCTTGTGACTGTGGTTTTCCCGGTCACACAAAAATGCTGAAATTCGACTTATACAGAGTTTTTGCTTATTAAACTTGATGAATTCTCTCCTCTTGACTGTAGAATAGTGTGTAAAGCAAAGCACAATACATTGCTATGTGTAGAAGAAAAGATATACGCGATTTCACAATGTGTTCCTAGAACAGCTGTGAGCAACTTTTTTACACAAAGTTAACAACACATTTGAAGCTCAATATTTCATGGGCTGAAGCGGGGAAGATAGAAAACGTGTGCCCTGTAAAGGCGAAGTCTGTGGCATTAACAGGAAGGGAGAAAAAGTACTTTCTACCCATTTTTAGGTTCAGCGGTAAAATGGCAAGTTTCTATGGAACTGCATCTCGTCTTGTGACTGTGGTTTTCCCGGTCACACAAAAATGCTGAAATTCGACTTATACAGTGTTTTTGCTTATTAAACTTGATGAATTCTCTCCTCTTGACTGTAGAATAGTGTGTAAAGCAAAGCACAATACATTCCTATGTGTAGAAGCAAAGATATACGCGATTTCACAATGTGTTCCCAAAACAGCTGTGAGCAACTTTTTTACACAATGTTAACAACACATTTGAAGCTCAATATTTCATGGGCTGAAGCGGGGAAGATAGAAAACGTGTGCCCTGTAAAGGCGAAGTCTGTGGCATTAACAGGAAGGGAGAAAAGTACTTTCTACCCATTTTTAGGTTCAGCGGTAAAATGGCAAGTTTCTATGGAACTGCATCTCGGCTTGTGACTGTGGTTTTCCCGGTCACACAAAAATGCTGAAATTCGACTTATACAGTGTTTTTGCTTATTAAACTTGATGAATTCTCTCCTCTTGACTGTAGAATAGTGTGTAAAGCAAAGCACAATACATTGCTATGTGTAGAAGCAAAGATATACGCGATTTCACAATGTGTTCCTAGAACAGCTGTGAGCAACTTATTTACACCACGTTAACAACACATTTGAAGCTCAATATTTCATGGGCTGAAGCGGGGAAGATAGAAAACGTGTGCCCTGTAAAGGCGAAGTCTGTGGCATTAACAGGAAGGGAGAAAAAGTACTTTCTACCCATTTTTAGGTTCAGCGGTAAAATGGCAAGTTTCTATGGAACTGCATCTCGGCTTGTGACTGTGGTTTTCCCGGTCACACAAAAATGCTGAAATTCGACTTATACAGTGTTTTTGCTTATTAAACTTGATGAATTCTCTCCTCTTGACTGTAGAATAGTGTGTAAAGCAAAGCACAATACATTGCTATGTGTAGAAGCAAACATATACGCGATTTCACAATGTGTTCCTAGAACAGCTGTGAGCAACTTTTTTACACAATGTTAACAACACATTTGAAGCTCAATATTTCATGGGCTGAAGCGGGGAAGATAGAAAACGTGTGCCCTGTAAAGGCGAAGTCTGTGGCATTAACAGGAAGGGAGAAAAAGTACTTTCTACCCATTTCTAGGTTCAGCGGTAAAATGGCAAGTTTCTATGGAACTGCATCTCGGCTTGTGACTGTGGTTTTCCCGGTCACACAATAATGCTGAAAATCGACTTATACAGTGTTTTTGCTTATTAAACTTGATGAATTCTCTCCTCTTGACTGTAGAATAGTGTGTAAAGCAAAGTACAATACATTGTTATGTGTAGAAGCAAAGATATACGCGATTTCACAATGTGTTCCTAGAACAGCTGTGAGCAACTTTTTTCCACAATGTTAACAACACATTTGAAGCTCAATATTTCATGGGCTGAAGCGGGGAAGATAGAAAACGTGTGCCCTGTAAAGGCGAAGTCTGTGGCATTAACAGGAAGGGAGAAAAAGTACTTTCTACCCATTTTTAGGTTCAGCGGTAAAATGGCAAGTTTCTATGGAACTGCATCTCGGATTGTGACTGTGGTTTTCCCGGTCACACAAAAATGCTGAAATTCGACTTATACAGTATTTTTGCTTATTAAACTTGATGAATTCTCTCCTCTTGACTGTAGAATAGTGTGTAAAGCAAATACGGCCAGAACCATGGACCCAGTACTTGTGGTTCGGACTCTCTCCAACCAGCCATAATGTTGTGAGAGTGAAATTATGTCTAATTCCAGCTTTGGTACATTAGAAGCAACTCTGAAACTTAACCTAAGCGTTTTTCGAAGCTACTTTTTGGCTAACTTCTTATAGGAAGGTCTAGGAGCTCTGAAAATGAACGTGCGCGTCTTTCACTCTTCCCGAGGGACTTAGAAGAATTTTGTGATATTTTTTATTAAAATGGTGTATAAGGGTATATATATAAATATATTTTATGCACTGTATATGAGCTGGCGATTTCTAAGTCTGTGGTTCCGAGAGGGGGTAACCAGGCTCACTAATAAAGGTCAAGCCACTTGGCTGCCAGAATGCCCTGCTTCAGCACAGACCAGAAAGGCATTGTGATAAGCGTATCCCCGGTATAGTCAGGGGTTAATGGGAGTCGTCCCCGTCCCCCCAGTATACGGCCAGAACCATGGACCCGGTACTTGTGGTTCGGACTGTCTCCAACCAGACATAATGTTGTGAGAGTGAAATTATGTCTAAGTCCAGCTTTGGTACATTAGAAGCAACTCTGAAACTTAACCTAAGCGTTTTTCGAAGCTACTTTTTGGCTAACTTCTTATAGGAAGGTCTAGGAGCTCTGAAAATGAACGTGCGCGTCTTTCACTCTTCCCGAGGGACTTAGAAGAATTTTGTGATTTTTTTTTATTAAAATGGTGTATAAGGGTATATATATAAATATATTTTAGACATAATTTCACTCTCACAACATTATGGCTGGTTGGAGACAGTCCGAACCACAAGTACCGGGTCCATGGTTCTGGCCGTATACTGGGGGGACGGGGACGACTCCCATTAACCCCTGACTATACCGGGGATACGCTTATCACAATGCCTTTCTGGTCTGTGCTGAAGCAGGGCATTCTGGCAGCCAAGTGGCTTGACCTTTATTAGTGAGCCTGGTTACCCCCTCTCGGAACCACAGACTTAGAAATCGCCAGCTCATATACAGTGCATAAAATATATTTATATATATACCCTTATACACCATTTAATAAAAAATATCACAAAATTCTTTTAAGTCCCTCGGGAAGAGTGAAAGACGCGCACGTTCATTTTCAGAGCTCCTAGACCTTCCTATAAGAAGTTAGCCAAAAAGTAGCTTCGAAAAACGCTTAGGTTAAGTTTCAGAGTTGCTTCTAATGTACCAAAGCTGGACTTAGACATAATTTCACTCTCACAACATTATGGCTGGTTGGAGAGAGTCCGAACCACAAGTACCGGGTCCATGGTTCTGGCCGTATACTGGGGGGACGGGGACGACTCCCATTAACCCCTGACTATACCGGGGATACGCTTATCACAATGCCTTTCTGGTCTGTGCTGAAGCACGGCATTCTAGCAGCCAAGTGGCTTGTTTATACGTATGTTTACCCCCGCTTCAGCTTTACTATGGAACAATGAAACTGGTGCTGCTTCTGATTACCTTAGCCTTGACAAAGCACTCGCGAAACGCGCGCGTCGGCAAGCACGTGACCACGTGCACGAGCAGAGCCTAAGTTCATGTACACTGACTCAGAGAGATTCAAAGAGTCAGCGTGTCTCAGCCCGTGCACAGTAATGGACTGCTGCAAGATCCTACGATCTTAGCAGTCACACATCAGTAAAGCACAGAGAATATCTGGCAGTAAATCACAGTATAAATGCAGGAAGCCTGAATGCTAATCCCCAAACACAGCATTTAGCTTAAAGGGGTATACACATTGAGCAAAACGGCAACCAATCCAGCAATTAACCTCTGGAGTGCCAGACCATTACCACATATGAAGAGCACTACACCAACTAGGGAAAGGTCTTTCATAATAGACCGATATTAATACCCTAAAAGGAGCAGTACTCAGCTGTTAATTAGGTATATGCATATACAGAATTTACAGCAGTGCCACTAACTTACCAGTATTGCAAAACTAATACTAGTGTCTATCCTAGCCCTGTTATTACACACTTGGGATGTACACGTGTTAAGTATCACACACTTGTATTTAAATACCACCACCCACACATGCTGGTGTTAAAAACTCATAATAGGTGCACATAGACCTAGATCTGTATACACAAGTCTATAATGTACCATTAGCTGCAGCCCAAAAGCAGCTAAGTACAGGTCCAATCAACTAGTGCACCTACTAGTATTTCAATACTGGGGCACTACATCTGTGGTCCACACAGCCGCTACTTTCATTACAAGAACTCTAGCCCATTCTCTCCATATGAAAAACACTAGGGCCAGTGAATTACCCTAACACTGGGCATTAATACACCATTGTATACTCCTCTGGATACACCTATCCATAGAGTTAGCCACACTTGGCATCATTTAATCATTGTTTTAAACCCCAATATTTTAACGATATTGTCAATTAATAAAGTTATTTTAAATAAATCACCAATTCATACAGAAACAGAGTGCTATCTACAGGGGGTCTGTCTGTCCACTATGTATTAAGCCAAGTGGCTTGACCTTTATTAGTGAGCCTGGTTACCCCCTCTCGGAACCACAGACTTAGAAATCGCCAGCTCATATACAGTGCATAAAATATATTTATATATATACCCTTATACACCATTTAATAAAAAATATCACAAAATTCTTCTAAGTCCCTCGGGAAGAGTGAAAGACGCGCACGTTCATTTTCAGAGCTCCTAGACCTTCCTATAAGAAGTTAGCCAAAAAGTAGCTTCGAAAAACGCTTAGGTTACGTTTTAGAGTTGCTTCTATACTGGGGGGACGGGGACGACTCCCATTAACCCCTGACTATACCGGGGATACGCTTATCACAATGCCTTTCTGGTCTGTGCTGAAGCAGGGCATTCTGGCAGCCAAGTGGCTTGACCTTTATTAGTGAGCCTGGTTACCCCCTCTCGGAACCACAGACTTAGAAATCGCCAGCTCATATACAGTGCATAAAATATATTTATATATATACCCTTATACACCATTTTAATAAAAAATATCACAAATTTCTTCTAAGTCCCTCGGGAAGAGTGAAAGACGCGCACGTTCATTTTCAGAGTTCCTAGAACTTCCTATAAGAAGTTAGCCAAAAAGTAGCTTCGAAAAACGCTTAGGTTAAGTTTCAGAGTTGCTTCTAATGTACCAAAGCTGGACTTAGACATAATTTCACTCTCACAACATTATGGCTGGTTGGAGAGAGTCCGAACCACAAGTACCGGGTCCATGGTTCTGGCCGTATACTGGGGGGACGGGGACGACTCCCATTAACCCCTGACTATACCGGGGATACGCTTATCACAATGCCTTTCTGGTCTGTGCTGAAGCAGTTTAGGATCCAGGGCAGGAAGGGAGCAGCATCATCAGGAACACCCAGAAAAAAATACAAAACTCATCATAGTGTAGTATGAAAAATAAATGTCAATATGTGGAACTTGGCTCTTTAAATAACCTACTTACAGAATGTAAGATATATAATAACAGGTTTGTAATTGTGATGGATCTTTGGACACCTCAGGTTATGGGTTGCAGCAAGCAGCAGCATACATCAGATAGGGGTGGTGTCAGGCAAGATGGTGTTTTCACTCTGGCAGCAGCTTCCAATCAGTCATATGCAGCCATACAAAGATAAGGGAAACAATAGTGCTTTACCAAAATAACACAGAGTTTTATCGTGAAGACGAGCAGGAAATGTACTCACAATATAATAAATGAGCACATTCACATCATGGTATCTTTAGGAACCAGGGTATTGGATCGGCCAGTGGAGAAATCCCTCACTTCACTCCGCTTCCTTGTCCTCCACGAGGGTGCCCCCTCGTCCGGTGCCAGATGGATGGCGTCTGTCGTCACTTCCTGGCCTGGCGGTGACGACTTCCGGTGAGCGTAAGTAGAGCGGAGAGTAGGGGGAACGCCGGTCCAAGACTATGCCTCCGTGAATACAGCAGAAAGACAGTTCCCAAACGGTAGATACAGCTGGGCTCTGCTAACTGTCTGCAGATTTCTTTAGCTCAACGCGTTTCACTGCATGCCGCAGCTTCCTCAGGAGCAATGATAATGTCCCCTACTGGGTGCTATTTAAATAGCCCATTCAATTAGGGCAATTGGTAATGCAATCATATATAATTGACACAAGATGATTAACATCATTACACACAGAGTCTCCCAAGCTGGGTACATAATCTCTGTGATCCAAAAAACGACGCATAAAATACTTTAATACAATTTATTTAAAAAGAACATAGAACAGAATATATACTAAAATAAAAAATTAATTTTTTATTTTAGTATATATTCTGTTCTATGTTCTTTTTAAATAAATTGTATTAAAGTATTTTATGCGTCGTTTTTTGGATCACAGAGATTACCAATTGCCCTAATTGAATGGGCTATTTAAATAGCACCCAGTAGGGGACATTATCATTGCTCCTGAGGAAGCTGCGGCATGCAGTGAAACGCGTTGAGCTAAAGAAATCTGCAGACAGTTAGCAGAGCCCAGCTGTATCTACCGTTTGGGAACTGTCTTTCTGCTGTATTCACGGAGGCATAGTCTTGGACCGGCGTTCCCCCTACTCTCCGCTCTACTTACGCTCACCGGAAGTCGTCACCGCCAGGCCAGGAAGTGACGACAGACGCCATCCATCTGGCACCGGACGAGGGGGCACCCTCGTGGAGGACAAGGAAGCGGAGTGAAGTGAGGGATTTCTCCACCGGCCGATCCAATACCCTGGTTCCTAAAGATACCATGATGTGAATGTGCTCATTTATTATATTGTGAGTACATTTCCTGCTCGTCTTCACGATAAAACTCTGTGTTATTTTGGTAAAGCACTATTGTTTCCCTTATCTTTGTATGGCTGCATATGACTGATTGGAAGCTGCTGCCAGAGTGAAAACACCATCTTGCCTGACACCACCCCTATCTGATGTATGCTGCTGCTTGCTGCAACCCATAACCTGAGGTGTCCAAAGATCCATCACAATTACAAACCTGTTATTATATATCTTACATTCTGTAAGTAGGTTATTTAAAGAGCCAAGTTCCACATATTGACATTTATTTTTCATACTACACTATGATGAGTTTTGTATTTTTTTCTGGGTGTTCCTGATGATGCTGCTCCCTTCCTGCCCTGGATCCTAAACTGTTGTAAGGGAATCAGTGCATATTCCCTGGAAGGTTGAGAGAATTCGTCAGTTTCACAAACTTTTAATTTTATTTTTTTGAGCACTTTTATAGTTGTTAAGCGCCTTTCCAAGTCACTGGGTTTCACATTGTTTCTCTGCACTTGATTTGGTGGCTGCTGTACACTATTGTTTTTTATATTATACACTGTTATTATCTATTTTTGATATTATGGAAGTTGTTTCACCAAATATATTTGCTAAAAGGCAAAATAGACACTTATTATTCACAGATACTAATATAACCCACACAGTAGTGAAAGATGATTTTTTAGATGAAGAATTTATTAAACTAGAGAGGTTACTTATTAAAGATACTAGAAGATGGATAGACCTCAAATTTCTAAACAGATATATGGATTGCAAACGTATCCCGAGAGGCCTTAGATTCACCAAAAAACCCTCGTCCAATTTGGACGACGAGGATTTTGTGAATAAATGGTATGAGACCATAGACAACTGCTCCTTTAACCTTATGACATCACTGGTAAACCAACATAAAAAACATATTAAGAAAATTGATGAGGAGGTTACTATAATAGAGGAGAGGTTAGCCCATATGGAAGATACCATTAAATTTAAAACTAAAGACCGGGAATTAAAAAAGAAAATTGATAGACTTGAACAAGATCTTATTACAAGTAAAACTAATAAATTTAAAAGGGATGAAGAAGATTACCTTAGAGGGGAACAGAGGGATTGGAAGAAAAAGAAAAATTATCAAACATTAAGTAGACCAGAGGATAGACAAGTCAGGGAAACCCATACCACTTTGGAGAAACATAGTATTAAACAATATCCTGACAAGCGTCATTTCATTCCTAAAACACCTAGGAGAGATAATTATGATTCTAAACCTTTGTATTATGGTCCTAGAAATGATCCTTTACCGAGACAAAATTTTAATCATAACAGAGATCAAAAGGAAAAAGAGCCATACAAAGAGAGAGAATATTTTAATGAGAGAACATCTTTTAGAGAGAGAGAACAAGCGTCAGAAAGGGAGAGACGCAGGGAGAGAGACATAGTGAAAGAGAGAGAACTAAGAAGAGAGAGAGAGTATAAGGAAAGAGAACAACACAGAGAAAAAGAGAGAGAACAAAGAAGGGAAAGAGAATTTAGAGAGAGAGAACAACTTAGAGAAAAGGAAGTACAGAGGGAAAGAGAACTCTCTAGAGAGAAAGAACTAAAAAGAAACCGAGAACAAAAAGAAAGGGAAAAAGAAAGAGAAAGAAAAGAGAGAGAATACCAAAAAGATAGAGAACTTAAGAGAGAGAGAGAATTAAGAAAAGATAGAGAGGATAGAAAAAGAGAAAGAGAGAGATATGATTCTGCCAGGTATGCGAAAGCCAGTAGATCACGCTCACCCATTGGAGTTGTGGGGAACAGTGACCTTCTGGATATCAGTATTTGGGAGACAAAAAACTCATTCACTCCCCTCCTGGAGACAGAAGAGGGGAGCCACTACCCCAAAGGGGAAAGAATAAGAGAGGAAAGCGGGGGGGAAGAAAGAAAAAAGTGAGAGCAATCAGCCCTGTAAAGAATAAAAATATCTTTAATCTCAGTAGTGTAGATCTTACTACCTCACAATTAGATGTTATCTCCAAGGGTCTGTCATTTGCGCCCACTTGTGGACCTAACAATTTCGAACTATTTGTGGACGCAAATAAATATATTAGAAAACTAACAGTCAAACGCTTTTTTCTAAGCAAAAATGTGGAGTCAAGAATGTCTAACATTAAGCCTATGGTTGAGAAAGAAAGCGAAACATTTAAACATACAACACTTAAGAATAAATCTTTATTCAATCCCACCTACTGTAAGGGAAATCACTTAGATGTCTTCTATAACCTTATTGTCAAGGACTTTGAGGAGCTCTCAAAAAATAATAAATCTAAGATTAGAAATAATATGAACAAAGAAGAAAGGTCTGCCTTAGAGGAAATAACAAATAACACAAATATAGTTATAAAACAGGCAGACAAGGGAGGGGGGGTAGTCATCCAAAATAGAGATGACTACCTAAAAGAAGCCCACCGCCTTTTAGGAGACAAAAAGACATATGACATCCTACCAAACAACCCCACAAAAACCTTTACGGATGATCTGAGAATTCTCCTAGATCATGGCAAGGAATTAGGCATATTGAATGAGAATGAATATAAATTTCTATTTAACGAATGTCCCCAACTACCGATCTTTTATATATTACCTAAAGTCCACAAATGCATGAAACAACCTCCCGGGAGACCAATCGTCTCCGGAATAAACTCACTTACATCAAACCTATCTGCATATATTGACACTTTTTTACAGAGTCATGTCAAATCTCTTAAATCATATCTGAAGGATACGACTGATGTGTTAAATTTATTAGAGAATTTTACTTGGAATAATAATTACATCATGGCAACTGTAGACGTTGCATCTCTATATACATCGATTGAAAAAACCTTAGGATGTGAAGCTGTTAATTTCTTTCTGAAACAAGATCTAGATATGAAAGAACAGCAGATTCAGTTTATTATAGATGGTATCTGTTTCATACTTGACAAGAATTATTTTTGGTTTGAGAACAGTTTTTACATTCAGAGATGTGGCACCGCCATGGGTACGAGGTTTGCTCCCAGTTACGCGAATCTCCACATGGGATTCTGGGAGGAACAGCATATTTGGCCCGGTGGCGTTCTGGGGGCGGACCTTGTCCTATGGCGGCGCTACATCGATGATGTGTTTTTAATTTGGCGTGGTGGCCAGGAGAGTTTGGACTCCTTCTTGTCGAGTATTAATGTGAATACGTATAACTTACAATTCACCTCTGTGACAAGTAATAGTTCCCTCAATTATTTGGATTTGAATATTTATATAGAGAATGAGATTCTCAAAACTAGGTCTTTCTTTAAGGAAGTTGACAGCAATAATTATATATTACGTACAAGCTGTCACCAGGATATATGGATGGACAATGTCCCATACAACCAATTCAGACGAATGCGGAGAAATTGCACAGACAATATAGTATTCAATGATCAATGCAATATACTGAAAGAACGTTTTGTAGAAAAACAATACAAAACAGAACTCCTAGACATGGCATTAGAAAAAGCAAATGGTCTGAATAGAATTGACCTATTAGTAGCTAAAGATAGAGAAACATCTTCAAATAATAAGAAAAATTTCGACACAGCATTTTTAACTTCTTTTAATAAAGAGTCAAACAATATAAAGAAAATAATACAGAAACACTGGCATGTTTTATTAAATGATCCGATTTTAAAAGAAGAAATCCCAGATCGCCCGAGAGTGATTTTTAAAAAGGCCAAAAATCTAAAAGGTATAATAGCTCCCAGTAATATTAAGAAAGTAGAGACAAATAGAAATGGATGGCTTCAAAAATTGGAAGGGTTCCACGGCTGTGGTTGTTGCAAGGCCTGTGAATACAAACAGCAAGACAAAAAGGGATTTAGGTGCAATAATAAAAATGAGGATTACAGAATTAAACAATACATGAACTGCAACTCTAATTATATAATCTACCTCCTGGAATGCCCATGCGGGCTCCAATACGTTGGAAAAACATCAAGAGCTATTAAGATACGTATTTTGGAGCATTTAAGCAATATAAGGCGTAGTGTGCAGTCACATAATGTTTCCAAACATTTTTCCTCCTTTCACAACTCCAATACAAAAGGGTTAAAATTTACCGCAATAGAGCATGTGGCACAACATTGGAGAGGACGAGATAGAAATTTAGATTTAAGCAAAAGAGAGATGTTTTGGGTGCATAAACTTAACACGCTGACACCACATGGTCTTAATGTTGATTTTGAGATTGCACCCTTCCTCTAGTTATTATTTTATTTTATTTTATTTTTATTTTATTTTTTAAAATAAATTTTCCCCTATGTCACACACTCCCCCCTCCCCCTCCCCTCCTTTTTAAGTCACTTTTAGTCATGCCAGTCTTTTACATTTCCAGTTTGGATTTCTCATTGTATAACTTTTATATGTTTTTATTTAAGTTAATCATATTTTGTGTTTATGATCAACTAACATATGTCTCTTTCTCTCTCTCTACCTTCCATTAAGCATCTCGACCTAACGACTACCCATTAATTTTAGTATTTAATTTTTTATTTTAGTATATATTCTGTTCTATGTTTTTTTTAAATAAATTGTATTAAAGTATTTTATGCGTCGTTTTTTGGATCACAGAGATTATGTACCCAGCTTGGGAGACTCTGTGTGTAATGATGTTAATCATCTTGTGTCAATTATATATGATTGCATTACCAATTGCCCTAATTGAATGGGCTATTTAAATAGCACCCAGTATGGGACATTATCATTGCTCCTGAGGAAGCTGCGGCATGCAGTGAAACGCGTTGAGCTAAAGAAATCTGCAGACAGTTAGCAGAGCCCAGCTGTATCTACCGTTTGGGAACTGTCTTTCTGCTGTATTCACGGAGGCATAGTCTTGGACCGGCGTTCCCCCTACTCTCCGCTCTACTTACGCTCACCGGAAGTCGTCACCGCCAGGCCAGGAAGTGACGACAGACGCCATCCATCTGGCACCGGACGAGGGGGCACCCTCGTGGAGGACAAGGAAGCGGAGTGAAGTGAGGGATTTCTCCACCGGCCGATCCAATACCCTGGTTCCTAAAGATACCATGATGTGAATGTGCTCATTTATTATATTGTGAGTACATTTCCTGCTCGTCTTCACGATAAAACTCTGTGTTATTTTGGTAAAGCACTATTGTTTCCCTTATCTTTGTATGGCTGCATATGACTGATTGGAAGCTGCTGCCAGAGTGAAAACACCATCTTGCCTGACACCACCCCTATCTGATGTATGCTGCTGCTTGCTGCAACCCATAACCTGAGGTGTCCAAAGATCCATCACAATTACAAACCTGTTATTATATATCTTACATTCTGTAAGTAGGTTATTTAAAGAGCCAAGTTCCACATATTGACATTTATTTTTCATACTACACTATGATGAGTTTTGTATTTTTTTCTGGGTGTTCCTGATGATGCTGCTCCCTTCCTGCCCTGGATCCTAAACTGTTGTAAGGGAATCAGTGCATATTCCCTGGAAGGTTGAGAGAATTCGTCAGTTTCACAAACTTTTAATTTTATTTTTTTGAGCACTTTTATAGTTGTTAAGCGCCTTTCCAAGTCACTGGGTTTCACTGTGCTGAAGCAGGGCATTCTGGCAGCCAAGTGGCTTGACCTTTATTAGTGAGCCTGGTTACCCCCTCTCGGAACCACAGACTTAGAAATCGCCAGCTCATATACAGTGCATAAAATATATTTATATATATATACCCTTATACACCATTTAATAAAAAATATCACAAAATTCTTCTAAGTCCCTCGGGAAGAGTGAAAGACGCGCACGTTCATTTTCAGAGCTCCTAGACCTTCCTATAAGAAGTTAGCCAAAAAGTAGCTTCGAAAAACGCTTAGGTTAAGTTTCAGAGTTGCTTCTAATGTACCAAAGCTGGACTTAGACATAATTTCACTCTCACAACATTATGGCTGGTTGGAGACAGTCCGAACCACAAGTACCGGGTCCATGGTTCTGGCCGTATACTGGGGGGGCGGGGACGACTCCCATTAACCCCTGACTATACCGGGGATACGCTTATCACAATGCCTTTCTGGTCTGTGCTGAAGCACGGCATTCTGGCAGCCAAGTGGCTTGACCTTTATTAGTGAGCCTGGTTACCCCCTCTCGGAACCACAGACTTAGAAATCGCCAGCTCATATACAGTGCATAAAATATATTTATATATATACCCTTATACACCATTTAATGAAAAATATCACAAAATTCTTCTAAGTCCCTCGGGAAGAGTGAAAGACGCGCACGTTCATTTTCAGAGCTCCTAGAACTTCCTATAAGAAGTTAGCAAAAAAGTAGCTTCGAAAAACGCTTAGGTTAAGTTTCAGAGTTGCTTCTAATGTACCAAAGCTGGACTTAGACATAATTTCACTCTCACAACATTATGGCTGGTTGGAGAGAGTCCGAACCACAAGTACCGGGTCCATGGTTCTGGCCGTATACTGGGGGGACGGGGACGACTCCCATTAACCCCTGACTATACCGGGGATACGCATATCACAATGCCTTTCTGGTCTGTGCTGAAGCAGGGCATTCTGGCAGCCAAGTGGCTTGACCTTTATTAGTGAGCCTGGTTACCCCCTCTCGGAACCACAGACTTAGAAATCGCCAGCTCATATACAGTGCATAAAATATATTTATATATATACCCTTATACACCATTTAATGAAAAATATCACAAAATTCTTCTAAGTCCCTCGGGAAGAGTGAAAGACGCGCACGTTCATTTTCAGAGCTCCTAGACCTTCCTATAAGAAGTTAGCCAAAAAGTAGCTTCGAAAAACGCTTAGGTTAAGTTTCAGAGTTGCTTCTAATGTACCAAAGCTGGACTTAGACATAATTTCACTCTCACAACATTATGGCTGGTTGGAGAGAGTCCGAACCACAAGTACCGGGTCCATGGTTCTGGCCGTATACTGGGGGGACGGGGACGACTCCCATTAACCCCTGACTATACCGGGGATACGCTTATCACAATGCCTTTCTGGTCTGTGCTGAAGCAGGGCATTCTGGCAGCCAAGTGGCTTGACCTTTATTAGTGAGCCTGGTTACCCCCTCTCGGAACCACAGACTTAGAAATCGCCAGCTCATATACAGTGCATAAAATATATTTATATATATACCCTTATACACCATTTAATGAAAAATATCACAAAATTCTTCTAAGTCCCTCGGGAAGAGTGAAAGACGCGCACGTTCATTTTCAGAGCTCCTAGACCTTCCTATAAGAAGTTAGCCAAAAAGTAGCTTCGAAAAACGCTTAGGTTAAGTTTCAGAGTTGCTTCTAATGTACCAAAGCTGGACTTAGACATAATTTCACTCTCACAACATTATGGCTGGTTGGAGACAGTCCGAACCACAAGTACCGGGTCCATGGTTCTGGCCGTATACTGGGGGGGCGGGGACGACTCCCATTAACCCCTGACTATACCGGGGATACGCTTATCACAATGCCTTTCTGGTCTGTGCTGAAGCACGGCATTCTGGCAGCCAAGTGGCTTGACCTTTATTAGTGAGCCTGGTTACCCCCTCTCGGAACCACAGACTTAGAAATCGCCAGCTCATATACAGTGCATAAAATATATTTATATATATACCCTTATACACCATTTAATGAAAAATATCACAAAATTCTTCTAAGTCCCTCGGGAAGAGTGAAAGACGCGCACGTTCATTTTCAGAGCTCCTAGAACTTCCTATAAGAAGTTAGCAAAAAAGTAGCTTCGAAAAACGCTTAGGTTAAGTTTCAGAGTTGCTTCTAATGTACCAAAGCTGGACTTAGACATAATTTCACTCTCACAACATTATGGCTGGTTGGAGAGAGTCCGAACCACAAGTACCGGGTCCATGGTTCTGGCCGTATACTGGGGGGACGGGGACGACTCCCATTAACCCCTGACTATACCGGGGATACGCTTATCACAATGCCTTTCTGGTCTGTGCTGAAGCACGGCATTCTGGCAGCCAAGTGGCTTGACCTTTATTAGTGAGCCTGGTTACCCCCTCTCGGAACCACAGACTTAGAAATCGCCAGCTCATATACAGTGCATAAAATATATTTATATATATACCCTTATACACCATTTTAATAAAAAATATCACAAATTTCTTCTAAGTCCCTCGGGAAGAGTGAAAGACGCGCACGTTCATTTTCAGAGCTCCTAGACCTTCCTATAAGAAGTTAGCCAAAAAGTAGCTTCGAAAAACGCTTAGGTTAAGTTTCAGAGTTGCTTCTAATGTACCAAAGCTGGACTTAGACATAATTTCACTCTCACAACATTATGGCTGGTTGGAGACAGTCCGAACCACAAGTACCGGGTCCATGGTTCTGGCCGTATACTGGGGGGGCGGGGACGACTCCCATTAACCCCTGACTATACCGGGGATACGCTTATCACAATGCCTTTCTGGTCTGTGCTGAAGCACGGCATTCTGGCAGCCAAGTGGCTTGACCTTTATTAGTGAGCCTGGTTACCCCCTCTCGGAACCACAGACTTAGAAATCGCCAGCTCATATACAGTGCATAAAATATATTTATATATATACCCTTATACACCATTTAATGAAAAATATCACAAAATTCTTCTAAGTCCCTCGGGAAGAGTGAAAGACGCGCACGTTCATTTTCAGAGCTCCTAGAACTTCCTATAAGAAGTTAGCAAAAAAGTAGCTTCGAAAAACGCTTAGGTTAAGTTTCAGAGTTGCTTCTAATGTACCAAAGCTGGACTTAGACATAATTTCACTCTCACAACATTATGGCTGGTTGGAGAGAGTCCGAACCACAAGTACCGGGTCCATGGTTCTGGCCGTATACTGGGGGGACGGGGACGACTCCCATTAACCCCTGACTATACCGGGGATACGCTTATCACAATGCCTTTCTGGTCTGTGCTGAAGCACGGCATTCTGGCAGCCAAGTGGCTTGACCTTTATTAGTGAGCCTGGTTACCCCCTCTCGGAACCACAGACTTAGAAATCGCCAGCTCATATACAGTGCATAAAATATATTTATATATATACCCTTATACACCATTTTAATAAAAAATATCACAAATTTCTTCTAAGTCCCTCGGGAAGAGTGAAAGACGCGCACGTTCATTTTCAGAGTTCCTAGAACTTCCTATAAGAAGTTAGCCAAAAAGTAGCTTCGAAAAACGCTTAGGTTAAGTTTCAGAGTTGCTTCTAATGTACCAAAGCTGGACTTAGACATAATTTCACTCTCACAACATTATGGCTGGTTGGAGAGAGTCCGAACCACAAGTACCGGGTCCATGGTTCTGGCCGTATACTGGGGGGACGGGGACGACTCCCATTAACCCCTGACTATACCGGGGATACGCATATCACAATGCCTTTCTGGTCTGTGCTGAAGCAGGGCATTCTGGCAGCCAAGTGGCTTGACCTTTATTAGTGAGCCTGGTTACCCCCTCTCGGAACCACAGACTTAGAAATCGCCAGCTCATATACAGTGCATAAAATATATTTATATATATACCCTTATACACCATTTAATGAAAAATATCACAAAATTCTTCTAAGTCCCTCGGGAAGAGTGAAAGACGCGCACGTTCATTTTCAGAGCTCCTAGACCTTCCTATAAGAAGTTAGCCAAAAAGTAGCTTCGAAAAACGCTTAGGTTAAGTTTCAGAGTTGCTTCTAATGTACCAAAGCTGGACTTAGACATAATTTCACTCTCACAACATTATGGCTGGTTGGAGACAGTCCGAACCACAAGTACCGGGTCCATGGTTCTGGCCGTATACTGGGGGGACGGGGACGACTCCCATTAACCCCTGACTATACCGGGGATACGCTTATCACAATGCCTTTCTGGTCTGTGCTGAAGCAGGGCATTCTGGCAGCCAAGTGGCTTGACCTTTATTAGTGAGCCTGGTTACCCCCTCTCGGAACCACAGACTTAGAAATCGCCAGCTCATATACAGTGCATAAAATATATTTATATATATACCCTTATACACCATTTAATAAAAAATATCACAAAATTCTTCTAAGTCCCTCGGGAAGAGTGAAAGACGCGCACGTTCATTTTCAGAGCTCCTAGACCTTCCTATAAGAAGTTAGCCAAAAAGTAGCTTCGAAAAACGCTTAGGTTAAGTTTCAGAGTTGCTTCTAATGTACCAAAGCTGGACTTAGACATAATTTCACTCTCACAACATTATGGCTGGTTGGAGACAGTCCGAACCACAAGTACCGGGTCCATGGTTCTGGCCGTATACTGGGGGGGCGGGGACGACTCCCATTAACCCCTGACTATACCGGGGATACGCTTATCACAATGCCTTTCTGGTCTGTGCTGAAGCACGGCATTCTGGCAGCCAAGTGGCTTGACCTTTATTAGTGAGCCTGGTTACCCCCTCTCGGAACCACAGACTTAGAAATCGCCAGCTCATATACAGTGCATAAAATATATTTATATATATACCCTTATACACCATTTAATGAAAAATATCACAAAATTCTTCTAAGTCCCTCGGGAAGAGTGAAAGACGCGCACGTTCATTTTCAGAGCTCCTAGACCTTCCTATAAGAAGTTAGCCAAAAAGTAGCTTCGAAAAACGCTTAGGTTAAGTTTCAGAGTTGCTTCTAATGTACCAAAGCTGGACTTAGACATAATTTCACTCTCACAACATTATGCTGGTTGGAGAGAGTCCGAACCACAAGTACCGGGTCCATGGTTCTGGCCGTATACTGGGGGGACGGGGACGACTCCCATTAACCCCTGACTATACCGGGGATACGCTTATCACAATGCCTTTCTGGTCTGTGCTGAAGCAGGGCATTCTGGCAGCCAAGTGGCTTGACCTTTATTAGTGAGCCTGGTTACCCCCTCTCGGAACCACAGACTTAGAAATCGCCAGCTCATATACAGTGCATAAAATATATTTATATATACAGTATACCCTTATACACCATTTAATAAAAAATATCACAAAATTCTTCTAAGTCCCTCGGGAAGAGTGAAAGACGCGCACGTTCATTTTCAGAGCTCCTAGACCTTCCTATAAGAAGTTAGCCAAAAAGTAGCTTCGAAAAACGCTTAGGTTAAGTTTCAGAGTTGCTTCTAATGTACCAAAGCTGGACTTAGACATAATTTCACTCTCACAACATTATGGCTGGTTGGAGAGAGTCCGAACCACAAGTACAGGGTCCATGGTTCTGGCCGTATACTGGGGGGACGGGGACGACTCCCATTAACCCCTGACTATACCGGGGATACGCTTATCACAATGCCTTTCTGGTCTGTGCTGAAGCACGGCATTCTGGCAGCCAAGTGGCTTGACCTTTATTAGTGAGCCTGGTTACCCCCTCTCGGAACCACAGACTTAGAAATCGCCAGCTCATATACAGTGCATAAAATATATTTATATATATACCCTTATACACCATTTAATAAAAAATATCACAAAATTCTTCTAAGTCCCTCGGGAAGAGTGAAAGACGCGCACGTTCATTTTCAGAGCTCCTAGACCTTCCTATAAGAAGTTAGCCAAAAAGTAGCTTCGAAAAACGCTTAGGTTAAGTTTCAGAGTTGCTTCTAATGTACCAAAGCTGGACTTAGACATAATTTCACTCTCACAACATTATGGCTGGTTGGAGAGAGTCCGAACCACAAGTACCGGGTCCATGGTTCTGGCCGTATACTGGGGGGACGGGGACGACTCCCATTAACCCCTGACTATACCGGGGATACGCATATCACAATGCCTTTCTGGTCTGTGCTGAAGCAGGGCATTCTGGCAGCCAAGTGGCTTGACCTTTATTAGTGAGCCTGGTTACCCCCTCTCGGAACCACAGACTTAGAAATCGCCAGCTCATATACAGTGCATAAAATATATTTATATATATACCCTTATACACCATTTAATGAAAAATATCACAAAATTCTTCTAAGTCCCTCGGGAAGAGTGAAAGACGCGCACGTTCATTTTCAGAGCTCCTAGACCTTCCTATAAGAAGTTAGCCAAAAAGTAGCTTCGAAAAACGCTTAGGTTAAGTTTCAGAGTTGCTTCTAATGTACCAAAGCTGGACTTAGACATAATTTCACTCTCACAACATTATGGCTGGTTGGAGAGAGTCCGAACCACAAGTACCGGGTCCATGGTTCTGGCCGTATACTGGGGGGACGGGGACGACTCCCATTAACCCCTGACTATACCGGGGATACGCTTATCACAATGCCTTTCTGGTCTGTGCTGAAGCAGGGCATTCTGGCAGCCAAGTGGCTTGACCTTTATTAGTGAGCCTGGTTACCCCCTCTCGGAACCACAGACTTAGAAATCGCCAGCTCATATACAGTGCATAAAATATATTTATATATATACCCTTATACACCATTTAATAAAAAATATCACAAAATTCTTCTAAGTCCCTCGGGAAGAGTGAAAGACGCGCACGTTCATTTTCAGAGCTCCTAGACCTTCCTATAAGAAGTTAGCCAAAAAGTAGCTTCGAAAAACGCTTAGGTTAAGTTTCAGAGTTGCTTCTAATGTACCAAAGCTGGACTTAGACATAATTTCACTCTCACAACATTATGGCTGGTTGGAGACAGTCCGAACCACAAGTACCGGGTCCATGGTTCTGGCCGTATACTGGGGGGACGGGGACGACTCCCATTAACCCCTGACTATACCGGGGATACGCTTATCACAATGCCTTTCTGGTCTGTGCTGAAGCAGGGCATTCTGGCAGCCAAGTGGCTTGACCTTTATTAGTGAGCCTGGTTACCCCCTCTCGGAACCACAGACTTAGAAATCGCCAGCTCATATACAGTGCATAAAATATATTTATATATATACCCTTATACACCATTTAATAAAAAATATCACAAAATTCTTCTAAGTCCCTCGGGAAGAGTGAAAGACGCGCACGTTCATTTTCAGAGCTCCTAGACCTTCCTATAAGAAGTTAGCCAAAAAGTAGCTTCGAAAAACGCTTAGGTTAAGTTTCAGAGTTGCTTCTAATGTACCAAAGCTGGACTTAGACATAATTTCACTCTCACAACATTATGGCTGGTTGGAGACAGTCCGAACCACAAGTACCGGGTCCATGGTTCTGGCCGTATACTGGGGGGGCGGGGACGACTCCCATTAACCCCTGACTATACCGGGGATACGCTTATCACAATGCCTTTCTGGTCTGTGCTGAAGCACGGCATTCTGGCAGCCAAGTGGCTTGACCTTTATTAGTGAGCCTGGTTACCCCCTCTCGGAACCACAGACTTAGAAATCGCCAGCTCATATACAGTGCATAAAATATATTTATATATATACCCTTATACACCATTTAATGAAAAATATCACAAAATTCTTCTAAGTCCCTCGGGAAGAGTGAAAGACGCGCACGTTCATTTTCAGAGCTCCTAGACCTTCCTATAAGAAGTTAGCCAAAAAGTAGCTTCGAAAAACGCTTAGGTTAAGTTTCAGAGTTGCTTCTAATGTACCAAAGCTGGACTTAGACATAATTTCACTCTCACAACATTATGCTGGTTGGAGAGAGTCCGAACCACAAGTACCGGGTCCATGGTTCTGGCCGTATACTGGGGGGACGGGGACGACTCCCATTAACCCCTGACTATACCGGGGATACGCTTATCACAATGCCTTTCTGGTCTGTGCTGAAGCAGGGCATTCTGGCAGCCAAGTGGCTTGACCTTTATTAGTGAGCCTGGTTACCCCCTCTCGGAACCACAGACTTAGAAATCGCCAGCTCATATACAGTGCATAAAATATATTTATATATACAGTATACCCTTATACACCATTTAATAAAAAATATCACAAAATTCTTCTAAGTCCCTCGGGAAGAGTGAAAGACGCGCACGTTCATTTTCAGAGCTCCTAGACCTTCCTATAAGAAGTTAGCCAAAAAGTAGCTTCGAAAAACGCTTAGGTTAAGTTTCAGAGTTGCTTCTAATGTACCAAAGCTGGACTTAGACATAATTTCACTCTCACAACATTATGGCTGGTTGGAGAGAGTCCGAACCACAAGTACAGGGTCCATGGTTCTGGCCGTATACTGGGGGGACGGGGACGACTCCCATTAACCCCTGACTATACCGGGGATACGCTTATCACAATGCCTTTCTGGTCTGTGCTGAAGCACGGCATTCTGGCAGCCAAGTGGCTTGACCTTTATTAGTGAGCCTGGTTACCCCCTCTCGGAACCACAGACTTAGAAATCGCCAGCTCATATACAGTGCATAAAATATATTTATATATATACCCTTATACACCATTTAATAAAAAATATCACAAAATTCTTCTAAGTCCCTCGGGAAGAGTGAAAGACGCGCACGTTCATTTTCAGAGCTCCTAGACCTTCCTATAAGAAGTTAGCCAAAAAGTAGCTTCGAAAAACGCTTAGGTTAAGTTTCAGAGTTGCTTCTAATGTACCAAAGCTGGACTTAGACATAATTTCACTCTCACAACATTATGGCTGGTTGGAGAGAGTCCGAACCACAAGTACCGGGTCCATGGTTCTGGCCGTATACTGGGGGGACGGGGACGACTCCCATTAACCCCTGACTATACCGGGGATACGCTTATCACAATGCCTTTCTGGTCTGTGCTGAAGCAGGGCATTCTGGCAGCCAAGTGGCTTGACCTTTATTAGTGAGCCTGGTTACCCCCTCTCGGAACCACAGACTTAGAAATCGCCAGCTCATATACAGTGCATAAAATATATTTATATATATACCCTTATACACCATTTAATGAAAAATATCACAAAATTCTTCTAAGTCCCTCGGGAAGAGTGAAAGACGCGCACGTTCATTTTCAGAGCTCCTAGACCTTCCTATAAGAAGTTAGCCAAAAAGTAGCTTCGAAAAACGCTTAGGTTAAGTTTCAGAGTTGCTTCTAATGTACAAAAGCTGGACTTAGACATAATTTCACTCTCACAACATTATGGCTGGTTGGAGAGAGTCCGAACCACAAGTACCGGGTCCATGGTTCTGGCCGTATACTGGGGGGACGGGGACGACTCCCATTAACCCCTGACTATACCGGGGATACGCTTATCACAATGCCTTTCTGGTCTGTGCTGAAGCAGGGCATTCTGGCAGCCAAGTGGCTTGACCTTTATTAGTGAGCCTGGTTACCCCCTCTCGGAACCACAGACTTAGAAATCGCCAGCTCATATACAGTGCATAAAAAATATTTATATATATACCCTTATACACCATTTAATAAAAAATATCACAAAATTCTTCTAAGTCCCTCGGGAAGAGTGAAAGACGCGCACGTTCATTTTCAGAGCTCCTAGACCTTCCTATAAGAAGTTAGCCAAAAAGTAGCTTCGAAAAACGCTTAGGTTAAGTTTCAGAGTTGCTTCTAATGTACCAAAGCTGGACTTAGACATAATTTCACTCTCACAACATTATGGCTGGTTGGAGAGAGTCCGAACCACAAGTACCGGGTCCATGGTTCTGGCCGTATACTGGGGGGACGGGGACGACTCCCATTAACCCCTGACTATACCGGGGATACGCTTATCACAATGCCTTTCTGGTCTGTGCTGAAGCAGGGCATTCTGGCAGCCAAGTGGCTTGACCTTTATTAGTGAGCCTGGTTACCCCCTCTCGGAACCACAGACTTAGAAATCGCCAGCTCATATACAGTGCATAAAATATATTTATATATATATATACCCTTATACACCATTTAATAAAAAATATCACAAAATTCTTCTAAGTCCCTCGGGAAGAGTGAAAGACGCGCACGTTCATTTTCAGAGCTCCTAGACCTTCCTATAAGAAGTTAGCCAAAAAGTAGCTTCGAAAAACGCTTAGGTTAAGTTTCAGAGTTGCTTCTAATGTACCAAAGCTGGACTTAGACATAATTTCACTCTCACAACATTATGGCTGGTTGGAGAGAGTCCGAACCACAAGTACAGGGTCCATGGTTCTGGCCGTATACTGGGGGGACGGGGACGACTCCCATTAACCCCTGACTATACCGGGGATACGCTTATCACAATGCCTTTCTGGTCTGTGCTGAAGCACGGCATTCTGGCAGCCAAGTGGCTTGACCTTTATTAGTGAGCCTGGTTACCCCCTCTCGGAACCACAGACTTAGAAATCGCCAGCTCATATACAGTGCATAAAATATATTTATATATATACCCTTATACACCATTTAATAAAAAATATCACAAAATTCTTCTAAGTCCCTCGGGAAGAGTGAAAGACGTGCACGTTCATTTTCAGAGCTCCTAGACCTTCCTATAAGAAGTTAGCCAAAAAGTAGCTTCGAAAAACGCTTAGGTTAAGTTTCAGAGTTGCTTCTAATGTACCAAAGCTGGACTTAGACATAATTTCACTCTCACAACATTATGGCTGGTTGGAGACTGTCCGAACCACAAGTACCAGGTCCATGGTTCTGGCCGTATACTGGGGGGACGGGGACGACTCCCATTAACCCCTGACTATACCGGGGATACGCTTATCACAATGCCTTTCTGGTCTGTGCTGAAGCACGGCATTCTGGCAGCCAAGTGGCTTGACCTTTATTAGTGAGCCTGGTTACCCCCTCTCGGAACCACAGACTTAGAAATCGCCAGCTCATATACAGTGCATAAAATATATTTATATATATACCCTTATACACCATTTAATAAAAAATATCACAAAATTCTTCTAAGTCCCTCGGGAAGAGTGAAAGACGCGCACGTTCATTTTCAGAGCTCCTAGACCTTCCTATAAGAAGTTAGCCAAAAAGTAGCTTCGAAAAACGCTTAGGTTAAGTTTCAGAGTTGCTTCTAATGTACCAAAGCTGGACTTAGACATAATTTCACTCTCACAACATTATGGCTGGTTGGAGAGAGTCCGAACCACAAGTACCGGGTCCATGGTTCTGGCCGTATACTGGGGGGACGGGGACGACTCCCATTAACCCCTGACTATACCGGGGATACGCTTATCACAATGCCTTTCTGGTCTGTGCTGAAGCAGGGCATTCTGGCAGCCAAGTGGCTTGACCTTTATTAGTGAGCCTGGTTACCCCCTCTCGGAACCACAGACTTAGAAATCGCCAGCTCATATACAGTGCATAAAATATATTTATATATATACCCTTATACACCATTTAATGAAAAATATCACAAAATTCTTCTAAGTCCCTCGGGAAGAGTGAAAGACGCGAACGTTCATTTTCAGAGCTCCTAGACCTTCCTATAAGAAGTTAGCCAAAAAGTAGCTTCGAAAAACGCTTAGGTTAAGTTTCAGAGTTGCTTCTAATGTACAAAAGCTGGACTTAGACATAATTTCACTCTCACAACATTATGGCTGGTTGGAGAGAGTGCGAACCACAAGTACCGGGTCCATGGTTCTGGCCGTATACTGGGGGGACGGGGACGACTCCCATTAACCCCTGACTATACCGGGGATACGCTTATCACAATGCCTTTCTGGTCTGTGCTGAAGCAGGGCATTCTGGCAGCCAAGTGGCTTGACCTTTATTAGTGAGCCTGGTTACCCCCTCTCGGAACCACAGACTTAGAAATCGCCAGCTCATATACAGTGCATAAAAAATATTTATATATATACCCTTATACACCATTTAATAAAAAATATCACAAAATTCTTCTAAGTCCCTCGGGAAGAGTGAAAGACGTGCACGTTCATTTTCAGAGCTCCTAGACCTTCCTATAAGAAGTTAGCCAAAAAGTAGCTTCGAAAAACGCTTAGGTTAAGTTTCAGAGTTGCTTCTAATGTACCAAAGCTGGACTTAGACATAATTTCACTCTCACAACATTATGGCTGGTTGGAGACAGTCCGAACCACAAGTACCGGGTCCATGGTTCTGGCCGTATACTGGGGGGACGGGGACGACTCCCATTAACCCCTGACTATACCGGGGATACGCTTATCACAATGCCTTTCTGGTCTGTGCTGAAGCACGGCATTCTGGCAGCCAAGTGGCTTGACCTTTATTAGTGAGCCTGGTTACCCCCTCTCGGAACCACAGACTTAGAAATCGCCAGCTCATATACAGTGCATAAAATATATTTATATATATACCCTTATACACCATTTAATAAAAAATATCACAAAATTCTTCTAAGTCCCTCGGGAAGAGTGAAAGACGTGCACGTTCATTTTCAGAGCTCCTAGACCTTCCTATAAGAAGTTAGCCAAAAAGTAGCTTCGAAAAACGCTTAGGTTAAGTTTCAGAGTTGCTTCTAATGTACCAAAGCTGGACTTAGACATAATTTCACTCTCACAACATTATGGCTGGTTGGAGACTGTCCGAACCACAAGTACCAGGTCCATGGTTCTGGCCGTATACTGGGGGGACGGGGACGACTCCCATTAACCCCTGACTATACCGGGGATACGCTTATCACAATGCCTTTCTGGTCTGTGCTGAAGCACGGCATTCTGGCAGCCAAGTGGCTTGACCTTTATTAGTGAGCCTGGTTACCCCCTCTCGGAACCACAGACTTAGAAATCGCCAGCTCATATACAGTGCATAAAATATATTTATATATATACCCTTATACACCATTTAATAAAAAATATCACAAAATTCTTCTAAGTCCCTCGGGAAGAGTGAAAGACGTGCACGTTCATTTTCAGAGCTCCTAGACCTTCCTATAAGAAGTTAGCCAAAAAGTAGCTTCGAAAAACGCTTAGGTTAAGTTTCAGAGTTGCTTCTAATGTACCAAAGCTGGACTTAGACATAATTTCACTCTCACAACATTATGGCTGGTTGGAGACTGTCCGAACCACAAGTACCAGGTCCATGGTTCTGGCCGTATACTGGGGGGACGGGGACGACTCCCATTAACCCCTGACTATACCGGGGATACGCTTATCACAATGCCTTTCTGGTCTGTGCTGAAGCACGGCATTCTGGCAGCCAAGTGGCTTGACCTTTATTAGTGAGCCTGGTTACCCCCTCTCGGAACCACAGACTTAGAAATCGCCAGCTCATATACAGTGCATAAAATATATTTATATATATACCCTTATACACCATTTAATAAAAAATATCACAAAATTCTTCTAAGTCCCTCGGGAAGAGTGAAAGACGCGCACGTTCATTTTCAGAGCTCCTAGACCTTCCTATAAGAAGTTAGCCAAAAAGTAGCTTCGAAAAACGCTTAGGTTAAGTTTCAGAGTTGCTTCTAATGTACCAAAGCTGGACTTAGACATAATTTCACTCTCACAACATTATGGCTGGTTGGAGAGAGTCCGAACCACAAGTACAGGGTCCATGGTTCTGGCCGTATACTGGGGGGACGGGGACGACTCCCATTAACCCCTGACTATACCGGGGATACGCTTATCACAATGCCTTTCTGGTCTGTGCTGAAGCAGGGCATTCTGGCAGCCAAGTGGCTTGACCTTTATTAGTGAGCCTGGTTACCCCCTCTCGGAACCACAGACTTAGAAATCGCCAGCTCATATACAGTGCATAAAATATATTTATATATATACCCTTATACACCATTTAATGAAAAATATCACAAAATTCTTCTAAGTCCCTCGGGAAGAGTGAAAGACGCGCACGTTCATTTTCAGAGCTCCTAGACCTTCCTATAAGAAGTTAGCCAAAAAGTAGCTTCGAAAAACGCTTAGGTTAAGTTTCAGAGTTGCTTCTAATGTACAAAAGCTGGACTTAGACATAATTTCACTCTCACAACATTATGGCTGGTTGGAGAGAGTCCGAACCACAAGTACCGGGTCCATGGTTCTGGCCGTATACTGGGGGGACGGGGACGACTCCCATTAACCCCTGACTATACCGGGGATACGCTTATCACAATGCCTTTCTGGTCTGTGCTGAAGCAGGGCATTCTGGCAGCCAAGTGGCTTGACCTTTATTAGTGAGCCTGGTTACCCCCTCTCGGAACCACAGACTTAGAAATCGCCAGCTCATATACAGTGCATAAAATATATTTATATATATACCCTTATACACCATTTAATAAAAAATATCACAAAATTCTTCTAAGTCCCTCGGGAAGAGTGAAAGACGTGCACGTTCATTTTCAGAGCTCCTAGACCTTCCTATAAGAAGTTAGCCAAAAAGTAGCTTCGAAAAACGCTTAGGTTAAGTTTCAGAGTTGCTTCTAATGTACCAAAGCTGGACTTAGACATAATTTCACTCTCACAACATTATGGCTGGTTGGAGACAGTCCGAACCACAAGTACCGGGTCCATGGTTCTGGCCGTATACTGGGGGGACGGGGACGACTCCCATTAACCCCTGACTATACCGGGGATACGCTTATCACAATGCCTTTCTGGTCTGTGCTGAAGCACGGCATTCTGGCAGCCAAGTGGCTTGACCTTTATTAGTGAGCCTGGTTACCCCCTCTCGGAACCACAGACTTAGAAATCGCCAGCTCATATACAGTGCATAAAATATATTTATATATATACCCTTATACACCATTTAATAAAAAATATCACAAAATTCTTCTAAGTCCCTCGGGAAGAGTGAAAGACGCGCACGTTCATTTTCAGAGCTCCTAGACCTTCCTATAAGAAGTTAGCCAAAAAGTAGCTTCGAAAAACGCTTAGGTTAAGTTTCAGAGTTGCTTCTAATGTACCAAAGCTGGACTTAGACATAATTTCACTCTCACAACATTATGGCTGGTTGGAGAGAGTCCGAACCACAAGTACCGGGTCCATGGTTCTGGCCGTATACTGGGGGGACGGGGACGACTCCCATTAACCCCTGACTATACCGGGGATACGCTTATCACAATGCCTTTCTGGTCTGTGCTGAAGCAGGGCATTCTGGCTGCCAAGTGGCTTGACCTTTATTAGTGAGCCTGGTTACCCCCTCTCGGAACCACAGACTTAGAAATCGCCAGCTCATATACAGTGCATAAAATATATTTATATATATACCCTTATACACCATTTAATGAAAAATATCACAAAATTCTTCTAAGTCCCTCGGGAAGAGTGAAAGACGCGCACGTTCATTTTCAGAGCTCCTAGACCTTCCTATAAGAAGTTAGCCAAAAAGTAGCTTCGAAAAACGCTTAGGTTAAGTTTCATAGTTGCTTCTAATGTACCAAAGCTGGACTTAGACATAATTTCACTCTCACAACATTATGGCTGGTTGGAGAGAGTCCGAACCACAAGTACCGGGTCCATGGTTCTGGCCGTATACTGGGGGGACGGGGACGACTCCCATTAACCCCTGACTATACCGGGGATACGCTTATCACAATGCCTTTCTGGTCTGTGCTGAAGCAGGGCATTCTGGCAGCCAAGTGGCTTGACCTTTATTAGTGAGCCTGGTTACCCCCTCTCGGAACCACAGACTTAGAAATCGCCAGCTCATATACAGTGCATAAAATATATTTATATATATATACCCTTATACACCATTTAATAAAAAATATCACAAAATTCTTCTAAGTCCCTCGGGAAGAGTGAAAGACGCGCACGTTCATTTTCAGAGCTCCTAGACCTTCCTATAAGAAGTTAGCCAAAAAGTAGCTTCGAAAAACGCTTAGGTTAAGTTTCAGAGTTGCTTCTAATGTACCAAAGCTGGACTTAGACATAATTTCACTCTCACAACATTATGGCTGGTTGGAGAGAGTCCGAACCACAAGTACAAGGTCCATGGTTCTGGCCGTATACTGGGGGGACGGGGACGACTCCCATTAACCCCTGACTATACCGGGGATACGCTTATCACAATGCCTTTCTGGTCTGTGCTGAAGCACGGCATTCTGGCAGCCAAGTGGCTTGACCTTTATTAGTGAGCCTGGTTACCCCCTCTCGGAACCACAGACTTAGAAATCGCCAGCTCATATACAGTGCATAAAATATATTTATATATATACCCTTATACACCATTTAATAAAAAATATCACAAAATTCTTCTAAGTCCCTCGGGAAGAGTGAAAGACGTGCACGTTCATTTTCAGAGCTCCTAGACCTTCCTATAAGAAGTTAGCCAAAAAGTAGCTTCGAAAAACGCTTAGGTTAAGTTTCAGAGTTGCTTCTAATGTACCAAAGCTGGACTTAGACATAATTTCACTCTCACAACATTATGGCTGGTTGGAGACAGTCCGAACCACAAGTACCAGGTCCATGGTTCTGGCCGTATACTGGGGGGACGGGGACGACTCCCATTAACCCCTGACTATACCGGGGATACGCTTATCACAATGCCTTTCTGGTCTGTGCTGAAGCACGGCATTCTGGCAGCCAAGTGGCTTGACCTTTATTAGTGAGCCTGGTTACCCCCTCTCGGAACCACAGACTTAGAAATCGCCAGCTCATATACAGTGCATAAAATATATTTATATATATACCCTTATACACCATTTAATAAAAAATATCACAAAATTCTTCTAAGTCCCTCGGGAAGAGTGAAAGACGCGCACGTTCATTTTCAGAGCTCCTAGACCTTCCTATAAGAAGTTAGCCAAAAAGTAGCTTCGAAAAACGCTTAGGTTAAGTTTCAGAGTTGCTTCTAATGTACCAAAGCTGGACTTAGACATAATTTCACTCTCACAACATTATGGCTGGTTGGAGAGAGTCCGAACCACAAGTGCAGGGTCCATGGTTCTGGCCGTATACTGGGGGGACGGGGACGACTCCCATTAACCCCTGACTATACCGGGGATACGCTTATCACAATGCCTTTCTGGTCTGTGCTGAAGCACGGCATTCTGGCAGCCAAGTGGCTTGACCTTTATTAGTGAGCCTGGTTACCCCCTCTCGGAACCACAGACTTAGAAATCGCCAGCTCATATACAGTGCATAAAATATATTTATATATATACCCTTATACACCATTTAATAAAAAATATCACAAAATTCTTCTAAGTCCCTCGGGAAGAGTGAAAGACGCGCACGTTCATTTTCAGAGCTCCTAGACCTTCCTATAAGAAGTTAGCCAAAAAGTAGTTTCGAAAAACGCTTACTGTAGGTTAAGTTTCAGAGTTGCTTCTAATGTACCAAAGCTGGACTTAGACATAATTTCACTCTCACAACATTATGGCTGGTTGGAGAGAGTCCGAACCACAAGTACCGGGTCCATGGTTCTGGCCGTATACTGGGGGGACGGGGACGACTCCCATTAACCCCTGACTATACCGGGGATACGCTTATCACAATGCCTTTCTGGTCTGTGCTGAAGCAGGGCATTCTGGCAGCCAAGTGGCTTGACCTTTATTAGTGAGCCTGGTTACCCCCTCTCGGAACCACAGACTTAGAAATCGCCAGCTCATATACAGTGCATAAAATATATTTATATATATACCCTTATACACCATTTAATGAAAAATATCACAAAATTCTTCTAAGTCCCTCGGGAAGAGTGAAAGACGCGCACGTTCATTTTCAGAGCTCCTAGACCTTCCTATAAGAAGTTAGCCAAAAAGTAGCTTCGAAAAACGCTTAGGTTAAGTTTCAGAGTTGCTTCTAATGTACAAAAGCTGGACTTAGACATAATTTCACTCTCACAACATTATGGCTGGTTGGAGAGAGTCCGAACCACAAGTACCGGGTCCATGGTTCTGGCCGTATACTGGGGGGACGGGGACGACTCCCATTAACCCCTGACTATACCGGGGATACGCTTATCACAATGCCTTTCTGGTCTGTGCTGAAGCAGGGCATTCTGGCAGCCAAGTGGCTTGACCTTTATTAGTGAGCCTGGTTACCCCCTCTCGGAACCACAGACTTAGAAATCGCCAGCTCATATACAGTGCATAAAATATATTTATATATATACCCTTATACACCATTTAATAAAAAATATCACAAAATTCTTCTAAGTCCCTCGGGAAGAGTGAAAGACGTGCACGTTCATTTTCAGAGCTCCTAGACCTTCCTATAAGAAGTTAGCCAAAAAGTAGCTTCGAAAAACGCTTAGGTTAAGTTTCAGAGTTGCTTCTAATGTACCAAAGCTGGACTTAGACATAATTTCACTCTCACAACATTATGGCTGGTTGGAGACAGTCCGAACCACAAGTACCGGGTCCATGGTTCTGGCCGTATACTGGGGGGACGGGGACGACTCCCATTAACCCCTGACTATACCGGGGATACGCTTATCACAATGCCTTTCTGGTCTGTGCTGAAGCACGGCATTCTGGCAGCCAAGTGGCTTGACCTTTATTAGTGAGCCTGGTTACCCCCTCTCGGAACCACAGACTTAGAAATCGCCAGCTCATATACAGTGCATAAAATATATTTATATATATACCCTTATACACCATTTAATAAAAAATATCACAAAATTCTTCTAAGTCCCTCGGGAAGAGTGAAAGACGTGCACGTTCATTTTCAGAGCTCCTAGACCTTCCTATAAGAAGTTAGCCAAAAAGTAGCTTCGAAAAACGCTTAGGTTAAGTTTCAGAGTTGCTTCTAATGTACCAAAGCTGGACTTAGACATAATTTCACTCTCACAACATTATGGCTGGTTGGAGACAGTCCGAACCACAAGTACCGGGTCCATGGTTCTGGCCGTATACTGGGGGGACGGGGACGACTCCCATTAACCCCTGACTATACCGGGGATACGCTTATCACAATGCCTTTCTGGTCTGTGCTGAAGCACGGCATTCTGGCAGCCAAGTGGCTTGACCTTTATTAGTGAGCCTGGTTACCCCCTCTCGGAACCACAGACTTAGAAATCGCCAGCTCATATACAGTGCATAAAATATATTTATATATATACCCTTATACACCATTTAATAAAAAATATCACAAAATTCTTCTAAGTCCCTCGGGAAGAGTGAAAGACGCGCACGTTCATTTTCAGAGCTCCTAGACCTTCCTATAAGAAGTTAGCCAAAAAGTAGCTTCGAAAAACGCTTAGGTTAAGTTTCAGAGTTGCTTCTAATGTACCAAAGCTGGACTTAGACATAATTTCACTCTCACAACATTATGGCTGGTTGGAGAGAGTCCGAACAACAAGTACCGGGTCCATGGTTCTGGCCGTATACTGGGGGGACGGGGACGACTCCCATTAACCCCTGACTATACCGGGGATACGCTTATCACAATGCCTTTCTGGTCTGTGCTGAAGCAGGGCATTCTGGCAGCCAAGTGGCTTGACCTTTATTAGTGAGCCTGGTTACCCCCTCTCGGAACCACAGACTTAGAAATCGCCAGCTCATATACAGTGCATAAAATATATTTATATATATATACCCTTATACACCATTTAATAAAAAATATCACAAAATTCTTCTAAGTCCCTCGGGAAGAGTGAAAGACGCGCACGTTCATTTTCAGAGCTCCTAGACCTTCCTATAAGAAGTTAGCCAAAAAGTAGCTTCGAAAAACGCTTAGGTTAAGTTTCAGAGTTGCTTCTAATGTACCAAAGCTGGACTTAGACATAATTTCACTCTCACAACATTATGGCTGGTTGGAGAGAGTCCGAACCACAAGTACCGGGTCCATGGTTCTGGCCGTATACTGGGGGGACGGGGACGACTCCCATTAACCCCTGACTATACCGGGGATACGCTTATCACAATGCCTTTCTGGTCTGTGCTGAAGCACGGCATTCTGGCAGCCAAGTGGCTTGACCTTTATTAGTGAGCCTGGTTACCCCCTCTCGGAACCACAGACTTAGAAATCGCCAGCTCATATACAGTGCATAAAATATATTTATATATATACCCTTATACACCATTTAATAAAAAATATCACAAAATTCTTCTAAGTCCCTCGGGAAGAGTGAAAGACGTGCACGTTCATTTTCAGAGCTCCTAGACCTTCCTATAAGAAGTTAGCCAAAAAGTAGTTTCGAAAAACGCTTAGGTTAAGTTTCAGAGTTGCTTTTAATGTACCAAAGCTGGACTTAGACATAATTTCACTCTCACAACATTATGGCTGGTTGGAGAGAGTCCGAACCACAAGTACCGGGTCCATGGTTCTGGCCGTATACTGGGGGGACGGGGACGACTCCCATTAACCCCTGACTATACCGGGGATACGCTTATCACAATGCCTTTCTGGTCTGTGCTGAAGCAGGGCATTCTGGCAGCCAAGTGGCTTGACCTTTATTAGTGAGCCTGGTTACCCCCTCTCGGAACCACAGACTTAGAAATCGCCAGCTCATATACAGTGCATAAAATATATTTATATATATACCCTTATACACCATTTAATAAAAAATATCACAAAATTCTTCTAAGTCCCTCGGGAAGAGTGAAAGACGCGCACGTTCATTTTCAGAGCTCCTAGACCTTCCGATAAGAAGTTAGCCAAAAAGTAGTTTCGAAAAACGCTTAGGTTAAGTTTCAGAGTTGCTTTTAATGTACCAAAGCTGGACTTAGACATAATTTCACTCTCACAACATTATGGCTGGTTGGAGAGAGTCCGAACCACAAGTACCGGGTCCATGGTTCTGGCCGTATACTGGGGGGACGGGGACGACTCCCATTAACCCCTGACTATACCGGGGATACGCTTATCACAATGCCTTTCTGGTCTGTGCTGAAGCAGGGCATTCTGGCAGCCAAGTGGCTTGACCTTTATTAGTGAGCCTGGTTACCCCCTCTCGGAACCACAGACTTAGAAATCGCCAGCTCATATACAGTGCATAAAATATATTTATATATATACCCTTATACACCATTTAATAAAAAATATCACAAAATTCTTCTAAGTCCCTCGGGAAGAGTGAAAGACGCGCACGTTCATTTTCAGAGCTCCTAGACCTTCCTATAAGAAGTTAGCCAAAAAGTAGCTTCGAAAAACGCTTAGGTTAAGTTTCAGAGTTGCTTCTAATGTACCAAAGCTGGACTTAGACATAATTTCACTCTCACAACATTATGGCTTGTTGGAGACAGTCCGAACCACAAGTACCGGGTCCATGGTTCTGGCCGTATACTGGGGGGACGGGGACGACTCCCATTAACCCCTGACTATACCGGGGATACGCTTATCACAATGCCTTTCTGGTCTGTGCTGAAGCACGGCATTCTGGCAGCCAAGTGGCTTGACCTTTATTAGTGAGCCTGGTTACCCCCTCTCGGAACCACAGACTTAGAAATCGCCAGCTCATATACAGTGCATAAAATATATTTATATATATACCCTTATACACCATTTAATAAAAAATATCACAAAATTCTTCTAAGTCCCTCGGGAAGAGTGAAAGACGCTCACGTTCATTTTCAGAGCTCCTAGACCTTCCTATAAGAAGTTAGCCAAAAAGTAGTATCGAAAAACGCTTAGGTTAAGTTTCAGAGTTGCTTTTAATGTACCAAAGCTGGACTTAGACATAATTTCACTCTCACAACATTATGGCTGGTTGGAGAGAGTCCGAACCACAAGTACCGGGTCCATGGTTCTGGCCGTATACTGGGGGGACGGGGACGACTCCCATTAACCCCTGACTATACCGGGGATACGCTTATCACAATGCCTTTCTGGTCTGTGCTGAAGCAGGGCATTCTGGCAGCCAAGTGGCTTGACCTTTATTAGTGAGCCTGGTTACCCCCTCTCGGAACCACAGACTTAGAAATCGCCAGCTCATATACAGTGCATAAAATATATTTATATATATACCCTTATACACCATTTTAATAAAAAAATATCAAAAAATTCTTCTAAGTCCCTCGGGAAGAGTGAAAGACGCGCACGTTCATTTTCAGAGCTCCTAGACCTTCCTATAAGAAGTTAGCCAAAAAGTAGCTTCGAAAAACGCTTATGTTAAGTTTCAGAGTTGCTTCTAATGTACCAAAGCTGGACTTAGACATAATTTCACTCTCACAACATTATGGCTGGTTGGAGAGAGTCCGAACCACAAATACCGGGTCCATGGTTCTGGCCGTATACTGGGGGGACGGGGACGACTCCCATTAACCCCTGACTATACCGGGGATACGCTTATCACAATGCCTTTCTGGTCTGTGCTGAAGCAGGGCATTCTGGCAGCCAAGTGGCTTGACCTTTATTAGTGAGCCTGGTTACCCCCTCTCGGAACCACAGACTTAGAAATCGCCAGCTCATATACAGTGCATAAAATATATTTATATATATACCCTTATACACCATTTAATAAAAAATATCACAAAATTCTTCTAAGTCCCTCGGGAAGAGTGAAAGACGCGCACGTTCATTTTCAGAGCTCCTAGACCTTCCTATAAGAAGTTAGCCAAAAAGTAGCTTCGAAAAACGCTTAGGTTAAGTTTCAGAGTTGCTTCTAATGTACCAAAGCTGGACTTAGACATAATTTCACTCTCACAACATTATGGCTTGTTGGAGACAGTCCGAACCACAAGTACCGGGTCCATGGTTCTGGCCGTATACTGGGGGGACGGGGACGACTCCCATTAACCCCTAACTATACCGGGGATACGCTTATCACAATGCCTTTCTGGTCTGTGCTGAAGCACGGCATTCTGGCAGCCAAGTGGCTTGACCTTTATTAGTGAGCCTGGTTACCCCCTCTCGGAACCACAGACTTAGAAATCGCCAGCTCATATACAGTGCATAAAATATATTTATATATATACCCTTATACACCATTTAATAAAAAATATCACAAAATTCTTCTAAGTCCCTCGGGAAGAGTGAAAGACGCGCACGTTCATTTTCAGAGCTCCTAGACCTTCCTATAAGAAGTTAGCCAAAAAGTAGCTTCGAAAAACGCTTAGGTTAAGTTTCAGAGTTGCTTCTAATGTACCAAAGCTGGACTTAGACATAATTTCACTCTCACAACATTATGGCAGGTTGGAGAGAGTCCGAACCACAAGTACCGGGTCCATGGTTCTGGCCGTATACTGGGGGGACGGGGACGACTCCCATTAACCCCTGACTATACCGGGGATACGCTTATCACAATGCCTTTCTGGTCTGTGCTGAAGCAGGGCATTCTGGCAGCCAAGTGGCTTGACCTTTATTAGTGAGCCTGGTTACCCCCTCTCGGAACCACAGACTTAGAAATCGCCAGCTCATATACAGTGCATAAAATATATTTATATATATACCCTTATACACCATTTTAATAAAAAAATATCACAAAATTCTTCTAAGTCCCTCGGGAAGAGTGAAAGACGCGCACGTTCATTTTCAGAGCTCCTAGACCTTCCTATAAGAAGTTAGCCAAAAAGTAGCTTCGAAAAACGCTTAGGTTAAGTTTCAGAGTTGCTTCTAATGTACCAAAGCTGGACTTAGACATAATTTCACTCTCACAACATTATGGCTGGTTGGAGAGAGTCCGAACCACAAGTACCGGGTCCATGGTTCTGGCCGTATACTGGGGGGACGGGGACGACTCCCATTAACCCCTGACTATACCGGGGATACGCTTATCACAATGCCTTTCTGGTCTGTGCTGAAGCAGGGCATTCTGGCAGCCAAGTGGCTTGACCTTTATTAGTGAGCCTGGTTACCCCCTCTCGGAACCACAGACTTAGAAATCGCCAGCTCATATACAGTGCATAAAATATATTTATATATATACCCTTATACACCATTTAATAAAAAATATCACAAAATTCTTCTAAGTCCCTCGGGAAGAGTGAAAGACGCGCACGTTCATTTTCAGAGCTCCTAGACCTTCCTATAAGAAGTTAGCCAAAAAGTAGCTTCGAAAAACGCTTATGTTAAGTTTCAGAGTTGCTTCTAATGTACCAAAGCTGGACTTAGACATAATTTCACTCTCACAACATTATGGCTGGTTGGAGAGAGTCCGAACCACAAATACCGGGTCCATGGTTCTGGCCGTATACTGGGGGGACGGGGACGACTCCCATTAACCCCTGACTATACCGGGGATACGCTTATCACAATGCCTTTCTGGTCTGTGCTGAAGCAGGGCATTCTGGCAGCCAAGTGGCTTGACCTTTATTAGTGAGCCTGGTTACCCCCTCTCGGAACCACAGACTTAGAAATCGCCAGCTCATATACAGTGCATAAAATATATTTATATATATACCCTTATACACCATTTTAATAAAAAATATCACAAAATTCTTCTAAGTCCCTCGGGAAGAGTGAAAGACGCGCACGTTCATTTTCAGAGCTCCTAGACCTTCCTATAAGAAGTTAGCCAAAAAGTAGCTTCGAAAAACGCTTAGGTTAAGTTTCAGAGTTGCTTCTAATGTACCAAAGCTGGACTTAGACATAATTTCACTCTCACAACATTATGGCTGGTTGGAGACAGTCCGAACCACAAGTACCGGGTCCATGGTTCTGGCCGTATACTGGGGGGGCGGGGACGACTCCCATTAACCCCTGACTATACCGGGGATACGCTTATCACAATGCCTTTCTGGTCTGTGCTGAAGCACGGCATTCTGGCAGCCAAGTGGCTTGACCTTTATTAGTGAGCCTGGTTACCCCCTCTCGGAACCACAGACTTAGAAATCGCCAGCTCATATACAGTGCATAAAATATATTTATATATATACCCTTATACACCATTTAATAAAAAATATCACAAAATTCTTCTAAGTCCCTCGGGAAGAGTGAAAGACGCGCACGTTCATTTTCAGAGCTCCTAGACCTTCCTATAAGAAGTTAGCCAAAAAGTAGCTTCGAAAAACGCTTAGGTTAAGTTTCAGAGTTGCTTCTAATGTACCAAAGCTGGACTTAGACATAATTTCACTCTCACAACATTATGGCTGGTTGGAGAGAGTCCGAACCACAAGTACCGGGTCCATGGTTCTGGCCGTATACTGGGGGGACGGGGACGACTCCCATTAACCCCTGACTATACCGGGGATACGCTTATCACAATGCCTTTCTGGTCTGTGCTGAAGCAGGGCATTCTGGCAGCCAAGTGGCTTGACCTTTATTAGTGAGCCTGGTTACCCCCTCTCGGAACCACAGACTTAGAAATCGCCAGCTCATATACAGTGCATAAAATATATTTATATATATACCCTTATACACCATTTAATAAAAAATATCACAAAATTCTTCTAAGTCCCTCGGGAAGAGTGAAAGACGCGCACGTTCATTTTCAGAGCTCCTAGACCTTCCTATAAGAAGTTAGCCAAAAAGTAGCTTCGAAAAACGCTTAGGTTAAGTTTCAGAGTTGCTTCTAATGTACCAAAGCTGGACTTAGACATAATTTCACTCTCACAACATTATGGCTGGTTGGAGAGAGTCCGAACCACAAGTACCGGGTCCATGGTTCTGGCCGTATACTGGGGGGACGGGGACGACTCCCATTAACCCCTGACTATACCGGGGATACGCTTATCACAATGCCTTTCTGGTCTGTGCTGAAGCACGGCATTCTGGCAGCCAAGTGGCTTGACCTTTATTAGTGAGCCTGGTTACCCCCTCTCGGAACCACAGACTTAGAAATCGCCAGCTCATATACAGTGCATAAAATATATTTATATATATACCCTTATACACCATTTAATAAAAAATATCACAAAATTCTTCTAAGTCCCTCGGGAAGAGTGAAAGACGTGCACGTTCATTTTCAGAGCTCCTAGACCTTCCTATAAGAAGTTAGCCAAAAAGTAGTTTCGAAAAACGCTTAGGTTAAGTTTCAGAGTTGCTTTTAATGTACCAAAGCTGGACTTAGACATAATTTCACTCTCACAACATTATGGCTGGTTGGAGAGAGTCCGAACCACAAGTACCGGGTCCATGGTTCTGGCCGTATACTGGGGGGACGGGGACGACTCCCATTAACCCCTGACTATACCGGGGATACGCTTATCACAATGCCTTTCTGGTCTGTGCTGAAGCAGGGCATTCTGGCAGCCAAGTGGCTTGACCTTTATTAGTGAGCCTGGTTACCCCCTCTCGGAACCACAGACTTAGAAATCGCCAGCTCATATACAGTGCATAAAATATATTTATATATATACCCTTATACACCATTTAATAAAAAATATCACAAAATTCTTCTAAGTCCCACGGGAAGAGTGAAAGACGCGCACGTTCATTTTCAGAGCTCCTAGACCTTCCTATAAGAAGTTAGCCAAAAAGTAGTTTCGAAAAACGCTTAGGTTAAGTTTCAGAGTTGCTTTTAATGTACCAAAGCTGGACTTAGACATAATTTCACTCTCACAACATTATGGCTTGTTGGAGACAGTCCGAACCACAAGTACCGGGTCCATGGTTCTGGCCGTATACTGGGGGGACGGGGACGACTCCCATTAACCCCTGACTATACCGGGGATACGCTTATCACAATGCCTTTCTGGTCTGTGCTGAAGCACGGCATTCTGGCAGCCAAGTGGCTTGACCTTTATTAGTGAGCCTGGTTACCCCCTCTCGGAACCACAGACTTAGAAATCGCCAGCTCATATACAGTGCATAAAATATATTTATATATATACCCTTATACACCATTTAATAAAAAATATCACAAAATTCTTCTAAGTCCCTCGGGAAGAGTGAAAGACGCTCACGTTCATTTTCAGAGCTCCTAGACCTTCCTATAAGAAGTTAGCCAAAAAGTAGTATCGAAAAACGCTTAGGTTAAGTTTCAGAGTTGCTTTTAATGTACCAAAGCTGGACTTAGACATAATTTCACTCTCACAACATTATGGCTGGTTGGAGAGAGTCCGAACCACAAATACCGGGTCCATGGTTCTGGCCGTATACTGGGGGGACGGGGACGACTCCCATTAACCCCTGACTATACCGGGGATACGCTTATCACAATGCCTTTCTGGTCTGTGCTGAAGCAGGGCATTCTGGCAGCCAAGTGGCTTGACCTTTATTAGTGAGCCTGGTTACCCCCTCTCGGAACCACAGACTTAGAAATCGCCAGCTCATATACAGTGCATAAAATATATTTATATATATACCCTTATACACCATTTAATAAAAAATATCACAAAATTCTTCTAAGTCCCTCGGGAAGAGTGAAAGACGCGCACGTTCATTTTCAGAGCTCCTAGACCTTCCTATAAGAAGTTAGCCAAAAAGTAGCTTCGAAAAACGCTTAGGTTAAGTTTCAGAGTTGCTTCTAATGTACCAAAGCTGGACTTAGACATAATTTCACTCTCACAACATTATGGCTTGTTGGAGACAGTCCGAACCACAAGTACCGGGTCCATGGTTCTGGCCGTATACTGGGGGGACGGGGACGACTCCCATTAACCCCTAACTATACCGGGGATACGCTTATCACAATGCCTTTCTGGTCTGTGCTGAAGCACGGCATTCTGGCAGCCAAGTGGCTTGACCTTTATTAGTGAGCCTGGTTACCCCCTCTCGGAACCACAGACTTAGAAATCGCCAGCTCATATACAGTGCATAAAATATATTTATATATATACCCTTATACACCATTTAATAAAAAATATCACAAAATTCTTCTAAGTCCCTCGGGAAGAGTGAAAGACGCGCACGTTCATTTTCAGAGCTCCTAGACCTTCCTATAAGAAGTTAGCCAAAAAGTAGCTTCGAAAAACGCTTAGGTTAAGTTTCAGAGTTGCTTCTAATGTACCAAAGCTGGACTTAGACATAATTTCACTCTCACAACATTATGGCAGGTTGGAGAGAGTCCGAACCACAAGTACCGGGTCCATGGTTCTGGCCGTATACTGGGGGGACGGGGACGACTCCCATTAACCCCTGACTATACCGGGGATACGCTTATCACAATGCCTTTCTGGTCTGTGCTGAAGCAGGGCATTCTGGCAGCCAAGTGGCTTGACCTTTATTAGTGAGCCTGGTTACCCCCTCTCGGAACCACAGACTTAGAAATCGCCAGCTCATATACAGTGCATAAAATATATTTATATATATACCCTTATACACCATTTTAATAAAAAAATATCACAAAATTCTTCTAAGTCCCTCGGGAAGAGTGAAAGACGCGCACGTTCATTTTCAGAGCTCCTAGACCTTCCTATAAGAAGTTAGCCAAAAAGTAGCTTCGAAAAACGCTTAGGTTAAGTTTCAGAGTTGCTTCTAATGTACCAAAGCTGGACTTAGACATAATTTCACTCTCACAACATTATGGCTGGTTGGAGAGAGTCCGAACCACAAGTACCGGGTCCATGGTTCTGGCCGTATACTGGGGGGACGGGGACGACTCCCATTAACCCCTGACTATACCGGGGATACGCTTATCACAATGCCTTTCTGGTCTGTGCTGAAGCAGGGCATTCTGGCAGCCAAGTGGCTTGACCTTTATTAGTGAGCCTGGTTACCCCCTCTCGGAACCACAGACTTAGAAATCGCCAGCTCATATACAGTGCATAAAATATATTTATATATATACCCTTATACACCATTTAATAAAAAATATCACAAAATTCTTCTAAGTCCCTCGGGAAGAGTGAAAGACGCGCACGTTCATTTTCAGAGCTCCTAGACCTTCCTATAAGAAGTTAGCCAAAAAGTAGCTTCGAAAAACGCTTATGTTAAGTTTCAGAGTTGCTTCTAATGTACCAAAGCTGGACTTAGACATAATTTCACTCTCACAACATTATGGCTGGTTGGAGAGAGTCCGAACCACAAATACCGGGTCCATGGTTCTGGCCGTATACTGGGGGGACGGGGACGACTCCCATTAACCCCTGACTATACCGGGGATACGCTTATCACAATGCCTTTCTGGTCTGTGCTGAAGCAGGGCATTCTGGCAGCCAAGTGGCTTGACCTTTATTAGTGAGCCTGGTTACCCCCTCTCGGAACCACAGACTTAGAAATCGCCAGCTCATATACAGTGCATAAAATATATTTATATATATACCCTTATACACCATTTTAATAAAAAATATCACAAAATTCTTCTAAGTCCCTCGGGAAGAGTGAAAGACGCGCACGTTCATTTTCAGAGCTCCTAGACCTTCCTATAAGAAGTTAGCCAAAAAGTAGCTTCGAAAAACGCTTAGGTTAAGTTTCAGAGTTGCTTCTAATGTACCAAAGCTGGACTTAGACATAATTTCACTCTCACAACATTATGGCTGGTTGGAGACAGTCCGAACCACAAGTACCGGGTCCATGGTTCTGGCCGTATACTGGGGGGGCGGGGACGACTCCCATTAACCCCTGACTATACCGGGGATACGCTTATCACAATGCCTTTCTGGTCTGTGCTGAAGCACGGCATTCTGGCAGCCAAGTGGCTTGACCTTTATTAGTGAGCCTGGTTACCCCCTCTCGGAACCACAGACTTAGAAATCGCCAGCTCATATACAGTGCATAAAATATATTTATATATATACCCTTATACACCATTTAATAAAAAATATCACAAAATTCTTCTAAGTCCCTCGGGAAGAGTGAAAGACGCGCACGTTCATTTTCAGAGCTCCTAGACCTTCCTATAAGAAGTTAGCCAAAAAGTAGCTTCGAAAAACGCTTAGGTTAAGTTTCAGAGTTGCTTCTAATGTACCAAAGCTGGACTTAGACATAATTTCACTCTCACAACATTATGGCTGGTTGGAGAGAGTCCGAACCACAAGTACCGGGTCCATGGTTCTGGCCGTATACTGGGGGGACGGGGACGACTCCCATTAACCCCTGACTATACCGGGGATACGCTTATCACAATGCCTTTCTGGTCTGTGCTGAAGCAGGGCATTCTGGCAGCCAAGTGGCTTGACCTTTATTAGTGAGCCTGGTTACCCCCTCTCGGAACCACAGACTTAGAAATCGCCAGCTCATATACAGTGCATAAAATATATTTATATATATACCCTTATACACCATTTAATAAAAAATATCACAAAATTCTTCTAAGTCCCTCGGGAAGAGTGAAAGACGCGCACGTTCATTTTCAGAGCTCCTAGACCTTGCTATAAGAAGTTAGCCAAAAAGTAGCTTCGAAAAACGCTTATGTTAAGTTTCAGAGTTGCTTCTAATGTACCAAAGCTGGACTTAGACATAATTTCACTCTCACAACATTATGGCTGGTTGGAGAGAGTACGAACCACAAATACCGGGTCCATGGTTCTGGCCGTATACTGGGGGGACGGGGACGACTCCCATTAACCCCTGACTATACCGGGGATACGCTTATCACAATGCCTTTCTGGTCTGTGCTGAAGCAGGGCATTCTGGCAGCCAAGTGGCTTGACCTTTATTAGTGAGCCTGGTTACCCCCTCTCGGAACCACAGACTTAGAAATCGCCAGCTCATATACAGTGCATAAAATATATTTATATATATACCCTTATACACCATTTTAATAAAAAATATCACAAAATTCTTCTAAGTCCCTCGGGAAGAGTGAAAGACGCGCACGTTCATTTTCAGAGCTCCTAGACCTTCCTATAAGAAGTTAGCCAAAAAGTAGCTTCGAAAAACGCTTAGGTTAAGTTTCAGAGTTGCTTCTAATGTACCAAAGCTGGACTTAGACATAATTTCACTCTCACAACATTATGGCTGGTTGGAGACAGTCCGAACCACAAGTACCGGGTCCATGGTTCTGGCCGTATACTGGGGGGACGGGGACGACTCCCATTAACCCCTGACTATACCGGGGATACGCTTATCACAATGCCTTTCTGGTCTGTGCTGAAGCAGGGCATTCTGGCAGCCAAGTGGCTTGACCTTTATTAGTGAGCCTGGTTACCCCCTCTCGGAACCACAGACTTAGAAATCGCCAGCTCATATACAGTGCATAAAATATATTTATATATATACCCTTATACACCATTTTAATAAAAAATATCACAAAATTCTTCTAAGTCCCTCGGGAAGAGTGAAAGACGCGCACGTTCATTTTCAGAGCTCCTAGACCTTCCTATAAGAAGTTAGCCAAAAAGTAGCTTCGAAAAACGCTTAGGTTAAGTTTCAGAGTTGCTTCTAATGTACCAAAGCTGGACTTAGACATAATTTCACTCTCACAACATTATGGCTGGTTGGAGACAGTCCGAACCACAAGTACCGGGTCCATGGTTCTGGCCGTATACTGGGGGGGCGGGGACGACTCCCATTAACCCCTGACTATACCGGGGATACGCTTATCACAATGCCTTTCTGGTCTGTGCTGAAGCACGGCATCCTGGCAGCCAAGTGGCTTGACCTTTATTAGTGAGCCTGGTTACCCCCTCTCGGAACCACAGACTTAGAAATCGCCAGCTCATATACAGTGCATAAAATATATTTATATATATACCCTTATACACCATTTAATAAAAAATATCACAAAATTCTTCTAAGTCCCTCGGGAAGAGTGAAAGACGCGCACGTTCATTTTCAGAGCTCCTAGACCTTCCTATAAGAAGTTAGCCAAAAAGTAGCTTCGAAAAACGCTTAGGTTAAGTTTCAGAGTTGCTTCTAATGTACCAAAGCTGGACTTAGACATAATTTCACTCTCACAACATTATGGCTGGTTGGAGACAGTCCGAACCACAAGTACCGGGTCCATGGTTCTGGCCGTATACTGGGGGGGCGGGGACGACTCCCATTAACCCCTGACTATACCGGGGATACGCTTATCACAATGCCTTTCTGGTCTGTGCTGAAGCACGGCATTCTGGCAGCCAAGTGGCTTGACCTTTATTAGTGAGCCTGGTTACCCCCTCTCGGAACCACAGACTTAGAAATCGCCAGCTCATATACAGTGCATAAAATATATTTATATATATACCCTTATACACCATTTAATAAAAAATATCACAAAATTCTTCTAAGTCCCTCGGGAAGAGTGAAAGACGCGCACGTTCATTTTCAGAGCTCCTAGACCTTGCTATAAGAAGTTAGCCAAAAAGTAGCTTCGAAAAACGCTTATGTTAAGTTTCAGAGTTGCTTCTAATGTACCAAAGCTGGACTTAGACATAATTTCACTCTCACAACATTATGGCTGGTTGGAGAGAGTACGAACCACAAATACCGGGTCCATGGTTCTGGCCGTATACTGGGGGGACGGGGACGACTCCCATTAACCCCTGACTATACCGGGGATACGCTTATCACAATGCCTTTCTGGTCTGTGCTGAAGCAGGGCATTCTGGCAGCCAAGTGGCTTGACCTTTATTAGTGAGCCTGGTTACCCCCTCTCGGAACCACAGACTTAGAAATCGCCAGCTCATATACAGTGCATAAAATATATTTATATATATACCCTTATACACCATTTTAATAAAAAAATATCACAAAATTCTTCTAAGTCCCTCGGGAAGAGTGAAAGACGCGCACGTTCATTTTCAGAGCTCCTAGACCTTCCTATAAGAAGTTAGCCAAAAAGTAGCTTCGAAAAACGCTTAGGTTAAGTTTCAGAGTTGCTTCTAATGTACCAAAGCTGGACTTAGACATAATTTCACTCTCACAACATTATGGCTGGTTGGAGAGAGTCCGAACCACAAGTACCGGGTCCATGGTTCTGGCCGTATACTGGGGGGACGGGGACGACTCCCATTAACCCCTGACTATACCGGGGATACGCTTATCACAATGCCTTTCTGGTCTGTGCTGAAGCAGGGCATTCTGGCAGCCAAGTGGCTTGACCTTTATTAGTGAGCCTGGTTACCCCCTCTCGGAACCACAGACTTAGAAATCGCCAGCTCATATACAGTGCATAAAATATATTTATATATATATACCCTTATACACCATTTTAATAAAAAATATCACAAAATTCTTCTAAGTCCCTCGGGAAGAGTGAAAGACGCGCACGTTCATTTTCAGAGCTCCTAGACCTTCCTATAAGAAGTTAGCCAAAAAGTAGCTTCGAAAAACGCTTAGGTTAAGTTTCAGAGTTGCTTCTAATGTACCAAAGCTGGACTTAGACATAATTTCACTCTCACAACATTATGGCTGGTTGGAGAGAGTACGAACCACAAATACCGGGTCCATGGTTCTGGCCGTATACTGGGGGGACGGGGACGACTCCCATTAACCCCTGACTATACCGGGGATACGCTTATCACAATGCCTTTCTGGTCTGTGCTGAAGCAGGGCATTCTGGCAGCCAAGTGGCTTGACCTTTATTAGTGAGCCTGGTTACCCCCTCTCGGAACCACAGACTTAGAAATCGCCAGCTCATATACAGTGCATAAAATATATTTATATATATACCCTTATACACCATTTTAATAAAAAATATCACAAAATTCTTCTAAGTCCCTCGGGAAGAGTGAAAGACGCGCACGTTCATTTTCAGAGCTCCTAGACCTTCCTATAAGAAGTTAGCCAAAAAGTAGCTTCGAAAAACGCTTAGGTTAAGTTTCAGAGTTGCTTCTAATGTACCAAAGCTGGACTTAGACATAATTTCACTCTCACAACATTATGGCTGGTTGGAGACAGTCCGAACCACAAGTACCGGGTCCATGGTTCTGGCCGTATACTGGGGGGGCGGGGACGACTCCCATTAACCCCTGACTATACCGGGGATACGCTTATCACAATGCCTTTCTGGTCTGTGCTGAAGCACGGCATTCTGGCAGCCAAGTGGCTTGACCTTTATTAGTGAGCCTGGTTACCCCCTCTCGGAACCACAGACTTAGAAATCGCCAGCTCATATACAGTGCATAAAATATATTTATATATATACCCTTATACACCATTTAATAAAAAATATCACAAAATTCTTCTAAGTCCCTCGGGAAGAGTGAAAGACGCGCACGTTCATTTTCAGAGCTCCTAGACCTTCCTATAAGAAGTTAGCCAAAAAGTAGCTTCGAAAAACGCTTAGGTTAAGTTTCAGAGTTGCTTCTAATGTACCAAAGCTGGACTTAGACATAATTTCACTCTCACAACATTATGGCTGGTTGGAGAGAGTCCGAACCACAAGTACCGGGTCCATGGTTCTGGCCGTATACTGGGGGGACGGGGACGACTCCCATTAACCCCTGACTATACCGGGGATACGCTTATCACAATGCCTTTCTGGTCTGTGCTGAAGCAGGGCATTCTGGCAGCCAAGTGGCTTGACCTTTATTAGTGAGCCTGGTTACCCCCTCTCGGAACCACAGACTTAGAAATCGCCAGCTCATATACAGTGCATAAAATATATTTATATATATACCCTTATACACCATTTAATAAAAAATATCACAAAATTCTTCTAAGTCCCTCGGGAAGAGTGAAAGACGCGCACGTTCATTTTCAGAGCTCCTAGACCTTGCTATAAGAAGTTAGCCAAAAAGTAGCTTCGAAAAACGCTTATGTTAAGTTTCAGAGTTGCTTCTAATGTACCAAAGCTGGACTTAGACATAATTTCACTCTCACAACATTATGGCTGGTTGGAGAGAGTACGAACCACAAATACCGGGTCCATGGTTCTGGCCGTATACTGGGGGGACGGGGACGACTCCCATTAACCCCTGACTATACCGGGGATACGCTTATCACAATGCCTTTCTGGTCTGTGCTGAAGCAGGGCATTCTGGCAGCCAAGTGGCTTGACCTTTATTAGTGAGCCTGGTTACCCCCTCTCGGAACCACAGACTTAGAAATCGCCAGCTCATATACAGTGCATAAAATATATTTATATATATACCCTTATACACCATTTTAATAAAAAAATATCACAAAATTCTTCTAAGTCCCTCGGGAAGAGTGAAAGACGCGCACGTTCATTTTCAGAGCTCCTAGACCTTCCTATAAGAAGTTAGCCAAAAAGTAGCTTCGAAAAACGCTTAGGTTAAGTTTCAGAGTTGCTTCTAATGTACCAAAGCTGGACTTAGACATAATTTCACTCTCACAACATTATGGCTGGTTGGAGAGAGTCCGAACCACAAGTACCGGGTCCATGGTTCTGGCCGTATACTGGGGGGACGGGGACGACTCCCATTAACCCCTGACTATACCGGGGATACGCTTATCACAATGCCTTTCTGGTCTGTGCTGAAGCAGGGCATTCTGGCAGCCAAGTGGCTTGACCTTTATTAGTGAGCCTGGTTACCCCCTCTCGGAACCACAGACTTAGAAATCGCCAGCTCATATACAGTGCATAAAATATATTTATATATATACCCTTATACACCATTTTAATAAAAAATATCACAAAATTCTTCTAAGTCCCTCGGGAAGAGTGAAAGACGCGCACGTTCATTTTCAGAGCTCCTAGACCTTCCTATAAGAAGTTAGCCAAAAAGTAGCTTCGAAAAACGCTTAGGTTAAGTTTCAGAGTTGCTTCTAATGTACCAAAGCTGGACTTAGACATAATTTCACTCTCACAACATTATGGCTGGTTGGAGACAGTCCGAACCACAAGTACCGGGTCCATGGTTCTGGCCGTATACTGGGGGGACGGGGACGACTCCCATTAACCCCTGACTATACCGGGGATACGCTTATCACAATGCCTTTCTGGTCTGTGCTGAAGCAGGGCATTCTGGCAGCCAAGTGGCTTGACCTTTATTAGTGAGCCTGGTTACCCCCTCTCGGAACCACAGACTTAGAAATCGCCAGCTCATATACAGTGCATAAAATATATTTATATATATACCCTTATACACCATTTAATAAAAAATATCACAAAATTCTTCTAAGTCCCTCGGGAAGAGTGAAAGACGCGCACGTTCATTTTCAGAGCTCCTAGACCTTCCTATAAGAAGTTAGCCAAAAAGTAGCTTCGAAAAACGCTTAGGTTAAGTTTCAGAGTTGCTTCTAATGTACCAAAGCTGGACTTAGACATAATTTCACTCTCACAACATTATGGCTGGTTGGAGACAGTCCGAACCACAAGTACCGGGTCCATGGTTCTGGCCGTATACTGGGGGGGCGGGGACGACTCCCATTAACCCCTGACTATACCGGGGATACGCTTATCACAATGCCTTTCTGGTCTGTGCTGAAGCAGGGCATTCTGGCAGCCAAGTGGCTTGACCTTTATTAGTGAGCCTGGTTACCCCCTCTCGGAACCACAGACTTAGAAATCGCCAGCTCATATACAGTGCATAAAATATATTTATATATATACCCTTATACACCATTTAATAAAAAATATCACAAAATTCTTCTAAGTCCCTCGGGAAGAGTGAAAGACGCGCACGTTCATTTTCAGAGCTCCTAGACCTTCCTATAAGAAGTTAGCCAAAAAGTAGCTTCGAAAAACGCTTAGGTTAAGTTTCAGAGTTGCTTCTAATGTACCAAAGCTGGACTTAGACATAATTTCACTCTCACAACATTATGGCTGGTTGGAGAGAGTCCGAACCACAAGTACCGGGTCCATGGTTCTGGCCGTATACTGGGGGGACGGGGACGACTCCCATTAACCCCTGACTATACCGGGGATACGCTTATCACAATGCCTTTCTGGTCTGTGCTGAAGCAGGGCATTCTGGCAGCCAAGTGGCTTGACCTTTATTAGTGAGCCTGGTTACCCCCTCTCGGAACCACAGACTTAGAAATCGCCAGCTCATATACAGTGCATAAAATATATTTATATATATACCCTTATACACCATTTAATAAAAAATATCACAAAATTCTTCTAAGTCCCTCGGAAAGAGTGAAAGACGCGCACGTTCATTTTCAGAGCTCCTAGACCTTCCTATAAGAAGTTAGCCAAAAAGTAGCTTCGAAAAACGCTTAGGTTAAGTTTCAGAGTTGCTTCTAATGTACCAAAGCTGGACTTAGACATAATTTCACTCTCACAACATTATGGCTGGTTGGAGAGAGTCCGAACCACAAGTACCGGGTCCATGGTTCTGGCCGTATACTGGGGGGACGGGGACGACTCCCATTAACCCCTGACTATACCGGGGATACGCTTATCACAATGCCTTTCTGGTCTGTGCTGAAGCAGGGCATTCTGGCAGCCAAGTGGCTTGACCTTTATTAGTGAGCCTGGTTACCCCCTCTCGGAACCACAGACTTAGAAATCGCCAGCTCATATACAGTGCATAAAATATATTTATATATATATACCCTTATACACCATTTAATAAAAAATATCACAAAATTCTTCTAAGTCCCTCGGGAAGAGTGAAAGACGCGCACGTTCATTTTCAGAGCTCCTAGACCTTGCTATAAGAAGTTAGCCAAAAAGTAGCTTCGAAAAACGCTTATGTTAAGTTTCAGAGTTGCTTCTAATGTACCAAAGCTGGACTTAGACATAATTTCACTCTCACAACATTATGGCTGGTTGGAGAGAGTCCGAACCACAAATACCGGGTCCATGGTTCTGGCCGTATACTGGGGGGACGGGGACGACTCCCATTAACCCCTGACTATACCGGGGATACGCTTATCACAATGCCTTTCTGGTCTGTGCTGAAGCAGGGCATTCTGGCAGCCAAGTGGCTTGACCTTTATTAGTGAGCCTGGTTACCCCCTCTCGGAACCACAGACTTAGAAATCGCCAGCTCATATACAGTGCATAAAATATATTTATATATATACCCTTATACACCATTTTAATAAAAAATATCACAAAATTCTTCTAAGTCCCTCGGGAAGAGTGAAAGACGCGAACGTTCATTTTCAGAGCTCCTAGACCTTCCTATAAGAAGTTAGCCAAAAAGTAGCTTCGAAAAACGCTTAGGTTAAGTTTCAGAGTTGCTTCTAATGTACCAAAGCTGGACTTAGACATAATTTCACTCTCACAACATTATGGCTGGTTGGAGACAGTCCGAACCACAAGTACCGGGTCCATGGTTCTGGCCGTATACTGGGGGGACGGGGACGACTCCCATTAACCCCTGACTATACCGGGGATACGCTTATCACAATGCCTTTCTGGTCTGTGCTGAAGCAGGGCATTCTGGCAGCCAAGTGGCTTGACCTTTATTAGTGAGCCTGGTTACCCCCTCTCGGAACCACAGACTTAGAAATCGCCAGCTCATATACAGTGCATAAAATATATTTATATATATACCCTTATACACCATTTTAATAAAAAATATCACAAAATTCTTCTAAGTCCCTCGGGAAGAGTGAAAGACGCGCACGTTCATTTTCAGAGCTCCTAGACCTTCCTATAAGAAGTTAGCCAAAAAGTAGCTTCGAAAAACGCTTAGGTTAAGTTTCAGAGTTGCTTCTAATGTACCAAAGCTGGACTTAGACATAATTTCACTCTCACAACATTATGGCTGGTTGGAGACAGTCCGAACCACAAGTACCGGGTCCATGGTTCTGGCCGTATACTGGGGGGACGGGGACGACTCCCATTAACCCCTGACTATACCGGGGATACGCTTATCACAATGCCTTTCTGGTCTGTGCTGAAGCAGGGCATTCTGGCAGCCAAGTGGCTTGACCTTTATTAGTGAGCCTGGTTACCCCCTCTCGGAACCACAGACTTAGAAATCGCCAGCTCATATACAGTGCATAAAATATATTTATATATATACCCTTATACACCATTTTAATAAAAAATATCACAAAATTCTTCTAAGTCCCTCGGGAAGAGTGAAAGACGCGCACGTTCATTTTCAGAGCTCCTAGACCTTCCTATAAGAAGTTAGCCAAAAAGTAGCTTCGAAAAACGCTTAGGTTAAGTTTCAGAGTTGCTTCTAATGTACCAAAGCTGGACTTAGACATAATTTCACTCTCACAACATTATGGCTGGTTGGAGAGAGTCCGAACCACAAGTACCGGGTCCATGGTTCTGGCCGTATACTGGGGGGACGGGGACGACTCCCATTAACCCCTGACTATACCGGGGATACGCTTATCACAATGCCTTTCTGGTCTGTGCTGAAGCAGGGCATTCTGGCAGCCAAGTGGCTTGACCTTTATTAGTGAGCCTGGTTACCCCCTCTCGGAACCACAGACTTAGAAATCGCCAGCTCATATACAGTGCATAAAATATATTTATATATATACCCTTATACACCATTTTAATAAAAAATATCACAAAATTCTTCTAAGTCCCTCGGGAAGAGTGAAAGACGCGCACGTTCATTTTCAGAGCTCCTAGACCTTCCTATAAGAAGTTAGCCAAAAAGTAGCTTCGAAAAACGCTTAGGTTAAGTTTCAGAGTTGCTTCTAATGTACCAAAGCTGGACTTAGACATAATTTCACTCTCACAACATTATGGCTGGTTGGAGACAGTCCGAACCACAAGTACCGGGTCCATGGTTCTGGCCGTATACTGGGGGGGCGGGGACGACTCCCATTAACCCCTGACTATACCGGGGATACGCTTATCACAATGCCTTTCTGGTCTGTGCTGAAGCACGGCATTCTGGCAGCCAAGTGGCTTGACCTTTATTAGTGAGCCTGGTTACCCCCTCTCGGAACCACAGACTTAGAAATCGCCAGCTCATATACAGTGCATAAAATATATTTATATATATACCCTTATACACCATTTAATAAAAAATATCACAAAATTCTTCTAAGTCCCTCGGGAAGAGTGAAAGACGCGCACGTTCATTTTCAGAGCTCCTAGACCTTCCTATAAGAAGTTAGCCAAAAAGTAGCTTCGAAAAACGCTTAGGTTAAGTTTCAGAGTTGCTTCTAATGTACCAAAGCTGGACTTAGACATAATTTCACTCTCACAACATTATGGCTGGTTGGAGACAGTCCGAACCACAAGTACCGGGTCCATGGTTCTGGCCGTATACTGGGGGGGCGGGGACGACTCCCATTAACCCCTGACTATACCGGGGATACGCTTATCACAATGCCTTTCTGGTCTGTGCTGAAGCACGGCATTCTGGCAGCCAAGTGGCTTGACCTTTATTAGTGAGCCTGGTTACCCCCTCTCGGAACCACAGACTTAGAAATCGCCAGCTCATATACAGTGCATAAAATATATTTATATATATACCCTTATACACCATTTAATAAAAAATATCACAAAATTCTTCTAAGTCCCTCGGGAAGAGTGAAAGACGCGCACGTTCATTTTCAGAGCTCCTAGACCTTCCTATAAGAAGTTAGCCAAAAAGTAGCTTCGAAAAACGCTTAGGTTAAGTTTCAGAGTTGCTTCTAATGTACCAAAGCTGGACTTAGACATAATTTCACTCTCACAACATTATGGCTGGTTGGAGAGAGTCCGAACCACAAGTACCGGGTCCATGGTTCTGGCCGTATACTGGGGGGACGGGGACGACTCCCATTAACCCCTGACTATACCGGGGATACGCTTATCACAATGCCTTTCTGGTCTGTGCTGAAGCAGGGCATTCTGGCAGCCAAGTGGCTTGACCTTTATTAGTGAGCCTGGTTACCCCCTCTCGGAACCACAGACTTAGAAATCGCCAGCTCATATACAGTGCATAAAATATATTTATATATATACCCTTATACACCATTTAATAAAAAATATCACAAAATTCTTCTAAGTCCCTCGGAAAGAGTGAAAGACGCGCACGTTCATTTTCAGAGCTCCTAGACCTTCCTATAAGAAGTTAGCCAAAAAGTAGCTTCGAAAAACGCTTAGGTTAAGTTTCAGAGTTGCTTCTAATGTACCAAAGCTGGACTTAGACATAATTTCACTCTCACAACATTATGGCTGGTTGGAGAGAGTCCGAACCACAAGTACCGGGTCCATGGTTCTGGCCGTATACTGGGGGGACGGGGACGACTCCCATTAACCCCTGACTATACCGGGGATACGCTTATCACAATGCCTTTCTGGTCTGTGCTGAAGCAGGGCATTCTGGCAGCCAAGTGGCTTGACCTTTATTAGTGAGCCTGGTTACCCCCTCTCGGAACCACAGACTTAGAAATCGCCAGCTCATATACAGTGCATAAAATATATTTATATATATATACCCTTATACACCATTTAATAAAAAATATCACAAAATTCTTCTAAGTCCCTCGGGAAGAGTGAAAGACGCGCACGTTCATTTTCAGAGCTCCTAGACCTTGCTATAAGAAGTTAGCCAAAAAGTAGCTTCGAAAAACGCTTATGTTAAGTTTCAGAGTTGCTTCTAATGTACCAAAGCTGGACTTAGACATAATTTCACTCTCACAACATTATGGCTGGTTGGAGAGAGTCCGAACCACAAATACCGGGTCCATGGTTCTGGCCGTATACTGGGGGGACGGGGACGACTCCCATTAACCCCTGACTATACCGGGGATACGCTTATCACAATGCCTTTCTGGTCTGTGCTGAAGCAGGGCATTCTGGCAGCCAAGTGGCTTGACCTTTATTAGTGAGCCTGGTTACCCCCTCTCGGAACCACAGACTTAGAAATCGCCAGCTCATATACAGTGCATAAAATATATTTATATATATACCCTTATACACCATTTTAATAAAAAATATCACAAAATTCTTCTAAGTCCCTCGGGAAGAGTGAAAGACGCGAACGTTCATTTTCAGAGCTCCTAGACCTTCCTATAAGAAGTTAGCCAAAAAGTAGCTTCGAAAAACGCTTAGGTTAAGTTTCAGAGTTGCTTCTAATGTACCAAAGCTGGACTTAGACATAATTTCACTCTCACAACATTATGGCTGGTTGGAGACAGTCCGAACCACAAGTACCGGGTCCATGGTTCTGGCCGTATACTGGGGGGACGGGGACGACTCCCATTAACCCCTGACTATACCGGGGATACGCTTATCACAATGCCTTTCTGGTCTGTGCTGAAGCAGGGCATTCTGGCAGCCAAGTGGCTTGACCTTTATTAGTGAGCCTGGTTACCCCCTCTCGGAACCACAGACTTAGAAATCGCCAGCTCATATACAGTGCATAAAATATATTTATATATATACCCTTATACACCATTTTAATAAAAAATATCACAAAATTCTTCTAAGTCCCTCGGGAAGAGTGAAAGACGCGCACGTTCATTTTCAGAGCTCCTAGACCTTCCTATAAGAAGTTAGCCAAAAAGTAGCTTCGAAAAACGCTTAGGTTAAGTTTCAGAGTTGCTTCTAATGTACCAAAGCTGGACTTAGACATAATTTCACTCTCACAACATTATGGCTGGTTGGAGACAGTCCGAACCACAAGTACCGGGTCCATGGTTCTGGCCGTATACTGGGGGGACGGGGACGACTCCCATTAACCCCTGACTATACCGGGGATACGCTTATCACAATGCCTTTCTGGTCTGTGCTGAAGCAGGGCATTCTGGCAGCCAAGTGGCTTGACCTTTATTAGTGAGCCTGGTTACCCCCTCTCGGAACCACAGACTTAGAAATCGCCAGCTCATATACAGTGCATAAAATATATTTATATATATACCCTTATACACCATTTTAATAAAAAATATCACAAAATTCTTCTAAGTCCCTCGGGAAGAGTGAAAGACGCGCACGTTCATTTTCAGAGCTCCTAGACCTTCCTATAAGAAGTTAGCCAAAAAGTAGCTTCGAAAAAACGCTTAGGTTAAGTTTCAGAGTTGCTTCTAATGTACCAAAGCTGGACTTAGACATAATTTCACTCTCACAACATTATGGCTGGTTGGAGAGAGTCCGAACCACAAGTACCGGGTCCATGGTTCTGGCCGTATACTGGGGGGACGGGGACGACTCCCATTAACCCCTGACTATACCGGGGATACGCTTATCACAATGCCTTTCTGGTCTGTGCTGAAGCAGGGCATTCTGGCAGCCAAGTGGCTTGACCTTTATTAGTGAGCCTGGTTACCCCCTCTCGGAACCACAGACTTAGAAATCGCCAGCTCATATACAGTGCATAAAATATATTTATATATATACCCTTATACACCATTTTAATAAAAAATATCACAAAATTCTTCTAAGTCCCTCGGGAAGAGTGAAAGACGCGCACGTTCATTTTCAGAGCTCCTAGACCTTCCTATAAGAAGTTAGCCAAAAAGTAGCTTCGAAAAACGCTTAGGTTAAGTTTCAGAGTTGCTTCTAATGTACCAAAGCTGGACTTAGACATAATTTCACTCTCACAACATTATGGCTGGTTGGAGACAGTCCGAACCACAAGTACCGGGTCCATGGTTCTGGCCGTATACTGGGGGGGCGGGGACGACTCCCATTAACCCCTGACTATACCGGGGATACGCTTATCACAATGCCTTTCTGGTCTGTGCTGAAGCACGGCATTCTGGCAGCCAAGTGGCTTGACCTTTATTAGTGAGCCTGGTTACCCCCTCTCGGAACCACAGACTTAGAAATCGCCAGCTCATATACAGTGCATAAAATATATTTATATATATACCCTTATACACCATTTAATAAAAAATATCACAAAATTCTTCTAAGTCCCTCGGGAAGAGTGAAAGACGCGCACGTTCATTTTCAGAGCTCCTAGACCTTCCTATAAGAAGTTAGCCAAAAAGTAGCTTCGAAAAACGCTTAGGTTAAGTTTCAGAGTTGCTTCTAATGTACCAAAGCTGGACTTAGACATAATTTCACTCTCACAACATTATGGCTGGTTGGAGACAGTCCGAACCACAAGTACCGGGTCCATGGTTCTGGCCGTATACTGGGGGGGCGGGGACGACTCCCATTAACCCCTGACTATACCGGGGATACGCTTATCACAATGCCTTTCTGGTCTGTGCTGAAGCACGGCATTCTGGCAGCCAAGTGGCTTGACCTTTATTAGTGAGCCTGGTTACCCCCTCTCGGAACCACAGACTTAGAAATCGCCAGCTCATATACAGTGCATAAAATATATTTATATATATACCCTTATACACCATTTAATAAAAAATATCACAAAATTCTTCTAAGTCCCTCGGGAAGAGTGAAAGACGCGCACGTTCATTTTCAGAGCTCCTAGACCTTCCTATAAGAAGTTAGCCAAAAAGTAGCTTCGAAAAACGCTTAGGTTAAGTTTCAGAGTTGCTTCTAATGTACCAAAGCTGGACTTAGACATAATTTCACTCTCACAACATTATGGCTGGTTGGAGACAGTCCGAACCACAAGTACCGGGTCCATGGTTCTGGCCGTATACTGGGGGGGGCGGGGGACGACTCCCATTAACCCCTGACTATACCGGGGATACGCTTATCACAATGCCTTTCTGGTCTGTGCTGAAGCACGGCATTCTGGCAGCAAAGTGGCTTGACCTTTATTAGTGAGCCTGGTTACCCCCTCTCGGAACCACAGACTTAGAAATCGCCAGCTCCATATACAGTGCATAAAATATATTTATATATATACCCTTATACACCATTTAATAAAAAAATATCACAAAATTCTTCTAAGTCCCTCGGGAAGAGTGAAAGACGCGCACGTTCATTTTCAGAGCTCCTAGACCTTCCTATAAGAAGTTAGCCAAAAAGTAGCTTCGAAAAACGCTTAGGTTAAGTTTCAGAGTTGCTTCTAATGTACCAAAGCTGGACTTAGACATAATTTCACTCTCACAACATTATGGCTGGTTGGAGAGAGTCCGAACCACAAGTACCGGGTCCATGGTTCTGGCCGTATACTGGGGGGACGGGGACGACTCCCATTAACCCCTGACTATACCGGGGATACGCTTATCACAATGCCTTTCTGGTCTGTGCTGAAGCAGGGCATTCTGGCAGCCAAGTGGCTTGACCTTTATTAGTGAGCCTGGTTACCCCCTCTCGGAACCACAGACTTAGAAATCGCCAGCTCATATACAGTGCATAAAAAT